>NC_056728.1:1059889943-1060264943 GCF_019279795.1 Protopterus annectens | reverse complement strand
CCCGGACCCTTTGGAGGGTGAGTGGAGGCTCTCCTCTGGCCACGCTTGCAGAGGGGGGGGGCGAGCCCCATCCCCTGCAGCGCTTCCACCCGAAGGTGGCACAGGCCCACCAGAGGAGGAGGTCCCTGGCTGGGTACTGGTGCCAGGTGCAATTGCCAGATGACATGGGAGAGGTGGGTCCGCTGGGACCCGCCTTCCCAGTTGTCCTATGTTTAGCAGTATTTAAAGGCATTTTGGTTAGTAACAAACAACCCCATTCCAAATTAGTTGTAACAGCATGCATTAGTATTCCCATTAACCAAACGCACATGAATTCCAAATGTTGAACAGCAAGCATAACACATGCATATTTAGAACAACAGTGGACATTCCAACAGCATGCAGGGTTGATTGGTGGCAACAAGCCATCAGGTTTGGATACGTGAACAGGGCACATGCATCAAAGTACATGCAGATATGTATAAACCAACAGGACAAATGTCCATAGGAATTAATTGTGAATACATATACCCAGTTTGGTGTGGAATGGCATCATTTGTGAACATAACATAGGGGGGTATAATATCACATTAACAACTTAAATTACCTATACGTATACTGTACATTCCTACTAGATGCAGATATATATCCCCTACATGTATTAGTACAGTTCCCTGTATGTAACCTTAGAAATGTTAGTGATGGAGATATTACTGCTACATTAATATACATTGAATTTGTATTCATATATGTTCATATCTGGCTGTGTTCAGGTAAAGTATCCTGCTACATTTGAACAGTTACGTACAGTTCTAGCAACACACTGACATTTGTGGGATCACAAGCACAAGCTGCTCATGTACCGGATTAACATGTACATACTATACATGAAACAGTTGAGGACTATAAATATTCTTCTGAGATACTGGCATTCCCATCAGACAGTTTATATGTGCCTAGACAACTGTGGTTGTTCAGCATTTCATACAACTATACTATCTCCATAATGCAAGGGTACAACAACATATCCAAAATGTGGGATGGACACAGTCCGGGTATTGTACTTTATTAAAAACATTTCACTCTTTGGTTGTGGCTGTCGCATTCATTTCATTATGTAGTGCATGCAGTATACCTTTATTCCAGACTTCTTACACCTTTATTGGTAGCTTCAAACTCTTTCTCACGCTCCCTCACTTATTTTATATTTACATCTCAGGATGGTACTTAATTCCAGGCTTTATTAACATTTATTACTGGGTTACAACAACCCTTTCCAGCTGACTCACTTATTTCATATGTCAGTATATACAAGGATGTATTCATGACTTGTCTGTCCTTTATTGATGGATTAGAACACTCATTTTCAGGCTGAAGCAGTTATCTGATATTACAATACAGGTGGAAACTCTATTTGAGACTTGTTTACTGTTTATTAATGGATTACAATACTCTTTTTCAGGCTGCATCACTTATCTGATCTTAGAATACTAGCAGAAGCTTTATTCTAGGCTTATTTGACCTTTATTACTGGGTTACAACACTGAATTCTTTTACAGGCTGTCTCACTTATATTCTATAATAATACCAGCTGAATAATTACTAACCTGCCTAGTGGAGCAGCCTTACCAGCCTATCAGCATAGACTTGCCGATTCACGGAACAAACACCTGCAGCTGTAATATAAATGAAGGGATATTGGAACATACCTATCCATATTATAGGCTAGGATAGCATTTCTTACATACTTAATTAAATGGATACTTAGCAGTGGGGCATCGGGCATCTGACGGGCCTCCTGGATCCATCAGTTCAGTTGGCCCTCCTTTCGTTGGTTCAGGTCCGCATGGTGGTGACGGACCTGCTCTCCAGTCCTAGGAATGCCTGTGGCACTGGTAAGATCATGTGCCAACTGGTTCCATGCCTCTGCCTTGTACACTCCCCATTGAACCTGGCCCTGCATGAGTCAGCCTTCATGTTGGTGGACTAGGACCCAAACCATATATTTGGACTCCTCAATGCCCCACCTTTGCACTCTAAAGTGATTGCCCTCTCCAACACCTGCCATCCTGACTGCAAATGGGTACCACAATTAGTTATAGCGAGTATTCCCCCCGATGGGGCTTAAATGTGCCGCATTTCCCACACTTTTTTGTGATTGGCCATTTTTGAGAATTCTAAGCTGACTGCAGACCTGCTTAGTAATGGTTAAGCTACCATTTCTAAGTATATGTATGCTAATAGTGGCTGCGTCTCCTAAGCTGTCATGGCTTAGTGATTCTGTGCTTTGGTTATGATGCACAGGGTCCTGGGTTTGAATCTTGTCACTCTTTTATTTTAATACTGTCTAGACAGGATAGGGGGTGCGGCTGCGTTTAAGCAACCTAGCTCTATGTTGCTTCCCGGTGCCCTGGTTGGTGCGGTGTGCACGTCTGCGCAAACACATTGCACTGGCTAAAGCGCTTTTAAACTTTGGGCAACTCTGTTTAGCTGGGTAAAGTGCTATTAAACTTTTGGCAACTCTGTTTAGCTGGGTAAAGTGCTATTAAACTATGGGCACCTGTGTTTAGCTGGGTAAAGCGTTGCTTAACGGCAGGCTATTCTATACCTGGGTCCTTTAAAAATATATATTTTGTTCACTGATACATTGGCCATGTCACTGCTTTTAATAAAATTTTAATCATATGTCTGGTATTATTTCAAATACTGATTTAAACATAAATAAGAAGGGGAGTGGTGGGACTCGAACCGTGAATGCCTTCTCTTTGTGCATACGCTCTACCATTACACTATTGCGATTTGGATTAATTTGCATAAGTAGTTCTTATATGCTCTTCAATGTCACAATTGCTAACTGTGGTTAAGCAATGGGCACACCCGCGCAAACGGGCGCAAATATGGGCAGCTATATCGTGGATTTAAAAAAAATAATAATATTTTCTGTTTTATAACTCTGATGGGGGTTTACAGTGTCAGGGAGTGTGGTGTTGGGTGCAAGTACATTTGAGCAGACTCGCTCTTGTCTGTTGACATTATGCTTTTTCAAGCCATGCAGGGGCGTGGACTTTTAGACTGCTCAGCAGTCGGACACACCCCCTGCTTGCCTACTCAGTCCATGTAAGAGCTACAGATGAGTCAACGTGCCCTCATGAATATCCATGGCACGCTGATGTCATACCGTTCAACTGCAGCCTCCGAGTAAGACATATTAAGTCTTAGACGGAGGTTTCGTGAATCCGGCCCAATATTGCTGACTGCAAAAATGTGCTGGCAAATATGTAGGTGCAATAAGTAGCATGTATGTTTGATAAGCACTGCTGTTAATCATGCTAACATGCTTACATCATGTAGGCATAGGGTGGTGCCTACGCAACTTTTAATGAATTCCAGAGCAGGTGTCTCCATAACCCATGAGGTGTACCAGTGACTTGAATAACATTGCCCCTAGTCTGTCATTAGGAATGCTATTCACCAAAGTAAAAAAAATAAATAAATATTTTTTCTGTATATCTAAATAAGGAATGTGTTGAGGATTCAAATTCTTTTGAGTATTCCCAAATTAGCAATGGAAATCACATTAACGCTATTTCTTTTTTCTGTGTTTTACACTTTGAAGAATCTCAAATGGAGACCGAATGTGCAGATTTAATCAAGCACGGAGTGGGTTTAGGCTGAGTATAGAATACTTAGACACTGAATCCAGAAAGGGCATATGGGGATCGTGAGTGCCAATGGTTCAACAGTATCTACCCAATCAACAGATGAAACTAACAAATGAATAAAGAAATAAAGAACTGATTGATTTATTCTCTTATATTCAATGTTGGGAGATGCCAACATGAACTGCAAATGCAGTAGTAAAAAGTCGACCTGATTGTTGTGAATATGTGAGGATAATTTTTTTGCAATTAACTATTTAGCTTGACAACTGATTATGTCATGTAACAGAAGAGGAATATTACTATCACATTTCAAAAAAATATATGTACACACACACACACACACACACACACACACACACACACACACACACACACACACACACACACACACACGCACACACACAAGTGTGTGTGTATGACAATCATCAGAGGAACTGTTTTCTTCTTTTTTCCCAAAAACATGTTTTCTGTTGCTTATACATTCAGTATTTTTCTATTAATTTATTTATTTGTAGGAGTCGATCAGTTTTATAAGCAGAATAAGACATTTTACTTATTGTCTAACAAATGCATAGTCCTGGTGTTAATTCAGTGAAAATGTCTCATACTTTATTAGACACTCAGGCATGGTCTTGTCAGACAAAAAAACACACTTCGTTGTGTCATATTTCTTGCTGATAGTCTACAAGACCTCTTATGAGAAGACTAATAAACAATATAAAATGTCTATACAATATATAGTAATATATGAGTGCACTGTGCCATAGAATACAATACATAGTAATATATGAATGTACTGTGCCATAGAATAGAATGCAATACATAGTAATATATCAGTGCACTGTGCTAGAGAATACAGTAACATATGAGTGCACTGTGCCATTGAATACAATAAAAAGTAATATATGAGTGCACTGTGCCATAGAATACAATACACAGTAATATATGAGTGCACTGTACCATAGAATACAATACACAGTAATATATGACTGCACTATGCCATAGAATACAATACATAATCTGATGTTGTTATCTTCGTTCATTCCTTACTGATGAGTTCTCGGTTCTTTCCTTGGAACTGAGTTGGCCAAGATCAAGCTCGTGTCAGCCAAAAACTCTTTAGCCAAGGTCCTACCCAGAATGCTCTGCTCCCTGTTACCTCAGATCTCGTTTGCTGCATTGCCAAACAGCCGTGTCAAGCCAGTCTCTCAGCTAAGTGTCTAGTTTGTTGACAGTTTATATATTATTACTCTAAATTTTTCTCAAAAGTATATTCTAATATTTTCCTACCCTATCGCACACTTTACACTCTCTCCCTTTAGTCTTTTCCCTTTATTACCCTCTTTTCTTACCTTGTGGCAATTCTCCATTACCATCGTTGGTAATCCTTCCTTTTCTGTTTTTACCCTTTTCTTGGGTAGCCATTATTCTTCCTTTTGCTACTGTGCTTCTTCTCCACACCAGTTATGTCAGATAAGAAAAGTTCTATTGGTTTCAAGCACTGCAAGGATTGTGGCCATAAGTTACCACTTTCAGATGGCCATGACTTATGTGTTTACTGTCTTAATGTCTCCCACTTGACTGTAGATCCCCCATGTGGGATTTGCAAAAACTTCTCTACCAGGACGAGGAAGAATAAGTTAATTTTGAAAGGTCTCCTCAAGTCTCCTTCCTCTGAGGCTATTCCTAGGTTGGAGGGCTCACCCCCTCCTGTTAAACTGCGCAAGAGGAATTCTTCTTCTTCTTCATCATAGTCACTCCCTTCTTCTCCCTCTGGAGATTGTAGGGAGTCAACTCACAAGAAGGTGAAATTTATTACTACTCCTGTGCTGCCACCTGTGACCCTGTTGGCTCCAGGCTTGGCACCCCCCAAATGAATCTGACTACAGCCATATCTCCTTTATTGATAGTGGCACTGGATTTCCGGTGCAGACAACTATGTTTCCGAAAGTTCTATCACAACCCATAATGGCACCATCAGTATGTGTCCAGTCCCCTTTGGCACAATTGGTGCAGTCACCTTCGGCTCCAGGTATGACTTTTCTGTACTTCAAGGCGCAGAATTTTTCGGCACCAACATGCAATTTGGTGCAGTCCTTCTCTGCACTGTCCTTATTGCCGGTACAGGCACTTTCCACTACGGCAGCGTACCCTTTGGGTACCTTTACCTTTATGTTTTAGACACCTTTAACTACTAAGGTGCTGATATCTTCAGCGCAGATCTTTTCCACACCATTTTCTTCAGTACAGACTTCCTCGGCTCCGAGCTCTGCACCTATTGAATTAACAAGGACCAAATAGTCCCCTTCACTGGATGCTTTTGCTAGCAGTCAGTATAGCCATTTCCTAGAAAGACCAGAATCGCCATCAGCCTTCGCCATGAGATCAACCAAAAGTCTTTCTGAACAGGATGTGTTGCAGCTTGTTGACCAGTTGCTTTTGGCCAGAGGTCTCTCTCAACCATCGAAGTCCATGTTCCCTCATTCAGGTGAGCGTATATTGACTCAAACCCCAACGTATACTCCTCCTTCGACTTCCATTCAAGTCTCAAAGCCTATTACTCTGACAGCAGCTTCCCCTCCTTCAACTCCAATAGTGGATCTCTTTAGAATCAGAGTCATCTTTGTGGTCTTTGGTGCACTGGGCATTAGGCCCTTCTCAAGCCAATGGCTGTGCCATTGTGGAGGGCATTCCTGGCTCCATGCAGATTTTTTTCTATGGCATCTTCCAGGGATGCTCTCTCTCTTATGATTCACGGTCCTCTTGAGACTTCTGGTCTGGGGGCAGGCTCATCAGGGTGGGGCGTGACCCCAGTTCCAAGGTTGTCATGCTCAGTTCCAGTCACACATCCCTCCTTGGGTGGCCCAGCCTTCCAGGCCATGGAGAGGACACTTGCCTTCATTGGCAAAGCTCATTTGTCTGAGTCCTCTCCCCCCTCTGTGCCGCAACTGCCACAAGCTTCAACTCCTGGATACCAGGCACAAGAGCCACAGGTCTCTCTTACTCAGGAGACCCCCTCTTTGCAGTCTTCCCCAGAGCCACCCACTGAGGAAGCACCCCACAAAGCATCATGTAAGAGGAAGCACATGGACTCTACTGAGGAGTCATTGACTAAAGATACAGATTTTGATGATGGGGAAGGGTCCCCACAGTCACCCTCTGATGAGGTGTCCTTTGGTGACATCCTTGAGATCCTTAGACAGAGGGGTGACTGGAAGCCCTCTAATCCTTCCTCTGAGGAATCCTTATTCCTGCAGGCTTTTTGTGCTGGGCCCCCTATCTCCTTAGTCACCCCGCCTGCTGATGAGCTCATCCAGCTCATCGTGCAGCATGCATGGAAGGCTCCTGATACCATGGAAGCGATGCCTAAGAGGTCAGATAAAATATTGTCACCCCCAGCTAAGCACCCCCACTGGTCACGAGGTCTTTCAGTAGATGCTATGGTGGTGCCAGCTGCTACTAAGAAGGATTTGGCAGAAGAGAGCCAAACTGTTCATCTGCCCAACAAGGAGTCTCAGGTGATTGACAGATTAGGGAAGCATGTGTTTGCTTAATCAACCTTCACCGTAAGGTCTTTGAATTATCTGGCACATTTTACCAGGCTTCAGCGAGATCTTATCAACCAGCTCTCTGAAACCTTAGCAGGAGCTGTTCCTGACAAAGTCCTTGATAATGTGGCTTCTCAGATAGCCACCCTAAAGTCCATTTCCAACTCTTCCATGTGTCTTATTTCTCACGCAACGGAAGGGCTGGCTAGAGCAACAGGCACAGATATAGTTGCCAGACGACATGCTTGGATGCACCTTTGTGACTTTGCAGACTCCTTTAAGGCTTCCTTCATGAATGCCCCCATAGAGGCCGCTTCTTCGTTTGGCTCTAAAGTCAAGGATACGCTAGAATGGTGTGAACAAGAGGGCAAGACCTTGTCTGCTGTTGGTGTCAGACACTCCAATCCTCAGAAATCAGAGGAGCTGAACGATCTGGCACAAGAAATCACAGTGTTCTTTCTGGGATGCACGTGCCAAGTTCTTCTCCTAGATGCAGAGGGGGAAACTCCAATGGAAAACACCCCTTTCAGGGCAGAGGTGGTTTGCAAAACCAGGTTTCCAGAGATTTTTTCTCTGGCCAACCCTATCAGCGCTCCTGAAGCATTGCCCGACTGCTCACCTCTGGAAGCGGTCGGGGGTCATTTCTCCTTGTAACCCGCTGCCTGGCAAAATATAACAGCATACTCTTGGGTACAACAGATTATATCCAGAGGCTATCACAGCCCCTTCCATCTTTGCCCAGTCTCATCAAGAGTATTACCTGACATTCCACCCAGTCAAAGGGAAACGGCAGCGCAAGAAATCCAAAAGCTGCTACAAAAAGAGTCATCCTGATGCCCCCCCCCCCCAATCAGATAGAATGCGGATTTTACTCAAGGTTCTTTTTAGTGCCAAAAAAGACAGGGGACTGGAGACCAATTCTGGATCTCAGTACACTAAACACATTTTTAAAAACAGAGAAATTCTGGATGGTCACAGTTCTGTCTGTCCTTTCTATTCTGGAAGAAGACAATTGGATGCACTCTGTAGATCTTTAAGATGCTCATTACCACATAAAAATGGACAAATGCTCAAGAAGATACCTTCTCTTCCATATAGGAGCCAGTCACTGCCAGTTTTGAGCCCTGCCCTTCAGTCTCTTTCAGCCTCCAGAGTGTTCACAAAATGCATGGCAGTGGTTATTGCTCACTTGCAACTTCAAAGATTCCAGGCATTTCCATATCTAGATGACTGGCTCCTCACTGCCCCCACCAAGTATCTACTGGAAGAAGCCCTGCAGTATACCCTCTTAACAGCTTGAAGTCTGGAAATCACTATAAACTGGGAGAAATCCAACACAACCCCAACTCAGACTTTGGAATTTATAGGGGTGCTGTTGAACATGAGAAATTGCACAGCATGCCTTCCAGAAAACAGACTTCGGAGAATAAGACAACAAGTTCAACCACTGCTCTGTCACCACAAATCCCGAGCTCGATCTGTAGTTCAGCTATTGGGGTCAATGGAAGCTTCAATTATTATTGTTCCTCTAGCCAGATTCCACATGAGACTCCATCAATGGCTAGTTCTCACTCAGTGGTACCCCCTACAACATCCTTTGTCTTTTCAAATAAGTGTAACTCAGAGATTCAAACAAGATTTCCTCTGGTGGATGACTCAAAATCCCCAACAATGGTCTCACCCTTTCAACCCCCATCAACCGATAGCCACGATGTCCATGGATGCCTCCCTGATGAGATGGGGAGGCTATGTCAGGGAAACGTGGTCCAAGACACATGTTGGAGCCAGAGGCCCTTTTGCATATAAATGTCCTGGAAATGAATGTGGTGCTTCTAGCATTGCAAATCATTTCCCTCCATCCTTCCGTCAGGGTCTGTTGTGATCCAATCAGACAACATGTCAGTGGTCTGGTACAGCAACAGACAAGGGGGCACCAGATCTTACCCATTATGCTGAGAGGTCTTGAGAATATGGCAATGGGTGATAGCTTACAACTGCTTTCTTATTGCAATGCACATTCTCGGGAGTTCCAATGTGATAGCATTCAAACTGAGCAGGTGCATTCTGCAGCCTCATAAGTGGTCCCTCAATCTTTTGATAGCTGCAAATATCTTCAACCGCTGAGACCAGCCTTGCTACAACCTATTTTCCTCCCCAACTAACTACAAGTGCAGCAACTACTTTGCCCTGCTCTCCCCTCAGGGACAGTCACCAAGGGACACTCTAGTCCACGCTTGGCCCCTGGGTCTTCTTTATGCTTATCCTCCTCTCCCCCTCATCTCCCAATTTCTAAAGAAAGCATGACAGTTGAAGAGCAAAGTGATCCTCATTGCTCCATATTGGCCTCAACAAGTCTGGTTTCCCTTCTTCTGGCCTCAACTGCTAGATCAACCGTGGATCCTCAACCCATCCCCAACATTGGTCTCCCATCTGCAGATGCTGATTCACCCCAATCTAACAACCCTGAAACTGACACCTTAGTTTCTCCACTTCCTATGATTGCCAAGTATGAAAACCTTTCGTCCCCTGTGTGCAATATTCTTATTGCATCTCATAAATTGTCCAGCAGACTAATCATTCTTAACAAATGGAAGAGGTGGGCAGCAAATAAAAAAAATAGACCCCTTATCAGCCCCAGTCTCGGTGGTACTAGATTACTTATCACATCTTTTCCACTCTGGGGTGTCTGCCTCTACTGTCCGTGTACATTTAGCTACCATCTCAAATTTTCATATTGGTTTTCAAGATTCTTCATTTATGTTACACAGACTCTGTAAGACTTTCTTGAAAGGGGTTATCCACCTAAAACCTCCCTTTAGAGAACCCATACAACCTTGGGATTTGGCTTTGGTTCTGCAAGCTCTAACAGCTCCACCCTTTGAAACTGCATCTTCTTGTGATATAAAATATCTCTCTTGGAAAACTTTGTTTCTGATTGCAATCACATTGGCCAGGTGATTGTCAGAACTTCAGGCCTTATGCATCAAACCTCCTTATCTTATCTTTCATAAGGATAGGGTATCACTAAGCACCAATTCTACTTTTTTACCAAAAGTGGTGTCAGAGTGATCTATCAACCAGTCTATTGACCTTCCAGTGTTCTTTCCTAACCATTCTAACACAGGAGAGTATTGCCTGCACACATTGGATGTTCATAGGCAAATACAATTTTATCTGGACAGAACAAAATCTACCCGTAAATCAGACCAACTGTTTCTGGCTTTTTCTAGACCTAGATGGGGTCATCCTGCATCAAAAGTTACAGTGGCTTCATAGTTGAGAAATTGTATCACCTTTATCTACAACAAAAACAACCCTACTTTGCCTCATAGAGCCAAAGCATATTCTACAAGATCTATGACAACTTCAGCAACTTTCCATGCTAAGGCTTCCCTCAATGATATTTGCTCAGCTGCAGCTTAGGCCAAACCTCATACCTTTATTCTTCATTACAAATTGGACTTGGCCTCAGAGGTAGAGCTTTCATTGGCTCCATGGTGCTCAGAAATGTCCTACCATGAGGGCCACCCAGGAATACAGGTAGCTAGGGACTCTTTCCCATCAGTAAGGAATGAACAAAGATTAACAACATCAGATAAAGAAGTTATGTCTTACCATAATGTTCCATCTGTGTTGTTGATCTTCATTCATTCATTACTTCCCACCCTCTGTCCCCCTTCCAGAGGGTCTTGGTTGATCTCATGTCCTCCTTTCTTGTAGGTCTGTTATGACCAGAGGTAGCTTCTACTTTTATCTATCAACTTGCAAACTCGATCTGAGGTAACAGGGAGCAGGGCATTCTGGGTAGGACCTTAGCTCGAGAGTTTTTGGCTGATGTGAGCTTGATATTGGCCAGCTCGGTTCTGAGGATGGAACTGATAACCCATCAGTAATGAATGACTGAAGATCAACAACACAGATGGAATGTTATGGTAAGACATAACTTCTTTTAATATATGAGTGCACTGTGCCATAGAATGCAATACACAGTAATATATGAATGCACTGTGCCATAGAATACAATACACAGTAATAAATTAGTGCACTGTGCCATAGAATACAATAGATAGTAATATATGAGTGCACTGTGCCATAGAGTACAATAGATAGTAATATATGATTGCACTGTGCCATAGAATACAATACACAGTAATAAATGAGTGCACTGTGCCATAGAATACAATAGATAGTAATATATGAGTGCACTGTGCCACAGAGTACAATAGCTAGCAATATATGAGTGCACTGTGCCATTGAGTACAATAGACGGTAATATATGAGTGCACTGTGCCATAGAATATAATACACAGTAATATATGAGTGCACTGTGTCATAGAATACAATACACAGTAATATATAAATGCACTGTGTCATAGAATACAATACACAGTAATAAATGAGTGCACTGTGCCATATAATACAATACATAATAATAAATGAGTGCACTGTGTCATAGAATATAATACACAGTAATATATGAGTGCACTGTGCCAAATAATATAATACACAGTAATATATGAGTGCACTGTGCGATAGAGTACAGTAGATAGTAATATATGAGTGTACTGTGCCATAGAATACAATACACAGTAATATATGAGTGCACTGTGCCATAGTATACAACACACAGTAATATATGAGTGCACTGTGCCAAAGAATGTAATACACAGTAATATATGAGTGCACTGTGCCATAGAGTACAGTAGATAGTAATATATGAGTGCACTGTGCCATAGAATACAATACACAGTAATATATGAGTGCACTGTGCCATAGTATACAATGCACAGTAATATATGAGTGCACTGTGCCATAGAATACAATACACAGTAATACATGAGTGCACTGTGCCATAAAATGCAATACACAGTAATATTTGAGTGCACTGTGCCATAGAATACAATGCACAGTAATATATGAGTGCATTGTACCATAAAATACAATACACAATAATATATGACTGCACTGTGCCATAGAATACAATACACTGTAATATATGAGTGCACTGTACCATAGAATTCAATACATAGTCATATATGAGTGCACTGTGCCATAGAATATAATACACAGTATATATGAGTGCACTGTACCATAGAATACAATACACAGTAATATATGAGTACACTGTGCCATAGAATACAATACACAGTAATATATGAGTGCACTGTACCATAGAATACAATATACAGTCATATATGAGTGCACTGTGCCATAAAATACAATACACAGTAATGTATGAGTGCACTGTACCATAGAATACAATACACAGTAATATATGAGTGCACTGTACCATAGAATACAATACACAGTAACATATGAGTGCACTGTGCCATAAAATGCAATACACAGTAATATATGAGTCCACTGTGCCATAGAATATAATACATAGTAATATATGAGTGCACTGTGCCATAGAATACAATACACAGTAATATATGATTGTACTGTGCCATAGAATATAATACATAGTAATATTTGAGTGCACTGTGCCATGTAATAGTTAACATGTTTGCTTGTTTTAGAGTATGCTTAATAATGTAATTCTCTAAAAGATAATATGATTAACTATGGATTTCTGCATTTTGTGTTGTACTAGGGGTATTTACTTGAGTAATGCCAAGATTAAAACATCCATAAATCTTGTGGTTACCACATAAGTGCAGATGAAGTGCTCAGTTCTTTAAGATATACAGCATTAAAAATTGGTAGGACATAGCATTTGTATAAAATTAGCTCTCAGTCATTACTTTTCTTATTGCAGAAACTGATGGCACATACACAGTATGTAAAAAAGAAAAGGTTTCCCAAGCTGACCAATGTTCATTTCATGCAGTTATCCCATTTTAATAAAAACAATGTGAAATTATTCTGATCATTGTATAGGTGAGTTTCTTGATAGGACATATAATTTTTTTCACTGCATTAATTATCCTATCATGGCTGGTTAGACAAGTGAAATGTAGCACGCATAGGCATATTGCTTTAAGCTCAGATAAGCCCTTGCCTACCACTTTCAGACATTCTGCTACCATGATCTCTGGGTCTCTACTATCATTATTTGGTTTTGCTGTTTTTGAAGTCTCCCTGAATTTTTTTAAAACGTTATCAGGTATGTATGTATTTATTCTAGACATTAGTCATCAGCAAATATCCAGCTATGTAGCAATAATCCTTTTGCTGCCCCAGAAAAGCAAATTGATTAACTGAATAAATTCACCATTATATCGGATCTATAACCAAAGAAAAGCTTCACAATATTGAAGAACAGTGCTAGCTCGGCCAAGCTGAGGCTTTACAATTAACACGAAGCTCCTAAGCCTTTAAACACCATATATTGCTACATTAGACATCCCAGTCCATATTTTGTTCTCTCCTTTTTATTGTTTCATCTATATGCAATGCATGCAGAGTTGTTTTATTACCTCATATTAGAGAATAAAACTATACTCCAACATCTTCCTCTTGGGAGCTAAGCTTATGGGCAGCATTTAACACACCCAGAGGCAGCATAATTGAGAGCGAATTTGCAAGGTGAGCATTCTGCTGTACAATAAAGAGTACATATAAGGACATAATTACTTCCAAGAAGTAAAGCTATTTACCCATTTGCATAATCTCCATATTTTAACTACCACCTCTTGTGTTCAAGCGACTTTTTAACAGCAAAATGTATGATATAACTTATAATGATATAAAGCTTATGCAGGCAATAAAGGCATATTCAAGCATTTATTACTTCTGCTAAATGCTTTTCCATTTCAATAAGAAATTTGGCAACTTACAAGCTTTGAATCAGTATAAAGAAATGTAAAAACATAGCTGTGTTTATGTATATATATATATATATATATATATATATATATATATATATATATATATATATATATATATACATACACACATACATACATATATATGTATACATAATTAATATAGATGTATATACACAGAGGACAACTTGAAAACATATGACCTCCTATCAGATCACTTTATCAGAAAAGCTATATGTCCTACTTATAACAACTTTGTGGGCACTAACCTATCCAACTACCACTTTAGGCATTGCATGGATAACTGTGGTGCTGTTATGCATTTATACATTTGTTCACTGCTTCGACACCACTGTTTTTTCATTAAAGCTTTTCCATTCATTTCCCACATCTCTGTTTAATAATACTTATTATATCCCCCTTGGGCTTTGTACCATTTATCTTCATATTATAGACCCTTGGTCTAATTCACAATTTTAAAGATATGTGTCCTTCATGGACTCTGAATTCTGTCAAGGAATATAAGAACTTTTATTATGTCTCTCTTCTTCCTACTGTATTCATGAGCAGTGATGCAGATCTTACTCTGTTATTGTTGCCCTCCACTAACCTCCTTCAGTCCTTTTAGGTAGTTTGTTTGTTAATGAGGTCTTCACAACTTCACACTGTAATATATATAGGGTCTTACCAGCTTCCTACAAAGTGGGATAATAACCCTTTCTATTACATCTTATACCAGTATTCCACCAGCCCTATCTCATGCCTTCTCATATAGCATGTTTACCTTTATATTATCTAATATGGCTACCCCAGGTCACTTTATTCTTTTGTTACCAGTGCTATTTCCTTCCCCTTCAGTCAAATGCATACTACTTTCCTAGGGAGCTGCTTCCAAAATGCAAGGGGTTGTTTGTAAGATGCATTATTTTATATTAAATTTAATTAGGCTGCAATGTTATTGACACTTTTCCCCTATCATTTATTAGTTTTTTCAAGTCTAGTCCGACTGTGCATAACCTGCTTTAAAATGATACCTAAGTTGGTACTTGCACATATATATATTATGAAATTTTCCTAGCCTTTTTGATATATGTCATAGGATCTTCTATACCCACTTAAGCTGCCACCAAATCAGACATCTGGGACAACAGTTTTATACTTCATCTTCAGTCTCTTATGGAAACATTGAAAAAAACAGGGATAGCACTGATCTTTGTGATATTTCTCTATTTATCATATTTTGATCTGCATGCTTTCATTTTGCTGGAATCTTCTGTGTCCTGTTCTGCAGCTAATATTTTACTCATGATACCGCTCTAAGGCATATTATAACCTTCACTTATTTGTTCAGTAGCCTTTTATGTGATACCATGCCAACATATCTTGCTAAAGACATAAAACAGTCAACTATATTGTTGTTTCTTCACTTACCATTTTTTTATTGACTAATTTTCATTGCCACATCTAAAACAAGAAAAAGTTAAGTAAAGAAACAGCTGGTGTAGCTATTTGTACTCTAGACATTCCAAGAATAACCTGAGGGCCTAAAGGGTTCAAACTTCTGCATCAATATAACTCTCTTTCACCGTGACAAAATAATACATAGGAAGCAGGATTCCCTAATCAAAATTCATAACTGTCAAGTAGTCAACTAACACACAGCACCAAGGATACTGCAACTTATCTACTGCTGCTATCATTACCTGATGTAAATCTGATCTCCATAACAGCTCGACTAATAGTAGTTTAGTAAGTCAATTATTCATCTTATTATGAATATAGAGCATCAAACTCCCAATGACAAAGATCAAATTCTGATGAGAAGAAATACAATTATTTACTCTTATATTTACTTTTGTATGTGAATTTGTTAACCTGCTGGTTGGATTTGTCTAATCAGCCATAATCTGGAAAAAGGCATTGAACACAATACGTAAAATGATATAAAAAGTATTTGCAATACTTATATCTTAATAAACTTGAACATCCAAAGTCTTGATTTAAATTAATTATATAGTAAAGCAGAAGATCTTTTAATCATGTAAAGGTTATGCAAGGTACTCATATTTCTTGACATATCCTGTGATTGAAGGGATGGGGTAGGACTACAAATTAAGGCCAATGATTTAGAAAGAGTAATAGAGAAGAGAAGTGTTGCTTCTGGGTAGACAGTGTTGAGCATTAAGTACAGATATAGAGGATTATGATTGGGTCACATCTTACTTATTATGTGTTTGAGACTAGGATGTCAGGATCTGATCATAATTTTTGTAGTGTAGGGAGATTTGTCTTCTCCATGTACTAATAGCCACAGAAAAATTAATAATAAAAAAAAAAAAAAACATGAGGTGATGTGTTAGCTCTGAAAGCCGGTAATGTATTTGGAAATTGCTTTACATCATGAAGTGGTCCCGTGTAAGGGAAGCAGTTGGTTCTCAAAATATATTTTACTGAGTGCAATGAAAACAGCAGACAGCAAACAAAAACAGAGTTGAAATTAACATATTTCCTGTTATGATATTTATGCTTAAATATGACTTAAATAACACCCTGTTCCAGTGCTAGTATAGCACAAGATATGATGTTAGTAGCATAGTGGGTGCTTAACAATTATTAAGCACCCCTCTAAACATTGTTAAGGGTCGCCCTTATGCTGTAGTATTGCTGAACCATGATTTCATTTAAATGATATTTGAGTGCAATGACAGCACTCCATGCACAAAAAGAAGGTTATAAGTGGTGTGTTACATCATTTGCATGATTGCTGAAACATTTATTTATTTAATTGATTGCTTTACTTATTTTTTGTAATATTGTTGTGTTTCTGAAATGTGGCTTCTAGCAACAGAGTATCTGTTTTCAGGAGAGAAAATATAGGTTAAATATTAACATTTCTATTGACAAAGGACTTTGTCAATCATAGTGTCAACATGAAAAATAAAATTAAGTGACGGGTCAAGTACTATTCTAGGGTACTCAAACTCTGACCATGACCCTAATAAGAGGTTTTATACATCATTGGCAAAGCAGATGAGCCATCCTCCATTTTGTGTTTTTTTCAGTTATTTTTAAGTTAAACCTAATGTGGCAAGCCCTCTTTACCCCAGAGTAATAACTAAGGAGTCTGAATCCTCACCACTGTCTCCAGTAAGGGAGTGCCACTAAAAGCAGGGATATAAATACAGAATTTCTCCTAAGAGTACACTGGGAACAAGTTCCAAACCTTGAATTAGACTATATGCTTCACTCCAAGTCCACAAATGAGTCTCCACACTAATCACTGCAAAACACTATATCCCAATTTTAGGTCTCTGACATACTTACTCTTAAATGTTTGATATTCACATATATACACACTCTTGGGAAAGACTGATACTGATTTACCACATGTGTTTCTTTGCCCAAATTACAAGGTAATGCCTGACACCAGTCAAATATCACAATATCCTTCAAAAGGGGTCTTCAGTTATATTGGGCAAATATAGATATTGAAACAAATATTAGCAAGTATCCTAAGCAGTAAGGATTTTTTTGAATGGCCCTGGTGTTATCACAGTAAGCATAAACACTGTCAAGTTATTACAAATATTTAACTAAAATAACCAGCCACAATTAGAGGTAATGAAACCTTTAATAATAAATAAAAAAGAATAATTTAAAACATGTAAATACTGAATAAATGATTCCAATAAACATAAGACTTTCACACACAGGAAATATGAAAATAATATGTCAGATAGATCTCACATCGATTCTAGAAAACCTCTAACTATCTAGCTGTAGTTCCCTGACTATCTGAAGATTAATTGTCCCTATCTAATCTAAATACTTTAGGAAGGCAAGATTATACTCTTACTTCTGCAAGGTAAGACAAGAAAGTATGCCCACACTCCAGTTTGTTGCCTGCCCTCAGTGAATGGAGCAACTATTCTCCTGTAACAGCTGAATGAAAAACTAAACAACTAACTCAGAACCTGCTTTTTATAACAGATCTTTTTCAACAGTAACCGGAAGCTGCCATGGGAATTCTACTCTCATATCAGAGTTTGAAAATAAACAGCTGCAGTGAAGATTCTATTCTGCCAGCCCTGGCACACAATTACATCATATCTAGGTCAGCTGACTGGCATAACATGCATTCTGAATTCTCTTTATAAAGAACATGTACATTTGGCCAGCCAGAAGAACACTTTTTGACATTCAGACATATTGCATGCATCAGAGTGATAATCAAAAGGCATAAACTTATTTACAAAATTAAAACTAGTCATGTTGGCATATGTAGCACATCATAATTTACAATTATTTACAATTATTTACAAAACGTCAGCCAGTCATGCTAGCACAGATAACAATATCTTATATTCTCACACCTAAGAACAGTGGTATCTTAATGTAAACCTTTTAGATTGGAGTACAAAAAGCTGCTTAATAATCACTTAACATACAAAAAGGCAATATGCTTGGCAAAAACATAAATGTAATTAGGTCTTGGCAAATACTTTTTGGCATACCTCTTAACTTCTTAATGCAAGAAATCCGGACAAAGCCTAAAATAATGAGAAGACAAAGGCCCAAAAATAAGGACACATTTTTGAAACTCTTTTGTACTTAGAAAGTTGCTAAAATAACTGGATTAATGTTAGCATGCATTTTTAAAGATACAATTTGGCATAATGGTTAAAATCTTCGCCTTCTAGGCACAAGGTATAAGGTTCAATCCTGACCTCTAGCCCATGCTTGTTTGGAGTTTATATGTTCTCCCTGTGTCTCTGTGGGGTCTTTCCCACCTCTGAAAAACATGCTGAGTGTTTCCAACTCAAACTCACCAATGAACAGAGCTCTGGGCAGCACCACAGACTCTACATGGTGCTCTATAGGGGAAGATTTGTATAGACCAGCAGCTTTGGTCATCTGCTGTGGTGCACAGTTTCCACAAGATAGGAGGACATGGATCAAAGACTGCCTGTCATGGCAGGGCTACCCATTCGGTGGTATAAAATATGGTTGAAGGTGATTTTGTCATGTTGACTAATGCCTCCAAAGGGGCACTGGTATTTACCAGTGTTAAGCCGTTTGAGGACCCCCTCTACTCCAACCTACACCTACACCAGGAACACATGCTTATGGTGGGAGGGGTGTATGTGCCCCTATAGGCTAGTGTGTGGCCGTCATATAGCCAGCAGCCCTGAGTCAATAAGCTACTGGCTGTTCAGAGCTTGGAAGTGGATGACATAATGGTATAGAGAAAGCATGTATCTAAGAGACAAGATGGAAAGATAAAGACACTTGGGATCCAGAGTCTCCAATTCAGGAGCAGGACAGGCTAGAAATGATGTGGGAATTGTGGTGAGAGAGAGGCTTCTCAAGGCAGTGAGGGAGGTCATCAGAATCAGTGACCGAATCATAGCAATGACAGTGTAATGACAGGGCAGTATTCATAATCTCAGCTTATGCCCACAGCAGAGTTGTGATAGTAAGTAAAAGAGTGCATTCATACAGCAGTTGCAGACGTACTAGATAAAGCAGGCCAACAGGACTTGGTGGGTGACTTGAGCACACATATCAGGGCAGACAGAACAGGATATGAGGACTGCCTGGGTACACATAAGTGAGATGAATAAAACAAGCTGTAAATGAATATACAAAAAACAAAAAGAACTTATTGAGAAAACCACTTTATGACACAACAGCAAAGCTTTCAGGTAAGAACCCTTCTTCAGTGCATAACATATAACTACAAACCACAACTGGTTTATATACAGGTCAAAATCAAATGACCAGCAGTCCAATGGTCATATGACAAAAACTTAAAAAAAATATATATTTTAAATAACATTTTTTATACATAATATAATAAAATAAAATAATATAAAAATACATAAAATTAATAAAATATTCAACGCAGTTTAGTACGTTGTAACCTAATGAGAACAGGTTTTAATCTAACCACATCATTCAAACCTGGGGAGTGGTCTGAAGCCAACCTAAGCATCCATTCATATTCTTTAGTTTCAAGTATGTTATTGATGTCCCCACCTCTAGGAGTCAACCGTACAATATCGATAACCCTAAACTGAAACCTATGTTCCATCCCATGTTCAACTATGTGTTTATATAATGCATTTGTATCAATGGATCTTCTAATTTCTGACTTATGTTCAATAATTCTATCTTTTAATTTTCTAGTTGCTTTCCCTATATAAAATGAGGGACACTTGACACAAGTTGCCATATAAACCACAGAAGTTGTAACACAAGTTGCTAATAAATCAAAACAATATAATTTGCCAGTTATAGGATGTCTAAACTGGTGACTACCTGCACCAAAAATATCCACACAACAAGTACAATTCATGCACCTATAAGTGCCCGGTTTAACAGCAATAGGACTTGAAATAGAGTGGAAATCTTTATAACACATTCTCTGTTTTAACGATTTCGTATTTCTATAAGAGAAATAAGGTCTTTCATCCAACACATTCTTAACATCCATAGATGCCATCAGAATTGTCCAATTTTTCTGTATGATTTGTCTAACTAAATGTATCTTGACATTAAAGGAAGTAACATATCTGGTCACTTCCTTTTGTTGTACATTATTGCCAGTTTCAATATTTCCATCTAAATAGATTGGTTTGAGTGTAGTTTTTCTGTCAGCTATTACTTTAGTTTTCAAGTCAGATAACAACTTCTCATCGTAGCCACTAAGTAAAAATTCATTGAACATTTCATTCAATTGAATACTGAAATTAGTATCATCAGTATTCAACCTACTGACTCTGTTAAATTGAGAAATCACTACACCTTTGAACACATGTGGAGCATGCATACTGGTAGAATGTAAATATCTACCAGAATATACTTTCTTCTTATAAATACTAGTGTGAATAGAATCATCTACAAGTCTTAGTCTAACATCCAAAAATACAATCATGTTATCCGAGACATCCATCTTAAATTTCAAGAATTCAGTTGTTCCATTTAAATATTGTATAAATTCACCAAGTTGAGTTAGGGATCCATTCCATATCATAAAACAGTCATCCACAAAACGCTGATAAAAGCTAACAAACTTAAAGAAGGGATTCCTATCATTACAAACATATGTCGTCTCCCATTGATGCAGGACCAGCTTAGCATATGTATTCGCCACTGAAGTACCCATAGCTACACCAGTAAGTTGTAAATATAATTGTTCATCAAACAAAAAAATATTATTAGTTAAGACCAAGTCCAGAAGGGAGCAAATATTTTCAACTTTATGTGCTAGTAGACATGTTTGTGAAGTCAGAAAATCTCTAATGGATTCAACCCCATATTCATGTGGTATTACAGTAAACAGGGAAACAATATCTAGAGTAACAAAAAAGACTTCACCCTGTATCAATTTACCATTACTTAGATTATTAGACCATTGTCGGAGTTTCAATAAAAAATCAGTAGTATCTTTTAAAACATTTTCACATTTCAATAAGTATGGTTGTAGCTGTTTCTGTAAGTAAATGGAGATTGGTTCAGTAAGCCACCCTCCTCCAGACACAATAGGTCTCATTGGGGGATCTATCATAGATTTATGAATTTTAGGAAGGGCATATAGGCATGGAATTACAGGACAAGGTACAGTAAAAAAGTGAAATAAATCCAAGTCAATGTCACCATTAATCTGTAAATCATAAATAACCATATTAATATAACTAATACACTTCTTCACATCAGTAGGCAAAATATGTTTAAATGCCTTAGCATCATTAAGTATGGTTAAAACAGAGCATACATATTTTGGTCTGTCCATAAGGACCACCACACCCTCTTTGTCGGCTTGTTTAATGATTATATTATTATTACATTGCAGTGACTTTAAAGCCATATGCTCTTCATAAGATAAATTAAAACGTCTTAATATCAAGCAGTCAGAATACAACTTTCTCTACTCCATTTCACAAATATCATGAAAAGCAGTCAGTACGGGTATACTAGTAGGTACGATAGTACTGCATCACTTACAACAACTTTCTGTAGTACATGAATTGCCAAATAAAATTTTTAAATTGACATTTCTTACAAATTGTTTAAGATCAGTAAGTGCACTGACTAGATCATCACTAGCCATAGGTATATAGTTAAGGCCTTTCTTTAACAGGGAATAATGAGCCGCTTCCAAAGCAAAGGTAGATACATTTAAAATACCTTCAACTGCCTTCGGCTCTGCTTGCCCTGTCCTAAAGGGCTATCATTTTTCCGTTTGGCTGGAGTTACCACTTTGTTAATTACCATCTTCCTTTTTGGTGTAGTTCGCTCACAAACCGCCTCAGGGTGATTCAATTGAAAACGCTTTTGCAAGAAGTTTAAAGTGAGTTGTTGAGTTCTTTTGAGTGAACGTGCTCCAGATTGACAAATTATATTGTTTTGATTTATTAGCAACTTGTGTTACAACTTCCGTGGTTTATATGGCTACTTGTGTCAGGTGTCTCTCATTTTATATAGGGAAAACAACTAGAAAATTAAAAGATAGAATTATTGAACATAAGTCAGAAATTAGAAGATCCATTGATACAAATGCATTATATAAACACATAGCTGAACATGGGATGGAACATAGGTTTCAGTTTAGGGTTATCGATATTGTACGGTTGACTCCTAGAGGTGGGGACATCAATAACATACTTGAAACTAAAGAATATGAATGGATGCTTAGGTTGGCTTCAGACCACTCCCCAGGTGTGAATGATTCGGTTACATTAAAACCTGTTCTCATTAGGTTACAACGTACTAAACTGCGTTGAATATTTTATTAATTTTATGTATTTTTATATTATTTTATTTTATTATATTATGTATAAAAAATGCTATTTAAAAAAATATATATTTTTTTTAAGTTTTTGTCATATGACCATTGGACTGCTGGTCATGTGATTTTGACCTGTATATAAACCAGTTGTGGTTTGTAGTTGTATGTTATGCAGTGAAGAAGGGTTCTTACCTGAAAGCTTTGCTGTTGTGTCATAAAGTGGTTTTCTCAATAAGTTCTTTTTGTTTTTTGTATATTTATTTACAGCTTGTTTTATTCATCTACATATTTTGCTGTGGTTTGGGAATACCTAGAAGGTCGTTTTGCAGTCCATTTCCTGAGGTTAACATGGAATCAACAAAAGCTGTTAACTCAGTAAGGTCTCTTATAGTTAGTGAGACCAACCCATTGATGCAGTTCGTTACTACAGCATGCTTTAATGTGGAGAATGCTGATGGACTAAAACATGAAAATAATGTTGATTTCAATAAGAAGATACAATTTTTTGAAAGGAAAGTGGGTGTTTTTAAATGCCTACAATGGCAGCGTTTCAGTTTTTCTGCCTATCTGGATAGAGGCATTGTTCCATGAGGCTTAAGAATACTTAAGATGCCCTCGTATGGGAATGCATATCTGTTGTTGCTGAAACGCTGGCAACAACTTAACATTAAGTTGAGTTTGGATTATATGACACTTATGAATGAATTCTTTATCAGTATTGAGAATGAGTTGAAAGATGAAATAATAGCATTGGAGAATGAAATCATGAATATGCCTGTCTTTTCTACAAATGCTGCTATCTATGAACAAATGATTGATAGAGTACGTGCCTTAGATGATCGTTTAGAAACAACTAAGAAAAGGAAGCTAGTACGTGATATAAATGATTTTCGCAAAGGTCATATCTTTTCTTGGCCAAAGACTGACTCTAATTCACAAACTAATATGAATTCTAGTAACCAGAGAATACCTTTGGACACTTTGGATAATTTCAGTGAGGCGTTGCCAGCTAATTCATCTGAACAGGAACCGGCATTATCTACTATGCTAATTGGTGAACCTGAGGATACGCCTTCTGCGGTGATGTCAGCTGCGACTGTGGCTAACACATGCTCGCATGTGGAGGAAAAGGACATTCAAGATGGGGAATCTGGAGTGCGTTCACTCAAAAGAACTCAACAACTCACTTTAAACTTCTTGCAAAAGCGTTTTCAATTGAATCAGCCTGAGGTGGTTTGTGAGCGAACTACACCAAAAAGGAAGATGGTAATTAACAAAGTGGTAACTCCAGCCAAACGGAAAAATGATAGCCCTTTAGGACAGGGCAAGCAGAGCTGAAGGTAGTTGAAGGTATTTTAAATGTATCTACCTTTGCTTTGGAAGTGGCTCATTATTTCCTGTTAAAGAAAGGCCTTAACTATATACCTATGGCTAGTGATGATCTAGTCAGTGCACTTACTGATCTTAAACAATTTGTAAGTAATGTCAATTTAAAAGTTTTATTTGGCAATTCATGTACTACAGAAAGTTGTTGTAAGCGATGCAGTACTTTCGTACCTACTAGCATACCCGTACTGACTGCTTTTCATGATATTTGTGAAATGGAGTTGAGAAAGTTGTATTCTGACTGCTTGATATTAAGACGTTTTAATTTATCTTATGAAGAGCATATGGCTTTAAAGTCACTGCAATGTAATAATAATATAATCATTAAACAAGCCGACAAAGGGGGTGTGGTGGTCCTTATGGACAGACCAAAATATATATGCTCTATTTTAACCATACTTAATGATGCTAAAGCATTTAAACGTATTTTGCCTACTGATGTGAAGAAGTGTATTAGTTATATTAATATGGTTATTTATGATTTACAGATTAATGGTGACATTGACTTGGATTTATTTCACTTTTTTACTGTACCTTGTCTGGTAATTCCATGCCTATATGGCTTTCCTAAAATTCATATATCTATGATAGATCCCCCAGTGAGACCTATTGTGTCTGGAGGAGGGTAGCTTACTGAGCCAATCTCCATTTACTTACAGAAACAGCTACAACCATACTTATTGAAATGTGAAAATGTTTTAAAAGACACTACTGATTTTTATTGAAACTCTGACAATGGTCTAATAATCTAAGTAATGGTAAATTGATACAGGGTGAAGTCTTTTTTGTTACTCTAGATATTGTTTCCCTGTTTACTGTAATACCAAATGAATATGGGGTTGAATCCATTAGAGAGTTTCTGACTTCACAAACATGTCTACTAGCACATAAAGTTGAAAATATTTGCTCCCTTCTGGACTTGGTCTTAACAAATAATATTTTTTTGTTTGATGAACAATTATATTTATAACTTACTGGTGTAGCTATGGGTACTTCAGTGGCGAATACATATGCTAACCTGGTCCTGCATCAATGGGAGAGACATATGTTTGTAATGATAGGAATCCCTTCTTTAAGTTTTTTAGCTTTTATCAGCATTTTGTGGATGACTGTTTTATGATATGGAATGGATCCCTAACTCAACTTGATGAATTTATTCAATATTTAAATGGGACAAATGAATTCTTGAAATTTAAGATGGATGTCTCGGATAACATGATTGTATTTTTGGACGTTAGACTAAGACTTGTAGATGAGTCTATTCACACTAGTATTTATAAGAAGGAAGTATATTCTGGTAGATATTTACATTCTAACAGTATGCATGCTCCACATGTGTTCAAAGGTGTAGTGATTTCTCAATTTAACAGAGTCAGTAGGTTGAATACTGATGATACTAATTTCAGTATTCAATTGAATGAAATGTTCAATGAATTTTTACTTAGTGGCTACGATGAGAAGTTGTTATCTGACTTGAAAACTAAAGTAATAGCTGACAGAAAAACTACACTAAAACTAATCTATTTAGATGGAAATATTGAAACTGGCAATAATGTACAACAAAAGGTAGTGACCAGATATGTTACTTCCTTTAATGTCAAGACACATTTAGTTAGACAAATCATACAGAAAAATTGGACAATTCTGATGGCATCTATGGATGTTAAGAATGTTTTGGATGAAAGACCTCATTTCTCTTATAGAAATATGAAAACGTTAAAACAGAGACTGCGTTATAAAGATTTCCACTCTATTTCAAGTCCTATTGCTGTTAAACCGGGCACTTATAGGTGCATGAATTGTACTTGTTGTGTGGATATTTTTGGTGCAGGTAGTCTCCAGTTTAGACATCCTATAACTGAAAAATTATATTGTTTTGATTTACTTGCAACTTGTGTTACAACTTCTGTGGTTTATATGGCTACTTGTGTCAAGTGTCCCTCATTTTATATAGGGAAAACAACTAGAAAATTAAAAGATAGAATTATTGAACATAAGTCAGAAATTAGAAGATCCATTGATACAAATGCATTATATAAACACATAGCTGAACATGGGATGGAACATAGGTTTCAGTTTAGGGTTATCGATATTGTACGGTTGACTCCTAGAGGTGGGGACATCAATAACATACTTGAAACTAAGGAATATGAATGGATGCTTAGGTTGGCTTCAAACCACTCCCCAGGTTTGAATGATGTGGTTACATTAAAACCTGTTCTCATTAGGTTACAACGTACTAAACTACGTTGAATATTTTATTAATTTTATGTATTTTTATATTATTTTATTTTTTTATGTATAAAAAATGTTATTTAAAAATATATATATTTTTTTTAAGTTTTTGTCATATGACCATTGGACTGTTGGTCATGTGATTTTGACCTGTATATAAACCAATTGTGGTTTGTAGTTGTATGTTATGCACTGAAGAAGGGTTCTTACCTGAAAGCTTTGCTGTTGTGTCATAAAGTGGTTTTCTCAATAAGTTCTTTTTGTTTTTTACACATAAGTGAGATAACAGGAATAAAGAAGGTGAGACCATTCTAGACTTCTGTATGGCAAATGGCTTGATAGTAGCCAACACGTGGTTCAGAAAGAGAGACAGTCACAAGATTACATACAAGACTAGCCAACATGCAACTCAGGTGGACTTCCACCTAGTAAAAAAAGGGCACTGGCATAGAATCAGTGATTGCAAAATTCATTCCAGCATAAATTACTGGTTGCCACAATCAGCTGTAAGCAGTGGTCAAAGAAGGCTCTAAGGTCAACAGAGACCAGACTGAAGACCTCTACCACCCCAAGAGATAGGAGGAAATAGGTGTAGTTGAAGAAGAATGGCAGCACCTCAAAACAGCATGCGTGAGGACTATAAAACAGATATATGCCCAAGCCAGGTATGGAAATAAGGACATAAGGAAAGCTGGTAGAGCTGGTGGTGAAATGTAGAATTCCAGGAAGTCATCAAAAGAAAAAACAGAGTACAGGAAAAAGTGGGAGATAGAAAAGATGTACCAGGCTAAGAAGGAATACAGGTTGGCTAATAAAAAAGCTAAGAAAAGACTTGAAATATCAAAGAGCAGGGCATCGGAGGCACTCTACCAGCTTCTGTAAAGGGACTCAGTAGGTGGCACAAAGAAACTATATTGGATGCAAGACAAAGATAGAAAAATAATGAAGATAGACACCCTTCATTCATAAGGAATGTCAGCAACAATCTGATCACTTATCAACAGGACATCAAAGGTAGATGGAAGGAATACTTCCAGCACCTTCTGAATGAACAAAGCCCACAGAAGCTGTACTTCCCCAGACATAGCCTATGATGAGAGAGGAGGAGTCCACAATGGATGTAATAATATTACATAGGAAATTAAGTCAGAGAAAACAGCAGGTTCAGATGAGATCACAGCAGTTATGGTAAAGGTGCTGGGTAAGATCAGGGAGAAATGGCTCCTAAGGGTACTCATAGCAGTGTGGAGAGAAAGGTGTATCCCAGATTACTGACAAATAAGCATACTCATGCCAGTGCACAAGAGCAAAGGGGACATTCACAGCTGTGGGCAGTACTGAGGCATCAAACTTCTGCCACTTTACTTGAAAGTTCTGGAGAGGGCCATTGATATAAGGATATGCAGAGTAGTAAAAAGTAAGATGGGAGATGAGCAGTTCAGATTCAGATCAGGATGCAGCACAACTGACCTGATGCTTGCAGTGAGACAGATAGTTGAGTTGAAGCTAGAGTGGAAGAAGGATTCCAATTGGGCATTCCCAGACATAGATAAAGAATATGACAAGGTTCTGGAAAGCTGATTCTGGAAGCACTACTGTGGTTTGAAGTCCCAGAAACATTGGCAGAATTAGTGCAGTCGATGTACAAGGAGCCAATGACTCAAGTACAAACAATGTTCAGTCTCACAGGAGGGTTCCCAGTGGGCTTAGGTGTGCACCAGGGTTCAGCTCTGAGCCCTCTGGTCTTCATACGGGACTACATTAGCAAACAGGTCAGAGGGAAAAGATCAACAAAGTTGCTGTATGCAGACAATACGGCATTACAGAAAGACTCTGAACAAAAACTTCAGCAAAGGGTAGGGCAATGGAATGCAAAACTGAAGGCACATGGGATGAAACTAAGTACAGATAATTCAGTGGTAATTGCAGCAAATTGGGTAAATCAGAAGAAACTGAGAACTGAGGTAGAAGGGAACATTGCAGTAGCTTCATGTATCTGGGAGGGGAGGTTGACGAGATGGGAAGTTTGAATGAAGAGGTCAAAGCTAGAATCAGAGGGGCTGGAGCCAACTGGCATAGAGTGTCAGGTGCAGTATGTGACAGAAGAATGCCAAAGAAGCTGAAAGGTAAAGTGTGCAAAAGATTGGTGTGACCAGTACTACTGTATGGTACAGAAACCTGGGCAGTAAAGGCAGAGCAGAAAAGAAAGCTAGACGTGATGGAAATTAAGTGCCTGAGAAGGGTAGTAGGATGCACACTGTGCGAAAGATGAAGAAATAAGGGCATAAGAGGAGAAGCCAAAGTAGCTCCAATTGCAGAAAAGATCAAAGAGAATATATTATGGTAGTTTGGGCATGTTCAGCAAAGAAGAAGACCATCTAGTGAAGAGGATTTGGGACAGACAGGTTTGCTTTTCTTTTGTCGTTTCCCGGTTAGGGGTTGCCACAGCAGCACTCTGGTCTGTTAATGATTGGCAGTAGATTTTTACAGTGCCAAGGTTTCAGCTTGACACCCAGCCTTCAATGAAGGCATGCCTTATGCATGTCTTTTGAATGCCACTCGACCGCAGGGAGGACATGCAGACTTCACACAGAAGGTGCTTCAGCTGGGAATCGAACGGGAGAACCTCTTGCTATGAGGCAACAATGCTACCACTGCACCACTGCAGCTTCCTATTTGAGACAGACAGGAAGAAGGTAAAAGGAAACAAGGGCATCCAGCAAAGAGTTGGATGGATTGTGTGACAGAAGATCTGTGACAATCAGGCATTAGTATTGAAGAAGACAGGAGTGTAGTATTGAATCGAGAGAAATTGCAACAGTTAACATGACATCCTGACCTCCATGAGAAAAATAGGAAAAAGGGGTTTATGATGATAATGATGATGATATTAGCATAAATTTGCTGAAAGATATGAACTCTGAAACTCAAATTTATGTCATTATTTAGTGACTTATTCTTTAGTGATTTGCCAGAAATCCAAAAATTTTACAAGGAACAGACAAAATAAAAAAAAAAATATGAGGCAAAAATCTGGACATTCTGCAAAAATCTGGACAGTTGAGAAGTATGCTTTTTGTAACATGATTGGAATTCTAGATGACCATGGCTGCAGAATAATGGAGTACAATTTCCTTGTTGAATATTATACAGTTAATCAATGTCAGGAATGGTAACAGAACACTACAGATGACTATTAACCAGCCAACCAATATCCGTTCCAGTCAGAAGAGAAACCATGGGCATCTAATAAGTAAACGTGAAGGTAGACAGCCAGATATTTATTACATAAAATGAGTTTAAAAACATACACTTTCATGCATAAAACATAAAAGTTTACCACTCTCATCCCTTACTCACATATGGACTTCTTCTGAATCTATTAGGAATGACACCACTTCCCTTTGTATACCCCTTAAATATCTGGTAATTAATCAATTTATAAAGCGTATGATACAGAGGTGTACTTTAAAAACAATCTTAATTATGAATGCAAACATAATAAAATATTTACTATGGAAATGCAGACTTAGATAAATACACTGATGGAAGAAAAATGAGATAATCACAGAACAAAACCAATGGAGTAATGCATTGGCTGAACTAGAAACATATTTATTACCAAACAAATAAAACTCAGTTGCCAAATAAATCAAACTTGATAAGCACTTTCACTACTGCTTCATTAGACCATAGACAGTCAACATTTCTACTTCAGCCAGTGTATTACTCCATTGGTTTTGTCGTGTGATAATAAAATATTTAATTAACATTGTTCCAGATTTATTAATAAAAAAGTGACATATTATTTGAACAGGTAAATGAAAAAAATGTATTTACTCATTATTTTATACACCTACACACATTACATAAAATCATAAAACTAAATAAGCTTAAAACTGCTATAAAAACTGTCATAGTTTAGCTGATCTCATTTTCAAAACAGGCATAATAGAAACATATTAATTCAGGGAGCACATTCACCAGACCAGTTCCTTGTATTCTAATTTAGTTTCCCATGCCCCTCCCCTAGGATTATTGGGAAGCAATTCCACTATACCAAATCCCAATTTCGGAAAGGAAGAGCATACTGAAGTGTGCTTAAATAAGGCATTGTTGTATTTTTTTCCTACTTATGTCATGCAAATGTTCATATATTCACCTCCTTAAAGGTCATTCAGTTTTCTTCTGTAGAACCTTTGCCAGCACATGCATTTGGCTGCATATATCACTCCTAGGGGCAGATAGTTCCCACCTATTACCTTAACATTATTGTTCCCCAGAGATATAATTTCACCCTCATATACATATTGGCATTAGTTACAATGTCCACACTTGGACATGCCCTTTCTCCCACTTTGTTAAAAACCTGGTTATGAGTTATTTCAATAATGTTTTTATCTTTCTTAACCCCCTCATTATATTGTATTACAAGGGCTGTTTCAAACTATTTATCATTATAGGGACCTCCATGGCCTTCCACTGTATTATATGAACTGTGACTCATGTTTGTTATTTTATTATTATTTATATCAACCCCCAAAAGTTGTTTATTTTTATCACCCCTTTGTTTGCATACTTCTTTAAAAATGTTGTCTAAAAATTAGTGAGTAGCCTCTATCCAAAAGCATGCCCTTAAGTTTATTCATTCCAGAGTTAAAATTTTCATCAGCTTATATCACATGGGCTATCTTCTAGACTGCCCCTTCACCATACTTTTCTTGTGACTCAGTGGGTGATGACTAGTAACGTGCAAATAATTACTAAAAGTGATTTTCCTATAAATATTATATTTAAAACCAAAGTCCCTTTTTAGCTATACTAGTATCTATTCAAAAAAATGAATACTTGCAAAATAAAAATAATAGGTAAATCTTAAAAACTGTGTAGTTATATTTAAATAATTAACAGATACTTCAATAACTTCCACATGCCCATTCCATAAAATAAAACTGTCATCTAAAAAATAGTATGCTAAGACCAAGTGTCTGTTGCACCATGACGCTCACACACTAGCTTACTGTTTTGTATTCAGTAAGCAGCTGGACATGCATGGTGTGTAGAGCTGTAGAACCATGGTAAACACTGTGGCATGCTAATTATACCATAAGCAGCTGAACTGTATGCTAATCAACCAATCCAAAATGGAGGTACCATTCAAGAAGCTATAAAGCAACTGTGCAGACTAAGTGCTGGTTTTCCCTGTGAATTCCAAAACCTATTGCAATACAGCCATGGACAGGAGTCTATAAAGAATCAATGCTAGGGGCTACTGTTGCTTTAATTCATGTGCATGTGCAACAGGCTGAAGTCTCTGCTGCTGCTGCTGCTGCTAATAGAACACAGCCAAGGAGAAGAACTTTCAGACCCCAGTTAACTTATCACAATCTGCATGAGGATGAAACTATAGAGTGCTACAGGGTAGATAGGGGCTCACTACAGGAACTCTGCAACCTCTGTCATCCACAGCTAAGACTCAGGGCACACCATGGGGAAACAATACTAGTGGAGATAAAGGTATGTGTAGCACTTAGAATTTTAGCTGCAGGAACCATTTAGCGGCCAACAGAGGACATGCTGGGGGTCTCCCATTCATCAGCATCCAGGATCCTCCATCAATTCCTGAATGCCATGCTCTAACATGCCAGTGACTACATATATTTACATCATACTCATGACAGGGCCACAAATATGCAAGAGTTCTACCATGAAGCACACTACTCTGAAGTACTGAGTGCCATAGATTGTACACATAGAGAAATCAAGGCACCACCTGAGTAACAGGGAAGGGTCTACCTAAATAGAAAAGGCTTCCATTCCATTAACTGCCAATCTGAGTATAATACTAAGGGAATCATCCTGAATGTGTATGCTGGCAATCCAGGCAGTTACCATGACTCACATATCTGTCACACCTCCCAGCTGTATCAGAAGTTCACTAGGGGTATAATATCCCACAGGGTCATTTACTGGGTGATGCAGGTTATGCACTGGAACTGTGGCTGATGACACCCATCAGAAATGCACACACACCAGCTGAAGAACGTCATACTGAGACACACACTCAAACCAGAAATATCATAGAGCATGTGTCTGGGCTGCTGAAGTTGCAGTCCCACTGCCTAGATACATCTGGGGGGGAGGGGGGGTTCCTGCAGTACAATTCATGTACATGTACTGAAATCTTCACCATCTGTGCCATATCTCACAACATCATCCTGAGAAAACAGATTCAGCAGGATCAGCAAGGGGAAGGTTCACACATCCCACCACCAATGGCAAGGTCACAACAGCCACACGAAAGTGAGAAATCAGAGGGGGAACCAGCAACTGCTGTGGGTGTAGGCAGATGTAGGCATGCTTAACATGCCCTTGCATTGGCTAAAAGGCAAAGCATAGCAAACTCACTCACCACCTAAGGTGCTAAAGCCTTCATCTTAAGCACATACATATAGTAACATTGATGCCAAACAATGATAGGTTCATAGGTAGGTTCATAGGTAGGTACTAGGCTATTGGCCCTATGGCCTATATAAGCCTAGCCAAAAAGGTACCCTGGCTTTTGTCACCCAAGAAAATTATTTCCCTGTGCTCCTGTCGAGCAGAGCCACAAAATTGATCCCTGGGTTGAATTTCCTATTTCCAATCTAATCATCAAGATTTTTCTTGAAGAGTGCTAATGAGGAGCTTTGTTTGCTATAGCTAGGGGATCACAATATTTACCTAACCATGTAATGGTTGTTTATTCTTAGCATCAGACAAACTCAGCCCTGAACTAAAACTGCAGAAATTGTTGAATTTACAAGTTAAGTGTTGAACCTGTAGTGTTAAAAACAGAATTGTGTAATAATACAAATGAAAAGCATATCCTTGCATGTTGTTACTTGGTAATATAAGTATGTAAAAGGTGGGTGGTTTGTACATAAATTACTTAAACATATGACAGAAGAGTCTTATGTGAATGTATGTGTCCTCTATCAAGTAATAGGCCTTAGGCATCAAAGATTCACACAAACCTCCCAAAAGTACTGATGGTCATTGAATGTCCTCAGTTTGGCCTCAGACTTTTGTACCAGAAAATCATTAAAAAGAAAAGTAGAAAGTAATGTACATTTCACCTTCAAACTTCCCAACCCTCAGAAGATTCTTAAACATCCTGATGCAAAAAAAAAAACAGTTTTGATTCTATCAACTGTCTAACTTTCTTAGACCAAAAATATGCCACAAAGACAATTAGCAAAACAATATCACAAATACTGATATACTGATCACTAAGTCAGCTATGCACCCTGAGCATCAGACACAAAGCTTATGTATCCCTGTATGCAAAAGACAGAAAACAAGGATACGGCACAGTTATCATCACTTGCACAGTGTGTGTGTGTGTGTGTGTGTGTGTGTGTGTGTGTGTGTGTGTGTGTGTGTGTGTGTGTGTGTGTGTGGGTGCGTGTGTGCAGGGTGGGCTTCCAGGAAGCCTACACTGACACAAAAGGTGAGTGCATGTGAGTGCATGTGAGTGCATGTGAGTGCATGTGAGCTGTGAGTAAAAAAGAGAAGCAGGCAGACATTTGGATAAATTAACAAATGGCCAGAGAGACAGAATGAGCTTTAAGCTTTAAGGCTGAACCATGTAGCTGCTGTGTGTGTATCTGTATGCACCTTCCAGGTGAAATTGGAGTGTGAGTATCTGCAAGAACACATCCAAGCTCTGTGCTGGCTCTGTGTCTTGTTATGTCAGACAGGTGTGCACCATGCATGGTAGAGGTGGCAATTCACCATTGTCATACCTGACCATAAGAACTGGCTCTGCCAGGAGTTGCACTTGAATGTCCATGCCCACGATCAGATGCACTGCTGCTACCTGAATGTGACTGATGTCTGTTGGATGAGCTCTCCTCATGAGGGTACCCAGGACCATGACCCCATGGGCAGCCATGTCTGGGTGAGGACACCTCAACCTCTAACAGAGCTGTGGAAGCAGTGCCACTATGGGAGCATGCTCAGGCATGGCCATGTTGGCTGACGTCAGATGATGTGGCTGACCTACGCCCACATGGATGCTGTTCACCTCCCAGCAAATGTTCCTTCACAGACACCACCCATTCCAACCATTCCAATGTGCCATTTATCTGATCCAGTGAATCGGAACATGGTGGAAGCAGTCACATATGTCAGCCTGTGCCACATTTACAACCCTAAGCATTTTTATGGATGACCTACTAGAATGTGCCTGTGCCTCCATGACAGCCATAAACATACATCAAGTGGCATGGGAAGACACACCTAGATTGGGTGGAGAATGGACAGCATGCCTCCTCTAAGTACTCCAAACAACTCTCCTGTATGGCAACTCTCCCACATGTTGGCTGTATCCAGAGTCAACAGGCACTGAAGCCTCAGTAACCACACTACCCTGATTGAGTGTCTCACCCTTCACCTGTCCAATATTGGAGCACTCAGTCTAATGGGTTGGCATAGCCCAAATGGCTATGTCCAATTACAAGGGATGGCTGAATGTCAATCACATTGTCAGAGTCAACCACAGCACCCCCCCCCCCAACTGTTCCTCTGTTTGGCCACCGTCATCATCAGAGGCTGATGATTCTCTGACATCAGGTGGTAGGAGTTCACTTTCAGGATTACCTGTGATAATAAGTAACAAACACAGGAAAGAAATTAATAGCTACCCTAGTGTAGTCAAATGTATGCTAACAAACTAACAGTGGTGCTACTGCTACACACAGTACAGCAATACACACAATAGTCCTGACACCTACAACACAAACTAAATATTTTGTTGAACTGTTCAGCAGTACTGACATAAAAATATTTGGTTTACAATGTGCAGATGATAGTTGGCTCCTTATGGTGGATGGTCCTGGAAGAAGATAAGCAAAAGGCAAGGATATCATGATTAACAAGAACTTGGATGATACGTCCACCCCAAACCAATGTGCAATCAACCAGAATGTGCTGTTAACTTTATCAATCTGCAACTATTCCACCCACCCACAAAAGTGAGCTATCTGGATCCATGACAATGGACAGGAACTCTTAATTTGGAGTCAGTGATGGTTCTGTAGCAGGCCTCCATGGTAGCCATCTATTCATGGTCCACTGCAGCTGCTCTCCTCAGGGCTGATGAAATCATGTCAGTGGACCTATGATGCACCTGTGCAACTTACTGTGGCCACATCAGCCACTGTCTGCTACCAATTTTGCATCCTGCCAGACATATACCAACGTCCCCTCTCAAGCAGACAGACATCATCTTGCCTAAAATCATTCCACACTGATTTAATTTTCAGGGTCAATAAATGGGGATTTGTGGGGATTCGGCTGCCTGGGTTTCATACTCCTAGGCGACATAAAACAAAAAATAAGGATAATACCCATAAGTATTACATAAATAAAAGTCCTGTTTAGATATAACACATAAAAAGTAGTATTTCTATATTACCCACTGGAGAAACATAAAATAGTCAAGATATTCAAACATAAAAAAAAGAATTGTGTGGTTGTAACATATTGCAATCACATACAAGGCAATTTCAGATCCAAAACAAGTAGAATAACAATATCAAATGTTGTTTGTGCACACAGAAATGCAACTTGACTCCCCACCACCAAAAAAAATAGGCAAATGACACATTTTGCTAACCATCAGTGAAATGCTAAAAGTGCTATCAAATAAACCGCTTCTGAAACATGTGTACATATTTGCCACAGAACATTCCATTTTATACAATTGCCAGTTATGTCTACCTTTGGCCAGCACTCCCCTAGAGGTGTGTATGGGCCATCCTAGAATGCTAACACTTCTCTGTAATTGACAATATAGGCTACTATCATTTCACAGAAATAACAATAGACTAGTATAAAGAGAAAAAGCATTTGTAACATCACACTTGTGATGACAGTTAATAAAAGGCTGTGCATCTGAGAAAGGAAAATGCCCTGACAAACATGCCCATACCGACAAACATGCCCATGCCATCAGTACACTTTTAAGAAATGTATACAGATAAAAATAGCATGTGCTAATTTATATATATATATATATATATATATATATATATATATATATATATATATATATATATATACACTAACAGATTTTTCTTACAGAAATTTTAGCATAGCCAGTATATAGCTAAAAATACAAGCATACCTTATCAAGATCAGTAGTCTTCTGTGCTGATAAATCCAAAAGAAATATCTTCTTGTGCATTATCTACATAAACAAGTCTCCTCACCTTCAGGTTCCCTAGCTACACAGTTCACTTTTTATAGTATAAACTCAGGGCCGTGTGCACGGTGAAGATTCATTAGAATCACTGAATCCTAAATACTTGGCTTCATGTTGATGTAAAGATAGTGCAGACACTCCATCAGTGTTTGCCAATAATGGATTACAGCTGTGAATAATTACTGGCAGGGAAAAGGAAAACACAACAGCAATTCAGACTCCCTTACCTCCATTTGGTGTGTCAGCCAAGTTAGACTTATAAAGTGTAGAAGTCATTGTATTGAGGTTTTAAATGTAAGTTAGCAGCACACATTTCACAGTTTCTGTTCAGTAACATCCATCTTCCCATCCCTTTCTTGCAAATGTATATTATTGCCATTTAATATCCTCATGCATTTTAAGGAAAATGATACAGAATGCCTAACAGAATGCATGTCTCAGTTTACTGGTCAGATAAGACAATAATGAGCAACAAACACAGTGAGATAAGACAGAGGTACATTTATGCAAGCAATAGTCATAAATGGTTGTGCGATCACTCAGTGCACTATATCTGAAATTAATACATGTACAAACAACAGTCGTATGTTTTGTTAGTACTGTGGATGATGTTGCAGTTGGTTGTATTCACAATGATTTTCATTCTCTGCTGCCAAGCTGTTTGTGCAGCAAAGAAGGATAAGACACCCTTACTGTGTTTTGAAGGTTCAGTGGAGTGAGAGTTTAAATCCAGACCTATATAAAAATGTTTCACGTGTACCAACATAAATGTTGTAGTGTTGTTTAAGTAATAGATTTCTTTTCTTCACTTTTTTAATTTCCATTTTTTCATTTCAGTGTTTGCGCAGTGCCTTGCTTAACCCAAACAAGGGAAATGGAGAAATAGAATGACTGTCATGTTTAGCTGTGCTTATCTTGTTTGAGTGATGCTTAGCAGTGTGCAAACCTGGACTAGTGGTCCACACAGGAAGCAAGTATAACAGGATACATTATTCTATTTTTGCTTTCCATCTCACCAGTTAGCAAGCTTTCCCAACAACTGCAGCCATCAAACACCTGCACACAGGAAGCAGACAGTCAAAATTTTCAAAGCAGATACATTCAATTAATTCTGTTGGTCACAGTACAAACATGGTAAGTGGCATTGTGTGGCTGTTGACACACAGCACTTAAGAATACATAGGGAATTATGCAACTGTTATTTAACTATTCATGTGACAGCAGGTGTTAAGTAAAGGGCTGCAATACAGATGGTCTTGGGTTCTAATACAGGAAGTGCAACATATTTTTACTGTTGTGACAGTCCAGTTTATAGCAATGAAGAGAAAAATATACAAGAGCTATTTCAATATTCCTGTGACAACAGGTGTAAGTGTATGGGCGCCATACACATGGTCCTGGGTTCCAATACAGGAAATTACAGGCATTTTTATTTTTGTTCTATTTCACATTATATTAAATATCACTTATAACACTTTATATATAATTATAAATAGTGGAGCTGATATGAATTAAATGTGTGAGAGATAGGATGTCGTTCCTGTGTTTTGAAGGTTCAGATGTGTGACTGAGGATATACTGTCACTATCTTTCTGTAAGTATAATTCTGCTATCTGGATTTGGATGGCATTAACACTTAAGTAAGATGCATACACAAATTAATGTATATACAAGGTCCTTGTCAGGTCACACACATAGGTGGTTAACACCTCAGTCTGTCATCTGTATTTATGAATGATTCATGACTATGTCTGAGAAGCAATTCCTCTGTGGCAAAGAAGGAAAATCACTGCTGTGTAAGTAATGTTTTGTTCATTATGCATAGGTCTGAGTTCCACACTGTAAAAATCAGTTTTATCAGTGTATAAAGCCAAACAAATACATGTAAGGTCAAGACATTCATGCCCCCAGTGCACGTCAGCAAAGCTAAATCACCTAACAGTCACAGCAGCATACACACCTCAAACTAATGTTAAGTGTCAGATTAACTTTCCAGTTTCAAAAGTTGCTTTCCTGTTTGTTTGGCACTATTGCTGTCAGCTTAACATCATGCAAACTTGGTTGCCATCATTTCTCAGGTTTGCACACTATCAGTAAAAGTGATAACAGGAGTTGGTGGGAAATCATTATTTTCTATTGCTTAGGGATTTGACATGCCTGGTGTTAAAGGAGATGGTGCCCAGTTTTGGTCACAGAGGTGAGGTGATCAGGAGTCCAGAATATTTATTGGACTCCTGGTAAAGTGTCACAGCCAAAGGCTTCCGCAAGCTCCCAGTACTAGTATGAGGCTTGGAATAGCCTGGACAAGGCTGTATCCAGTGCAACTGGTATCCCACACACTGGAGAGCAGTTTCAACACCAGTTTAACAACTTAAAAAGGCACAAGAGGGATACAGTCAACCAGAGGTTGGATGAGTTTCAAAGTAGCAACTTTCCACAGTTGTGGAAGTATGCTAATAGCCTCCACTGAAAATGGGCCCTGAAAGGCCCGGTGGACTTTCCCAGTTAACAGAATGCAGATAAATAAATAAATAAATAACTTATAATACATAGAAAGCTAAATATAGACAAGACTGATATGTATAATGCACTTCTGTTCTTTTCACAGCTAATCCTGAAATAATGGTAAATCATCAGGCTCATGCTGATTGTCTTGAGAAACTGAGGGAAGCAAGTGGTATGTATGCATGACAAGTGAAGTATTATCGTAGCTTTAAAAGTTAAAGAAAAATGTTTTTTTTTCTATACAGTAGTAGCAAAGCAAGCATGCATATCCTAACTGTAAAAGTAAGTATGCATGCATGAGCCTGTAACACAAACTGACTTTAGGAGTCATTGTAAGACTGTAGTCAGAGGTTGTGGTTTATAATACCATAAGTAACCAAAATCCTAATAGAACTGCAGTCAGGTAACTGGAATAGACTAAAACTGCTCCCACTAGATGAGGCAGTATCACACTTTAACTCCACATTTCTTACAATCCTTGACAATCTTGCACCCACCTGGATCATCAGAACAAAGAAAAAAAGTAGCTCCATGGCTGTCCAAAGAAACTAGACAAAAAATCATTAATAGAAATAAGGCCTGATCCTCTTGGAAAACCAATAAAACCCCTAAGGATCAACTTATTTATAAACAGCTAAGGAATGATGCTAAGAATTCTATAATATTAGACAAAAAAGACTATTACTGTAACTTGCAATATAAACATCAAAATCGACCACATAAATTCTGGTCCAGGTTAAATAATCCTCTACATCCAGATAATACTACTAACCCTACCCCTGCATCTATCCTCCAAAAACCTCCAGAAAATATTGCCAATACCTTGAACACATTCTTTACGGAAACTAAACAATCCCTTGCCAACCAACTAGGCCCCAACAACCTAGACCCTATTAACCCAATATCTAATACCCAACCATCCTTTAACTTTCAGCCTGTCCCAACAGCATTTATCTGATCCTTAATCAAGAAACTGAAACCCCACCACCCTATCAACAGACCTACTGCTGGCTGAGTATCTTCAAAAGGCTGCAGATGCAATAGCATATCTCATTTCAATATTAAATAACATAAGCGTCTCTGAAGCATATATCCCCTCCATCTGGAAAATTTCCCATGTAATTCTTCTCCATAAAAGGGGTAACTCCACTGATCTATCAAATTACCGGCCCATCACCATTCTATCCCCTCTGGCTAAAATTATGGAAAAATGTATCCACAAGCAACTCCTTCATTACCTCAATTTGCACAATCTCCTAGCTCCCTCACAGCATGGATTTAGAACCAACCATAGTACCATCTCAGCCCTTATATCCTTCTCTCAAACAATAAATCAAATCCATAATAATAATAATAATAATAATAATAATACGCTCTCCTCTGCCATCTTTCTTGACCTATCTAAGGCATTTGATATGGTAAACCACCAGCTACTCATTCGAACAATAAAACCTCTTGCCATAGATAGCCTGGCAATACACTGGTTTCAGTCCTACCTAAGTGGCAGACAACAAGCTGTGCTATGGAAGGATAACCTTTTCTCCCTACTGCCAGTCACCATTGGAGTTCCTCAAGGGTCTACACTTGGACCTCTCCTATTTTCCATCTTCATTAGTGATCTTCATACAGTCACCCCCAAAGCAACCTGCATTCAATATGCAGACAACTCTACCCTAATCTGCTCTGCCACCTCCCCATTAGACCTGCAGACCTTAACCCAAAATACTTTCAACACAGTAGAAAGCTGGCTCACTGACAGGTGTCTTCTAGTGAATCCTAATAAAGCAAAACTGCTACTCTTCACTCCCTACCCAGAAAGCTACACTCGCATCATTTACCATAACATCCAATAATGGCACAATAATTTCCCCAGAAAGTAATACAAAACTACTAGGAGTAATTGTTGACAAAAACCTTAATTTTGACACCCACATCAACAAAACCATTAAAACAGTCAACAAAAAGCTAGGATCTCTATATAGGATTAAGACATTTCTAACCCCAACAGTGATTGCCTGAACACATTTACTTTCAACCCTTCTTTATGCCTCCCCAATCTATACAAACCTGAGTAAATCTGACCTCAATAAACTCAATAGCTGCTACAATAACACGGCCAGATTTGCCACAGGCTCAGCATATGGACCCCACCACTGTATTAATCTACAGTCTCTAGGTTGGCTAGAATTTCCCTCTTAAATCCAGTATAACCAATTAATAATAACCCACAAAGTCCTCTATCAGCCCAAAAGCATGCCCATACTCAAAAATATAATTACCCCATATAGTAACCTAAAAACTCTCCACTCTTCTGACAAAATGATGGCATAAACTGTTAAATCTAAAAACTCAGCAGGTTAATCATTATTCTGCAACTCTGTTAGTACAATCTGGAACCAACTCCCTGCCGAACTTACGTCAATCCAGTCGATAAACCAGTTTAAAACATCTCTCAAAAAATACCTAAAAATTCACTGACTGTGCCTCTGTACCAACCCTGACTAACCAGATCATCACTTTCTTCACTACCTGGCAATCTGTAAAATAGTCTCAAAAATCTGTAACATTTGACTATCATTCTCATATATATTGTACTACTGAATGATATGCTACCTTATTCAGCCTTGTACCACTAAAATGTCTAAGTTCATACAAGAAAACTAATGTTGTTAAGTTTTAAAGATGTATGTATTCCACGTTTTTAAGTATGCATGCAATCCTATAATTCTGTACAGGTATCTATATCTAACTGTATAAAACTGCTACTGTTAACTCTTATGTAACTATGCACATGTGGAGCTTTTTTCCCCAGCCCTCTGCTGAAAATGGACCTGTGTCCAGTCAGACTATCCCGGTTAACAAATGTAAAACAAAATAAATAAATAAAATAAATAAATAAGTAACAACTACACAATACTTCAATTCTTTAACAATATTACATAAATTAAAATATATACAAGTTCCATAAATGTTCTACTTTTAACTGTAATCTGTATAACTGGATCAAGTATAAGTGCAATATAAGCACATTGCAAGGATTTATTTAAGTGATCCATAATTATACTTTGTTATTGTTTGGAAGTATACTTAAATTTAATACTTTGGATAAAATAGTTCTATAATTGTGATAATGCATTGTATGTCACAAATGGTGGTACTAATTTTATATTTTTTTTTCTGTCACCCCAACCTTTATCTCTTTTTTATTTTCTATTATGTGTCATCAAAATGTCTCTATGTCATCCATTTGCAACAAATCACTAAATGTTTCATAGCACAGTGAGTTAGGGCAACCTCAGTGGGTCACCCTGCCTTGGCTCCATTGCTGCCAGCACCGGTACCCAGCATATCTGGGACCCAACCTAGCAGCACTGCATCTGCTGCCCCTGCACTACCTACATCCTCAGGTAGCACTACTCTGGCAGCTGGTGCTGTGGTACCCTCAGGGAGTACTGGCAGAGGTGAGGATTTCTTCACCCATCAGGAGATGACAGGGTGGGTGCATAGGGTCATGCACATACCATTAGTGTATCCCTATGCTGGATGGAGAGGCTGCTTTCACTCATGTTCCATAGGAGAAGAAGATATCAAGCACTCCAATAGCCAGTTCTCACTGTTCTCATGTTTAAAGGCCATGAGGTTAGGTTGTCCCCTCTCTCACCCCAATAGTTGTGCTCCCCTACCTTTTGAGTCCCTCACTGTCCCTGTGTCTTGTCTTGTTTATCTTGGTTGTTTGCATTTGCTTTCTCACCTACCCAACTTATCTGACCTGGAAATACCAATGTCCCTTAGCATTCCTGTCTTACTGAAGTAAAAAAAAAATGGGGGGGGGTCATCTGCCTCCTCCCCCCAAACTGTCATCCCATACATAGCTCTCAATTTCACACACGTGTCTTCTTGACACACTTGATTTGGTCCAGTTGTCTATACAACATGATTGGGTTATTGTCACTTCTCTTTGTGAAGGTGAAAGTCCAAATTCAGCTAATATTCTGTACATATTTTCATTTTACACTATTGAAGAAATGTGCTGCGGTAGTATTGTCGCCTCACAGTAAGACGCTGTCCGGTTCAATTCTCAGCTAGAGCATCTTCTGCATGGAGACATGCGTGAATGGGCGTATCTTCATTGAAGGTTGTGCATCAGGCCTGGCAAGTCAGTACGTAAAAATCAACTGCCCATTAGCAGACCGGAGTTCCGCTGTGGTGACCCCTAACCGGGAAAAGCCGAAAGACACAACAACAACTATTGAAGAAATGGCTAGCTATAGTTCTTTCCTACCACCCTCATGACAATTCCTATCTTGCTTTCCCTTTGTGCTTCCCCCTAGTTGTCCTCATTTTACCACTTTCCTATCCACCCCATTTTAACACCTATAATCTGATCATAAAATAGAATCACACACAACATACATAAGTTCCAAAAATAAAAAAAAAACAATGGAGACCTTCACTTTTTGTCCTCTCTGTTTGCATGGAGTTTGGTATCATGCACCAATGCCAAACAACAGTGAATGGATCTTCTATGGTGCTGTTACCTTCATGCAATGCCGCTTAAATATTCTGTGCTACATCAACACACAGTACAATACAAGAATGTAGTATAAAGATTTATTTCCTTGCATTATCACTACTTATTTAAAAGTATTCCTTACACCCGAACTCAAACCCTATATCAGGGTTCAAAAAGGAAAGGGAATGCATTTTCATCTGCTGTCACAGAATCAGCTAAGCAGGTGTGCTTCATATCATCAATACTGAGAAAGCTTAGAATTTTAGCATTGAGGCTCACGTTTGTGCAAACAGAGAAAACAGTAGAAATGTGTCTTTCACATGCACAAACACTTTGCCAACTATCGTGCAAACCTGCTGCTTGGTGGTGTACTATGCAAAGTGGACAATAGGATGTATTACTTTTGTTTACTGTCCATTAAGTGTTCATGACATGAAACTACATATGGATACAAAAAAATGAAGACCCTATCTTAGAAAATGTCACATATGTATAATCCAGCCATCTGTTACCTCGCCCATGCACTGCAACCCTGGTCTCTCAGTACTTGTTCACAAATACATCAACTACACTACATACATTTATAACAAATGTTCTTTTATATACCATGCACATCTTTAAAATACAATACACATTAAGATTTTCCAATACTTGTAGTAATGTGGACACCTGTTCCATATAGTTCGTAAAGCTGTCTCTTAAAGTAAACCTGCACATTGGAACATAACCATCAAATATTACACATTGCACACTCATCAAACTAATAACATGCAAAACCTGAAATATCTTGACAGTTGAACATGGCTAGCTATCCATTTCATGCAGGCTTCCCAACATCTTCTCTTTAGCATCCAGTGCTGATGTGATCACTGTAAGTTGTCTTGCAGCCTTGTAAAAATCAGACTTGTGCTGTGGTGCTTGTGTAAAGTATTGAGTTCTGTAGTCTGTGTACCTAAGACAGGTAAGTTTTTTTTCCTCACTGTAAACATTTGTGGTGTGTGTGTGTGTGTGTGTGTGTGTGTGTGTGTGTGTGTGTGTGTGTGTGTGTGTGTGTGTGTGTGTGTGTTTGTGCACATCCTTGACATTAGAGAAAGCATTTTACACCAGCATGTGGTATACTACTATTACCAATTTCTCCCCACCAGACACTGCTGATGTCATTACATTTAAAGTGTTGTCTAGCAGTCTCCAAATCAAACTTGAGCTATGGTGCTTTCTTTAAATACAGAGTTCTGTAGTTGGTGTACTTAGGTAGGGGTGCTGTTCTCACTGCAGCCATCTGGGCTATGTATGTGTGTATGTTTGTGCACTTGCTTAACATTAGACAGAACATTTTACACCAGCATGTTGGACACTGATATTACATTTTTTCCCCACCAAACACTGCTATCATCACCTATAAGGTATTGTCTGACATGCTCCAAGTCATGGTGTGTGTGTGTGTGTGTGTGTGTGTGTGTGTGTGTGTGTGTGTGTGTGTGTGTGTGTGTGTGTTTGTGCATTTGTTTGACACTAGAGAGAGCATTTTACACCAGCATGTGGGACTCTGTTATTACCATCTTCCTCTCAACAGACTCTGCTGATGTCGTTACTATAGCTGATTTGTGGATGTGCAATATTCCTATCAATGCAGGGTCCGAGACTGGCCTGTAGGCCAGCAAAAAAGTAATCTCATCCTATTTGGTACAGATTGCAATGACAGGGCTTTCAGTCTATCCACACATGTCATGGCATGGTTTGTAGGTCCTGTATTTTCTTGGTGAGGAACCTCTGTGGGTGGTCTCTCTAACTTCTGCAAGTGTCTGGTGAGTTACATTCAAAAGGGAGCATTATACTCTATTAGTGTTCTGATTAGGTTTAAGTACAGTGCTATATCATCCTCAGATCTGGATATGATGTCCTGACTTAGAGGTGCACGATGTAGTCCTTCCATATCACTGTAGACACTTGGTGGTCAAAGTTCAGAGTGCTATCTATGTAAGTTTCCAGGTCTTGCACCACTGGGTTTCAGTATAGGGGGATTGTTGTGAACGCTGTAATTAGCAGGGAATTCCACTTTGCAGAAGGCCAAAATAATGATATAGTTTGCATTTATTTGTAGACTGTGTGGCTTTGGCACTAATCTTTCTCTGTGCCAGTCCCTCCTGTCATAAGTTAACATCATTGTTAGACTCAGTGATTGCACCCAGTATGCAAGAATCAGCAAATTTAGTAAACCAAAGGCTGTACATGTTAGCCTGGACTGTCAAGAAATAGATTCCAAACAGTAAAGGGCTCAGCACATATCATTGGGGTACACCAGTGGTAATGGTGACAGCTCTACTAGTAAAGGTTAATTCCCCAACTTTCACAGCATGTGTTCTGTCAGTGACCAAATTGGCTCACTCTCTAGTGACATAAGAAATAATCCCCAGCTGGGAGAGTGTCTCAATGATGTCTGAGTGGGAGATTTTGTTCAAACCCTAGGCTACATCAGGATAGGCAGTTTACATGCAGGCAAACCTATCACACAGTATCAATGGGCTGAAACAACATCACAGATCACCTATAGCATGACTCAGAACATACACTAACTTGACACAGTTGTATACACACTTCAACACACCCTCTAGATGGATTATATTCCTGTACAAGGGAGTCCATTAACATGCATCCATCTGAGTGAAGGAGACAGCACCTAATACATGTATGTATAGACCCATCCTGGCTCTCCTCACCTGTGAGGTAAACCAACATGTTAGTAATATTCCAGCTGTGTGAGTTGCTAATACTGCATCCATGTCTGTTTTATCTGTTAGGTTTCCTCAAAGAAGTAATCAAGAGCATGCATATATGATGACAACACTATCATCCTGTGGAAATTGACAAGGTCAAAACATTTGACACAAATACACACTGAGGTATTCCCTCAACACTGTCAGATGTGGACATAAACACCTACGTCACCAAGTGGGTAGACTACTGGATTACATACACTGCATCTAAATATATTGACCTGTGTGACGTGACCTATATCCTAGGTCCAGTGATCAGGTCCGTGTGTCAGGGCTATCTGGTAGGCCCTTTCCTGTCCATTATTTAAGTCCCAGATGTCAAGAAGGGCATACACATCATGTGTCCAACCAGTTGTCTGGAGGACTACAGATTGTGGGCAATCATTGACTCCAACTGTGATATTAACATAATAGAGACAGTATCATCACATACAAAAGATTACTGCCATAATCCTGACAACACATAAGATGGAACAAAAGCATGGGAGGATTTATTATGTTATGAAAACAAACACATGACACAAGGATAATGTAGACATCACACCGTATAAGCAAACCAATTGGCATGTGACCTGTTTCCTGGGGTAGATGGTGTGTGGAATATCCACCAGCATGTGACTACAGTGGTGACTACTCCCTTGCATGTAGCACAACTACTGAGTATGTGCAGGACATCCACATCAAAGGACATAATACCTCCATAGGTTACAGCCTTTATTACACCAATAACTGAGTACAATGCACCCTGCTTCATGTACCTCCCTAAACATCTTCCAAATGTGTAACTGAAGTGTGTCACCTATGCCACAGTGAGGTGTTACATATCTTATTGGCCATATCTAGATATTCTTTTTGTTGCATAAACATTAGTGTCTGATGGAGCACAACCTCCAGTAAGGTGTTATACTAGATGCATGTGTGATACGCGTTCCGGTGATGCACACAGTACATACATAGCCATTTGATAACACTAATGGCATGGGTTACATTCATGATATATGTGGATTGTGCCATGCATATATTATGTCATGCACACCCGTCAACTAGCCTGTATTGATCATAACATCACATATGGGTATACCAGTGTCACTCCTAACACCTCCAACATATGTAACAGTGTCAGGACAGTATGCTTGATTACCCTCATAGATTACTGACATGTCACAGTAGTTGTACAAGTGTGTTTGTGCAGAATCATCTATGATCACTCAGAATCACATATGTTGTGTCAGAGACATGAGATTAATGGTGGTATTATTCTGATATTCTCCATGATTGCGTGTGCATCTCTTACTGTTGTCCATGAGCCTGTAACTGTGTCCCCCTTGTTGGTGACCTCTGCTGACATTACAGTTATACTCAGCCAAATCAGGCTGCACATCTTCATAATATGCACCCAACCCAAATTGCATATAATATGACCAATAGAGGTGCTCTCCATTGTTCATGTCAGGATGCTTGTATCACAAAGACATCTTATCCATTGTTATGTCACCTTGTCTAACAGTTACATAATATACATTTTCACTGTGCAGCATAGCTCTGAACCTCTTAGAGTAAGAAATCTGGACAAAAGCAAAAATAATGGCGAGACAAAGGTCCAAAAATAGAGAAAATTTGCAATATTGTTATTTGTTTGAAATTACAAACTTAGAACATTGATAGAATAACAGGTTTTGCATTGGCATGCATTTTCTGAAGTGTATGAAGTCTGAATCTCAAATGTCATTATTTTATGACTTCAGACCTCAAGGGTTTGACAATGATTTGGCAGTAAATCACAATTATATGAGTAACAGACCAAAAATAAAAGGCAAAAATCTGAACATGCTGAAAAAATCTGATCAGTTGAGGGGTTTGCCGAGCAGTCCATACTGTACCATGTCGATATGTGATTAGTGTTCCTGCTACAACTGTCTTCCATTTACATGCCCTTATCTACTGTGCATTAAGATGTTTCACATGTCCTCTTTCACTGTGTTCATTCCTACAATTCATCTGTGTGCTCCTATTCAATAAACACACTTTCCCTGAGTGTTTATTTTACATGGCAGTCCATGCACCTTTACAGATCATTTACACAACTTTTGTATAGAGTGTCTGGTATGTGATTCCACAGTACTCTGGACTGTATACACTATCTTGTACTGTGTTTGGACCATATACATTGCTATATGATAAACCCTGTTAATCATTGTGGCATTCCACTCAATCCCGCAAAGGTAGTTTGCTTTAAGGTAAACAAGTGTGATATCCATGTTGAATTACACAGTTTTCTAGCCACAAAACATGCTTGTTTACATTTAAATGTGGTGCAGGGCATGAATATATAATCACCGCTGCTCACCACCCAAACACATAAACTCCATGTAGGATTAGTAAACAGCTTACACTGAGTTTATTGAATCCCACTGATACTCTTTTTCCTAATCAATAAGCAATAAGTTTACATATATTCGTGCACAGGCTACCCCCATTGCAACACCTTTAACCTGTTTAAAAATCTATCCATCTAAATATATTAAATTATTTTTCAAAACCATAGACATAACTTCCATAAGTAAATGAATTTCATCCAGGTTTAAAAATGTAAATGAAGACAGACTGTCATGAACAAATCAATATCTTCTTCCCTAGGTATAGAGGTGAAGAAGTCCATTGCATCAATAGTCAAAAAATTAAATTACTACCCTAAAGATCATCCTTTAGTCCACCAAAAAAATCCCAAGAATACTATATTAAGTGAGTTTCATTGAAGTAAACATGTTTGAATTTATGATTTACATATACTGGTAAAGGATATGTTTTGGATCCATGGACAGCTACTATCTGTTTGCCTGTTCTAATAGTAACATGTTAGTTTTTTCTTAATAATTCTGGAGCAAGATTAATTAGATATTTTATTATGTTTACATTCATAATTAAGATTGTTTGTAAAGTACACCTCTGTATCGTAAGCTTTATAAATTGATTAATTACCAGAAGGTTAAGGGGTATGCAAAGGGAAGTGATATAATTCTTATTATATTCTGAAGAAGTCCCATGTGAGTATGGAATGAAAACATTTACCCCAGATTTACGAATCCTCCGTGTAAGACTTAATAAATCTTACTCGGAGAATGCAGTTGAATGGTATGACGTCAGTGTGCCATGAATATGCATGAGGGCACACTGACTCAACCGTAAGTCTTACACAGACCGTGTAAGAAAGCAGGGGGCGTGTCCGAATGCTGAGCAGTCTAAATGTCCACGCCCCTGCAAGTGATTGAAAAGTAAAAGCAAATACACAAGAGCAAGTCCGCTCAAATGTCCTTCAACACAACACCACACTCCCTGATATTGTAAACCCCCATCACAGTTATAAAAAGTGAAACGTTAATTTTATTTTTTTAAATACCTGAAATAGCTGCCCGTATTTGCACATGTGTGCGCGGGTGTGCCCACTGCTTAGCTAGAGTTAGCAATTCATACATGGAAGAGCATAAGAAAGAAAGTGTATGCATATTGCACCAAATAACAATAGCATAATGGTAGGGCATTCACGGTTTGACTCCCACCACTCCCCTTTGTATTTATTTTTAAATCAGTATATGAAATAATACCAGACAAAAATATGTGTAAATAGTAGTAAAACGCAGTGAAATGGCCAATGCAACAGTGAACAAAATAAATATTTTAAATGATCCTGATATATAATTGCCTGCAGCTAAGCAGTGCTTCACCCAGTGCAATAGAGTTGCCTATAGATTAATTACGGTTAACCCAGCGCAATAGTGGTGCCCATAGCGAAATAGCGCTTTAACCAGCGCAATGTGTTTGCGCTGACATATGCGACGCACCAACCAGGGCACCGTAGGGCACTGAGGAGCAAGGTAGAGCAAAGTTGCTTAAATGCAGCCACACCCCTAGCCAGTCTGGACAGTATGAAAATAAAATGAATGACAAGGTTCGAACCCAGGACTCTGTGCACCACAAGCAAAGTACAGAACCACTAAGCCATGATAACGTAGGGGAAACTGCCACTGTTAACAGACATATACTTACTAATGGTAGTTTAACCATTACTAAGCAGGTCTCCAGTCAGCCGAGAATTTTAAAAAACGGCCAATCACAAAAAAGTGCGGGAAATGCGGCATATTTAAGCCCCATAGGCGGGAATACACGCCATAACTGATTGTAGCTCACATCTGCAGTTAGAATGGCTGGTGTCGGAGAGGGAACATACTTATAAGCGCAACGTTGGGGCATCGAGGAGTCGAAATACATGGTTTGGCTCTTTGTCAAGACTCCTGTAGGGCCAGTTCCAAGGGACTGAGTACAAGGCAGAGGCTTGGAACTGGTTAGCTCATGACCTCACCAGAGCCACAGGCATTCCTCGGACTGGTAAGCAGGTCCGTCACCACCATGCAGACCTGAAGAGATGGAAGCAGGACCGCCTGAACCAATGGCTACAGGAGGCCCATGGGATGCAGAATGCCCCACAACTGAGTATGTAACCATGGAATGCAGTATGTAAAAACTGATAATTGAGAATGTATAATGGATAGGTATGTCTCAATATCCCTTCATTTACTTTACAGCTGCAGGTGATCGTGCTGCGAATCAGCAAGCCTATGCTGATAGGTTGCTAAGGCTGCGCCACCAGGCAGGTTAGTGATCATTCTGCATGCATTGTCATATATATATATATATATATATATATATATATATATATATATATATATATATATATATATATATATATATATATATATATAGATAGAAATATATATAGCCATGTAGAGAAAGAGGGAGAGACAGAGTGACACGGGTTCATATGTACTGCAACAGGTGTGTGGTGACCAAGGCATGGACTGTAGACAAGTTTTGATACTGCAGTGGCAGTCCTCCTTTCCAAAACACTGTACCCATTAAGTACCACATAGCTAGAGATCTACCTAACAGTGCAGGTGTGATAAGGGAACATGGGACACAGGTGGACAGTAGCCTCCTCTTTGATGAAGGCAGTGCCACACTACACCTGTAATCAGTCTGTGTGTTATGTGTCATGACAACAGGTGTGTCATCTATAGAAATATAGGGCAGTGTTCCCCTCTACCCATTACAATGCCCTGCGTGGTATGTACCTCACATGACAACTACACCAAGTGAAAAGGCCACAGACATACCTCCCAAAGGGTAATACTGGCCTCAAACAGATGCCCTATGCAGACTGATGCACAAAACCACATCTACACTGTATTGCATACTGGCCACACAGAGGTGACCTCTCCCGGACATACAGAGATATGTCACACCCATAGCTGGGTGACAACCACCATAGCAACATATCAAAATCCCTCCGGGATACATGCTCTAGGGCCCTAAGCCTCGTCAGCTCACTAAACAGCACATGCTGGAGGGATAGGTTCCCATCTCAGAGATATGCCATACACTGGAATAGACCACCTAGCAATAGCAAACGAGGTTCCTCCTTAGCAGTTGTCATAAATACCCCTGATTATTGTGTGGGAGATTGGTAATACACCCCAGGAAACACCTCTGTGGTTCTGGTTGGCAGGGGCAAGTGAAATCAAAGTACATGTGTGTCAAAGGCCAGGGTAGCATATGGCTAGACTGCCGTAGGCCCTAGGGTCAACAGCATATTACCTACCTATGACACTTTGCACTCACATATGCACTCAATGCAATACCTGCTATGTGAGGTTGAATAAGTGTAACGCTGAATGTGTGCAAGGTCTGTAAAGATGTGATAGCTTAGTGTGAAGTTGTATCTGACATGGTAGTGTCTATCCTAGCTGTGAGGACAGCAAATGATGTGTAATGTACTATTAGGCAGACATAGCAGTACAGCATATGATGTGACATAGTTCCTTGTTGACGAATGTGGTGTCTCATTGTAGGCTAAAGCAAAACATGTATGATTAGTGAGTGGTACTGCTGGTGAATCCAACTCCCATATGAACTGTAGTACTACCAGAAGCTGTAGGCCTAAACAGCACAGTATGGTGTGTGTTCACATTGCTTGGAAACACTGTCATCTGTGTTTTCTGTAGTCTGCACAGAGGACAAAACTCAGGCATAAGGGTGTGTAATTAGTGGCACACAGTACTGTATGGTACACAGGTAATGCTCATCTGTGTTGGCATACAGTGGTGTGTTGTATGTTTGTCTGATGTGTGTGTAATCATGCCTGTACAATGGCTGCAATCATATGTGTGTTGCAGGGTATACGTATGTATCCAGCAACATATATACTCTGTTACAGCAGTATGCCACCTATAGTAACAACTGTACACATCTGTTAGGCAGGGCTATGGCATCAATGACTAGGGTGGTTGACTGGTACTACTGTACCTGTACTTTACATCCATTGCAATGGATGACATCTCTGTTTGTGCATTGGTGTGATATACACCCCTGTCTTGAGGTTGTGCAATGTGTCACAAACAGTGTGTTGGGTACTGTTGTATAGTGGTGTGATATATAGAGTGTGCCAGGCACTGTTAGTTAGTTGTGGCCGGAGAACCACTAACTGGTATTGAACGTGTGTAACCTCTGACAGACAATAGGATGGTATATATGTCAGTAAAGGGATATCTGTGGTTAAAGGTGTAAAGTGTGTAACAGGACTCGCTCACACATATTGTTCATATCTCTTTCAGCCAGATGGCCCACCAACGCAATACATCATACACAGCGGCTCAGGAAGAGGTGATACTACAAAGCCTATTGCAGCAGTAGACGATGCTGTTCTCCAGACGCAGCCAGCACCAGCAGGAGTGGACTGCACTGTGGCAGGAACTTGTTCATCGGGTAAATGACATAGGCATGCATAACTGGACATATGAGCAGGTACTCCATCACTGCAGTGATTTAATTAGACATGTCCAGCGGTGTGCATCTGATATCCAAAGACAACAGCATGCCACAGGTGTTGGGATGGCCATTCATCCCCCCCTCAACAGAGTGGAGGAGCTGCTCCTAAGTGTGGTGGCTCCTGAACAACAGCAACATCAACCTCTGACATGTGTTGTCATGGAGGCCGGAGCCACCCAGCACGTCCACCCAGAGCAAGCAGGTAACATGCCCTATCTGTATACGACAGTTAACTGTAGTGTTAGATTATGTCTACACGACATGTGTACTGTGTGTTTAGCAGTTCTGCTGCCTAGTGTTGTGCAATACTGATATTTCGAATAATATCTCTACAACTGTGAATGTTGACTGTTGTTATACTGCAGTTTAGCATGCCCACTGTAGCAATGCCACAGTTGTGGCCATGACTAACTCTCTCATATTCTCGTACGTTCCTCTGGTATGACAGCAGGGCAGCCGATCCATGCTGGTGAGTATGTTATAACTGCAATGTTGGTAATGAAATATGCATGTCATAGGTGAGGTGTAGGCCATGTACACATAACACACCTATGCATAATGCATGCCGTGCATGTTTGCTGTAAGATGTTGCACAGCTTAGTAATGTAAGTAGCTGCCTCACTGACATGCAATACACAGGGCATAAGACACAATTGTGGCAACCTCGTACTGCACATTGGATAGGCATAGTTGCAACACCTGTACACAACATAACACATTTATCATACGCAGTACGCAAAGACATGCTACATATGGCATAACCACACACCTGCTGTAAGGTCACACCTCAGTATCCCACATGTCAAACATACACACATAGATGCCTATCATGGGGCTGTGCAACACTCTTCAACACATAACACAGTCATGTTAGGCAACGCTCCCTATTGGGCACCTCATACAACCATGTACAATGTGGCTGTGTAATAGTGAACGTAGCCATGGCACAGCAGTTCAAGTACAGCATGCTAGACGGTGGTCTGTCACACAGTAGTAGCCATGAGTGACCACAAGTTGCATGATGATGATGATGGTGGCACATTGTAGTACACCCCATCCAGTTACAGTGACCACAGTACTACAGTCTTTGCTTTTCACCTCATTGTTGTGTGTGTGCAAACATATGCACCTATACACAATATGCATAGCATGTTGTGTGTGCGCTTACATATGCCAGTATACACAATATGCACAGCTGTCGCCATCTGTACAAAGAGTCACATATATGTCCTGGAATGCTATTGGGTGTATAGGTCACATGACACACATTGGGTATGTGTGGTGTTTAATGTTGCAGTCGTGTAGCATGCCATGTCATAGCTGGCACCGACATATCTGCAATATATCCCATACTCAACATATCCACTGTACAATGGCCATGTCGAGCATTGGGATTACTTCACATCTACATGCACCACTTACCCCATGTCTGTACATTGCATGCATTTGCTACACCTGTGCCCACTATTATTCGCTATGGACACAGACACTGTAAGCAGACATGGCAATCTATGTGTCACACAGATAACACATGCAGCCATGGTATGTATACCATTGAGTGATGGTGCACAGGACATTGCAGAGCAGACAATACTTGCACAGCAATGTTGTGTCCATGTACACATTGTGTTCCAGGGTGTAGTCAATCACTGAACAACTACACACATGCATCACAGCCATGTATAATGTCATTAAATAGGGCCATCAACACTTGCACTGCGTGGTCTTGAGCAACACATATTCTGCATGCTGACACGTGTGAGGTGACTGTTTGCCCTGTGGTACTGTCACCCACCTTCATCCACTATTGTGTATGTGTTGGATTGCTGGTGTGTGTGTGTGTGTGTGTGTGTGTGTGTGTGTGTGTGTGTGTGTGTGTGTGTATGTGTGTGTGTGTGTGTGTGTGTGTGTGTGTGTGTGTGTGTGTGTGTGCATGTGTGCATGTGTGCATGTGTGCATGTGCTCATATGCTCATGTGTGCATTTGTGCATGTGTGCTAACATCATGTACAGATTGTGAAGTGTGTTTCCTGTCTTCCTTCCACAGGTGCTGAGTTAGGGGTGTCTGAATGCAGCAGGGAACCTGATGTCACTGCCACTAATAGTGGAGATGATGAGACATGTATTGTGGTACAGGAAGGTCTATCAGGGTCTGTCGTTGGTCCACCAATTGACAGTACACAGCGTTCAACCCCATCTATGTGCACACTCATACTGCCAATACATCCCTCATCACCAACAGCCTTAGCTAAGGGACAGCATACAGTCGGCATTGACCAGGAGAGTGTGGTACCCATGGCACGTGCATCCCCTCACAGCAGCCATAGCCGGATTACTGGATCGGTACCACATAGGCGGATGACCAGGGGTTCTCGGGGGAGCACCACTGGACGTATTGCCCCTGGCAGACATGCCCCCAGAGGTATTACAACCTCCAGTATGTTCTGGGCTGTAATTCAGGCACAGGCATGTATGGAACGGTACACCCGACAGGGACTAAGGGTGCAGAGGGTCCATTACACTGCTATCAATGACAGCATCCGTGACCTTGCCGGTGCCATCCGGAATTACACCGAGGTCATTGATAGCCATTGGAGGGAGACATTCGATGTCCTCCACAATGTGTTAGCCATGAGCAGGACTATGCGGGACAGATGGAAAGCCAACGCGGATGCATGCCAAAAACAGCATCAGCTGGCAGTCATCGCAAATGGACCACGGATCACAGCTGCTCCAGTAGTGGCAGTAGCAGCCCCAGCAATGCTGAGGCTGGCCTGTCCATTGACCATCCTACTAGACCACGTGCACATGGCACTGGCCAGTCCCAGCAGGGACATGGGTCCAGTCATCATACCTCTGCCTCTGACGATAGCACCGAGTCAGGGTTTTTACCCGATACTGCCCATAGCACCCCTGCCAGGCACAGGTACCATGTCCATGGCCAGAGACAGTAATCTGTATGGCCTAACAGGTACAGTCTGTGGCTGTCCCACAACCGCCCGTATATGGCAGCCACATGGTGGAGTTGTGTGCATGCAGACACACACACATTAACCAAACAACTAGGGCTCACACATACACACACACTCATTACATCAACATTGGCCCATGCTGTACTGTTGTCCCTCACAGACACACAAACACACACACACACACACACACACACACACACACACACACACAGACATGTCGATTGGATGGGTCAAAGTTGGGCTCTGGCAAACCAATAACACACCCTGTGCATATAATGACACCTGTGCCACCTCCTGTCATCTGTCACATTGATGCAGGAATAGGCTAACATGGTTCTAATGCACAGGGTGACATTATAGCAGTGTAGCAATAGTATCACATTGCCAACAGGAAAGTGTACTGATATCCTTGTAGGTATATCTGAGCAGGCATTATGCATCACAGCTCTGCTAGTCATTGTAGTATTGTTTACACCAGTGTTAGGTCTGAGTATGTATTGTCCATCCATGTGCCACTTGGCTGAAGTGTACAGTGTTGACAGTATGTGTTAGTGAGTGGACAGTACGTGTGTGATGTGTGCATTACAAATTAGCAGGTGTACATCTGTGAACATGGTGTGTGTGCACTGTCTGCATGTACGTGCATAGTGGATATGTAGGATGTACGACACACCCTGTTGTACACATTAACATCTCATGGTATCTTTCGATGGCCAGTATGCATTCTACTACAGATATGTACTAACATGGGTACACATGTGTGTATGACATGGGTTGACACTATGCTGTGGTTGATACTGTTGATATCTGTCAATGATCTGCAGTCTGGTAGTATACACCACCTCAACAGCATGACTATAACCAATCATTAGATGATGTCCTGACAAATGACACACAGTTGTAGGGAACTCAGTAACAGTTGGATCCTTCCGGTACTATACTATAACAGTAACCATTGGTATTGACCACCACACATTCCTGGGACCACACCTGTGTGGTATATAGCCCTCTCAGGTACATGCAAACACACTAGGGATATGTCCATCCACATCTGGAAATGTATGCATTGGCCTACACTGCATTCCCTGGATGGGATGCATATCCTACACAAGGGTATCATACAGATACCTGTTGTTCAATACATGCTGTATAGTCATAAGCCGACTATGGCATAGTGACGCACATTTACTAGACATACTATCCTGACAGTACCACATATGTGGTAGCCCTCAACATGTATGTTGGGTACCAATGTGTACAGACAGACACGTGTTATGTCATCTGTCCCTTGGTATCCACATATCCATAGGTATTGTGGGGTCCATCGGTGTTTCCCATAACACATTAGGGGCCTGCATGCATATCCACAGGAATGTTGTACACCTATAATGACTGTCCATTACTGCCAGTCGTTGTTGTGTATGAACATGTGTGACATATACCCCAGGCAATTACCTTCACTCACAGTACTCTATAGTACGTGTCATGGGTGTGTGTGGCACAGATGATCTTGGCCAGAGATCACTACAGTGGCTAGGCTTGTTGTATACATACATATGTGACCTATGATCTGAGAAGCAGCGGCACAATCTGTCGAAGGAAACAAATGTATTCATGTAGTATGCAGGCTTCACACCTATGTACTGATTGAGGTCACATGTACACATTCATTTGCCACGCAGATACCCGATGTGTGCAATGCACATACTGTTTTAATCATATGTCATACCGTAGTAAAAGCAAAGCACACACTGTATTGACTACCTCTGGCACACACACACAGCATTTGCAGGATTCAAACCCCTATCTAACTATGTTACTATACTAGAGAAGTATGCATTAACATGGCACGCTATATGCTTTAATGGGTGGTTTCTCTTCACCTGATATATTTTCAGGATGCTGACATCATCAGACATTCCAAAGAGGGATGTGCCTCTTTTAATGTGTTTTCCCAGTCACCAAAAAGGCTACTCCTCTCAAAGAAAATCACCCCCACTCACACTAACAGTGCTTGCAGGATTCAAACCCCTACTTAACTATGTTATGATACTAGAAAGGTACGCATTAACACAGCGCATTACATGCTTTACTGGGTGGGTTCTGTTCACCTGATATATTTGTAGGATGCTGACATCATCAGACATTCCAAAGACGGATGTGCCTCTTTTAATGTGTTACCCAGTCTCCAAAAAGGCTATTCCTCTCAAAGGAGATCACACACACACTGTCAGTGCTTGCAGGATTCAAATCCCTACCAAAGTTATAATACGAGAGGTATACGCATTAACACAGCTCGCTATATGCTTTACTGGGTGGTTTCTATTCACCTGATATATTTGTAGGATGTTGACATCATCAGACATTCCAAAGAGGGATGTGCCTCTTTTAATGTGTTTTCCCAGTCTCCAAAAAGGCTACTCCTCTCAAAGGAAATCACACACATACACACATACACACTACCTTTACTGGGTGGTTTCTGTTCACCTGATATATTTGTAGGATGCTGACATCATTAGACATTCCAAAGAGGGATGTGCCTATTTTAATGTGTTTTCCCAGTCTCCAAAAAGGCTATTCCTCTGAAAGGAAATCACACACATAACCCCCCACACACACACAAAGTCAGTGCTTGCAGGTTTCAAACCCCTATCTATCTATGTGATGATATTAGAGAGATACACATTGACACAACACGCTATATGCTTTACTGGGTGGGTTTTATTCTCCTGGTATAGTTGTAGGATGTTGACATCATCAGAATGGACATGGTAATGTGTGTGCACTTTCTTTTATTCAATCCCAGGAATGATCCATGTGGGTCGGCAGGTATCAACAGCTTGAACAGGACCCTGTGAGACACACTTTGTGTGATCTATCTGTGGACACATTGACATCCCTTCATATGCCAACACATATCCATACACAGATTGTTGGTTTTGTGGATACGGCATGTGTCTGTGATGTTGATGAAGAGCTTTGCAAAGTCTATGTGGGACATGTGTAGCTCTGTTCAGTGATGTATGTGCTGTGTGGCTGCCTTGCAAATGGTGTAGCATGTTTGGGAACCATGATCTGCACATGAACATACCACAGTTGGTAGGGTTGTGTGTTTGTCAGCTTCCAATAGCTCTGTTTATGACTTCAGCCATGATGCACTCCATGGCCTTGCAGATCAGACTTTATAGGCTTACTGGACTATATATTTCCCATGGTGTGTTGTGCACCCACTCTTGGAGTGGGTGAGGCTCAACAGACTGTTCAGGTGCAGGGTCTGTTTGTTCATTAGTACATGCATGACACATATTGGGAAACATTGTAATCCAATTGCTGCCATGCTTTTGGCTTTGGGGGGTGCTGGTCAGCCATTCTACATGTGATATCTCCTGGTATGATGTCAGGGACTATCGTCAGTGGGAGGTGGTTATGTATATATGGGCCTGTCTGACAGGATGTCGGCATTGTCAGTAAGGGACAGTTGGCCTTGACTCAGGACATATATGAGTGTACATTACTATTTATGACATAGCTGAAGGACATGTCATGATTCTCAGTCTGGACTCCTTCTCAGCTGCTCTTTACTAAACACCAACAAACCTGAGCACTAATCCCGGTTATACTCATTTACACACTTAACACCCTACTGATCCTTTGTGATCAGGCTATAGACTATGTCATCATAATATACCGACATGTCCATGAGTCAGTTTCTTGTGTACTCTCCAGTCCAGCTAGTGAATATTGTGGTTATGACACAATGTCACATCTGCCTCGTGTACACAGACAACCCTCTCCTCCCAACACACTCAGATATATGTGAGAGATGCAACAATACTGACATACAGGAGGGTGAGCTCTCTTGACCCATGACTGGCATGATCTATCAGGTGGTGGAGGTGACCACACACACCACATATCAGTCTCACATACACCAATAGCGACAGCAATCAAACCACATTATCACACATACACATACTCAGAGGCTCTACGTACACTCTGCCTAAGCAGCAGAGCCCTCCAAAACAGACACACAAACAACTGCTACCCCACTACAATACCCACATATCACATAGTTCACAATGTCAGTGTGCCACACAGTCACTGCCCTTCGGGCTAAACAACACACGTGATACATGTAATGGGTGACACTTAATGTCAGACACACTGATGTCCCACTCACCAGGCCAAACAAGGGAATAGTCACTTAGAGCTGTCTCTCAGGGCCAGGATCCACCACATAACACATGCACTCAGGTCACTCCAAAGCAAGTCCAGAACTGGCTCCATCATTGCCCATGCTGGTGCATACAACCTCAGACATTCCTCCCTGGACCACATGACATGATACATAGAGGAACTCTCTGATCATGTAGCCCAGGCCAGTATGACTCTGACCTTGTCTAGCATCTTATACTCACCAAGTATGATGTCTCAGTATACCAAAAAACTGATCACATTTAACAGTTGGCTAACATATCGGTGATATTCAAAGAGGATACAGTGTCTGTCAGCCTGGGATGACATGCTCGACATGCCACGTAGCTTCCCTATGGAAAGCTTGCACCTGTCACCCTTGGACTTTTAAATACTGGCTAAGGCACTTGCTGCCACCATACTGCCTTATTTAAGCAGGGCTCAACAGACAGACCCACCTCCATAGACATTACAGAGTACATGACACTGAGGGTAATGCTGCTCAACATCAGATGTATTACCCTCACATTGACCACACTCAGGAGTCTCCTCAGTATGGAGAATAGCAATATCTGTGCACTAACAGACACATGGTTCAGGCTCCCACATGCACACCAGCACTACTGGGTTATATTTCGTACCATGCTTTCTGACCGCATAACTCAGAATGGCCAATACAAATAGGGGGAGTATCCATATACATCACAGATACACATACCTCTGGGTTGGTAGCACTGCACAAAACATCACAGACTATACATATGCACCTAACATTGTGCAAATCTGCCTTTTGGTTTGTTGCCTGCTACAGACCACACTCAAAAACTCAGCAACCACACTCGTCTTTCCGGGGAACACTGGACAATATGATGGTCTCCCCAAACACCATTGTATTGGGTGACATCAAATACACACACATTGACTGGGGATAGTACTCAGGCCCCAACACCCTCACCCAACAGCTGCTACAATTTGTAAACTCATATGCTATGGCACAACTGGTCACCAAACCCACAAGATGGGACAATATATTGGACATGATCATCACCAACATATGGACTCTATGTTCCACACCTGCGATATACCCCTCATTGGTAAGGACAGAACATACCTTATCTCACTGGACATTCATATCCCATCCCCGCAGCCATCCTGGGTAATCTTGGTGAACTTCCCAAAAGCAAACGTCAGACTTCTCCATACCACGGTGGTATCCTTCAGAGACCCTGGGTCAGTGGTAAGTATGGCTCAGACTGCTAAATCCTTTACATACACAGTATATGGACACCTAGTGGACTGCATGGATCATGCTTTCCAAAATAACATCTGACCTGTCTGGTGGACTCCGGCCATTAATACGCTATACAACATAAGGAGGAAGCTACTACATGACAGAGCACAATCCCAGACAGGGAAGGCATCTGTGATCTGTACTAGCAGACAGCTACAATCACTCGTGTATTTATGTCAGGGCCGCTTGTAACGGACAATTGCACCAGACACATTGGACACTCACAAGGTCTTCTTCACTTAATTCAGGTACCTGGCTGGACACTTACTGATATGCTGTGTGTTACTGCATACTGACTGAACATACCCTGAACCCACAGACATTGCCAACATCCTGGCAAACAGGTTCAATGCAGATGTCCCCCCCATCCCCCCAAGGAGGTACTGTCCATCCCAACAGAGTGTAACCTCCCTGACATCACGAATAAACAGGTGAGTGCTGCCCTCCCCACAGCGATCAATACAGCATCAATGGGACCAGACAGTGTCCCTGCCTGTGTTGTACACAGCCTTCATGACAGATGTAACCCTCACATTACGTCACTGTTCGATATCAGGGTTACTGCAGGATTTGTACCCACTGAATGGCATACAGCGATAGTGGTCCCGCTCTACTGAATACTGCCATAACAGACCAAAGACAATATCGGCCTATAGGACTAACTAGCCTGTTCTGCAAAGCTATGGAGCGTATTGTAATGGGACTCATGCACATAGACATGGGAAACCTACAGACACTGGGTCCTACACATTACAGCATTGTTGTGGGCAGATCTTGCCTGTTGGACCTGTTTGTATTCTTTAAACAGTTACCAGGTCCATCAGTGTTGGGACGGTTGTCCACACAGCCTGTCGGGACCTTGCACAACCCTTCAACACAATACCCCACATCGCCATTATGCATAGGCTCACTGGCATGAATATCGACACATATCTCACATGATGGATTTCTACCTGGGTCAGGGATAGCACCCACATGCTCAGTGTTGCAGGTGCCATGCCTGACTATACACCACTTACACATGGCATCCCACAAGGCTCAGTCCTGGGACCTCTCTTGTTCAGTATATATTTGTGTGATGTACAGGCTATTACAGGAGGGATATGGCTGCCCATGTTCGCAGATGACTGCAAACTGGGTGCCATAATCATCTCTCCAGCTGGCACATGCATACTCATACAGGGTCTCACAGAGATAGGATAACTGGTGCCTGAGCCATGGCCTATGGCTACATGTGATTAGTTACATAGTCATCCCCTTTGAGAATGACAACTATATTACCACATAGGTAGCAATCAATTACATATGGTAGTAGTTGTTACAGGTTTGGGGACATGACCTGTTTGTACTCTCGCCTTTGACAATCACATTGCCAAAGTGGTTAGACAGTACTACATAGCCCACCATATCCCACATGGTTTCACATGTTGATCACGTGTGGTCATTGTGCCCCTATACTCATCACAACCATGCTTGGTTACTATGCCACATTTGGGTTGTACCTTACCCGACACCTGCAGCAACTGTAATGGCCACAAATGAGTACATCAAGCAGATGTAGGGACTCACACGGATGCCCTGCACAGTTCAGATACAGTAACTCCAGCTCTACTCAGTCACTTACCACCTACACGGATGTGTTGTGTGCCTGTAGTTTAAGGCAATATCTGACCCAGAATTAATGGTCATGCTCCACCTCAGGATATCCAACCCCCTTGGAGCTACACACTCCAGGGACATATACCTCAGCACAGATTTTGATAGGACATGCTGGGGGGACATATTATTATCCATAAGGCTCCACTCACTGCAGAGTGTAGTCCCAGTTTTGCATAAGCAGAGCCACCCACTGACCACCTACAGATGACGTCTTGACAAGTGGATGGGTGATCGTATGTGTACCCATGGAATATCTTCTGGGTCCCTGCTAGACAGAGGCACAATACACTAAACGTAAATGGGCTATTTTGTGTGACCTACTATTCACAGGCACAGTGCTCTGATTTGACTGGGTTGCAGCAGCCAAACACACTCTGGCTATGCTTGAACATGCCCTACGGCAGATAGCCTAGTATCAACCTCTGAACCTATGACAGTGTTCATGATGCACAATGTTTATTGCTGATACTGTTTGCAGGTTTTTATCATCTTTGCTTTCCCACTTTCTAAGAACTGCTTAGGCATCTGCGGAACATATTTTATTTTATTTTTTTTTTATTTTACATTTGTTGACCGGGCTAGTCCAACTGGATACATGTCCATTTTCAGTGGAGGCCCGGGGAGAAAAGCTCCAAGGTCATGGTTAGATTAACAAATACAATGATGATGTTACGCAAGTTAATACTAGTTAATACAAATACAATGATAAACCTATAACAAGTGAATACAATTAAATACACTGATGCTTAAAGACCAAATAAGAGAAGCAAGAATTATATAAATGATTTAACGAGGTACAGATTTGAACAGCCAGACAAGCAGGGCTAAATAGAGCGTTCTTTGGTTTTTGGGTTAGGTGGAGGCTGAGAGAAGCCTAGGTACGGCAGGGACAATAGCTTTTAGTCTGGACTGGAGCAAGGGCATAACCATTTGGATTTCAGGTATGCTCTAAGATGTAATTTAAATTGGTACTGAGAGGTCATAAGTCTTAGGTTGATTGGTAGGGCGTTCCAGGATTTGCCAATGGAATTGGCATATAGTGCTTCACCACCAATGTTATTAGATTTAATGGTCCGTACTTGTAGACTTTTGGAAGACCTGAGGGAGTTAAGGTTGGAGTACGGGGTAAGTATTTTGTTCAGTGAGGGGGTTTTATCTGGATGGTTGATAATTTTAAAAGTCTCGGTTAGCTGGTTGAATTTGAGTATATTGGGCAGTTCCAGCCATTCGAGAGACCTTAAATTTAGGCAGTGATGGGTGCGATAGGGCGTTCCTGTTATGAATCTGGCTATGTGATTGTAGGTAGTAGAAAGTTTATTAAGCTCTTTCTTGTTTAGGAAGGAGAATATCGGGGAGGCATAAAGGAGTGTGGAGAGTAGGTGGGTTCGGGCAATAGTTAGTTTGGTGTGCGGAGTTAAGAAGGCCTTTATTCTATACATTGACCCAAGTTTTTTGATTATTATTTGATTATGCCAGGGTTCCTCTATATTATATACGTGTCTGTTGTCATATAAGTGTATGCACAGGGCAGATTGCTGGATAGTGAGAGGTTCCTGGGTTAACACAAGCAACTGCCTGATGTGTGTGGCTCACTGCTGTACTCCAACATGGACTAAGTGTGTGAGCATGCCCAGTTCAGACTTTCAGTGTTCTGTTGCCTGACATTTGTCTCATGTATTCAAGTGTGTGAGCATGCCCAGTGTGACCTTGCTGTATGTTGCTGTCTGAGGTCCACTACATTTGTTGATGTATGTGCACATGTCCAATATTAACATTTGTACTGTGTGTGTTGAAAGTCAGGTTCTATTCTTACTGCAGGACTCACCTTTGTGTCATAACTCGACAGGGATTATGCTGTGCCTGCAGGGTTTCCATGGAATACTTTGCATAGACTTATCAATATTTCTTCATACAGGTTAAACACTGCAGTACTGTCATGGTTTAGTAGTTCAGTACTATGACTATAGTGCACATTATCCTGGGTTCGAAGACCATCACCGCTTATATTTTCATACTGAGAAGACCAGACTGCTTAAGGGCCAGTAGAGCAACTATGAGCATGTTGGCTTTTGTTCAGCTATGCCCTACTAAGACCCAGCTTGTCCAACATTGCTCAATATTAGCCATCATTGCTGGACGTTGGCCAATATTACTCAACACTGACCACATTTGTACTAGTTGGTGTGTGCGATTTGGTTTACATATACAACATAGTGGTAAATGCTGTTTAGCACTGCTTTATATTGCTTAACACATGGCAATCATGCCTCAGGTGTTGATGCAGGCCTGCCTATGTCAGATGCACATACTACACTCCCTATACATGTTTGACTGCAGGTAGTGTCAACATAGACATCCCTTTTACTATATGTGCGGGTCGGAGAGAGGTATAATTTCCAGAGTTCCTACTGAGCCAGTGTATGTGCTATGCATTGCCTCTTTGCCAATGCCAAAGCATACTGGGCTGCCTCCTTCTGCCTACTGGGGCAGGCTCAGGTTGTTCCTCCTCTGAGTCACGCTCTGCCTGTGATGGCCCTGGCAATGGTGGGGGGCTGTTTGGCCCAGGCCTATGCTGGTCCTGCTGCAGCTGTTTTTGCAGGATCATATTATGTAGCATAGCACATACAATGACAATTTGGGTACATGTAGTTGGTGAGTACTGCAAGGCTCCACCAGATGTGTCCAGGCACCGGAGCCATGACTTGAGCAGCCCAAACACATGCTCAATTACATTTTGGGTTTGTGTGTGTGTTTCATTATGGCATTCCTGTTCAGGTGTGTGTGCGTTTCTGATGGATATCATAAGCCACGGCTCCAGTGCATAGCCAGCATCCCCCACTAGGTGTCCATGTGGGATGTCCCCATTGGCAAATGTCTAGTACAGCTGCATCAGATGCCAGATATGGGAATCATGGTAGCTTCCAGGATAGCCAGCACACACATTCAGTATTATGCCCTGGACATCACACATGACCTGGCAGTTGATGGAGGGGAAGCCCTTGTGGTTGAAGTAGACTCTACCCCGCTCACTGGCTGGTGCTTTCATGCATATGTGTGTGCAGTCTATTGCACCCACTACCTCAGGGTATTCCGCTATTTGCTGGAAGAAACGCATATTGCTGGCCAATACCTCATGGGAATTGGGGAAGTATACATGATCACCGACATGTGCTGACATGGCATCCAGGGACTGGTGCAGTACCCTGGATGCTGATGCCTGTGATATTCCCATCATATCACCAGTTGGTCTCTGGAAGGTACCTGTTGCTAATATTCTTAGGCCAACAGATACCTTAGTTTCCACTGGGATGGGTTCCCCTCTGTTGGTTTTGTGTGTGAGGTGTGGCCTGCACAGCTCAAAAATTTGCTGCAAGAGGTCTCTGTCCACTCTATAGCGCTCTACTATCTCCAGCTCATGTAGCCCCTGGTAGGTTACCCTGGGCCTGTACACTCTTCTCCATCTGCTCACTGTGGTTTGTCCAGCAGCATTTGCATCATCACCACCCTCAGCATGTTGCATATGTTGCCTTATAACAGCAATGGCAGCCCCTAACATTTTTTGCCTCAGTACAGCTTTTTCAGTTTTTACTGCTATTAGCTTACTGCAGTGTTGCAGTGTCTCTTGAGAGAAACATAATGAATTGTTATTTGCAGTGTATTAAGTGCTGGGCTGGGCTAGTGTTCTGCCTAGGTAATTGCCTGATTCTGATTGTTTTCATCTGCAAGCTCTGCTAGTACTCCCTGGTAACTTCCCTACTATTTGGTGTGGTTCCTTTTTCCTTTCTGTTTCTTGAGGGGGGAGCGCTGTGCACACAAGCACAAACATGCGCACAGCAGCTAACACATGTGCACACATGCTTACACAGACTAAAACCTGCTTATTCTTGTTAAAAACATGTGCACACCGGCGCAAACGCGCTTACAACTGTTTATACAGCCTTACATATGCTTACTCAAGCTTACACACGCGCACACACGATTACACACGGGCACACTGTCTTACTCTGGTTTACTGGCGCACACACACGCGCATGCACGCTCAGCAAGAAACTTTGGTGTTACCCACAGCATACATCTTCCATTTCTTAACTTTACCTGGCCCACCTGTTGACACACCTCTTTCAATAATATGTAATTGTCGGCTGACACATGACACTTTGCTCCAATGAGTTTCACTCCTTTCATACATACCCCCCTTGTGATGTCACCTATCTTCTACTCTGTTACTCCCCTTATCTTACTCCTGCACTCCACTGACTGTGCCCATTTCCTATGTAAACTTGTGATTCACTATCCTAACTCTCATTTGCATGGGATTGCCTACTAATGCTTGGTTACATCTCTTAGACTGAGCTTCCCCCCTTAGCAACCTCTACTCGGTGGCCATGTTATCTTCAGCCTGCCGTTCACTTGCATTGTCAATTCATTTTAGCTATAAAATCCACATTTGTGGATCTTAATTATTAATTTTCTGTTTTGTAGGGTACAGCGCGTTTGCTGTGCTATGGTTAAACCCCGGAGATCGGGATGAAAAAAAAAAAGTTACTTCATTTCTATTTTGAATCACTTCCCATTGCCAATGGTCATATTTTTGGCCATTGGCATGCTTCCTCCTGTAAATGCATGCTTTTTTTGCAGCTGTCATGGCTCCGTGTTGCTATTTGCAGAACCGTACTCAGTTAACAACTGAGTACATTTCTACAAATAACGCTACTCCTACTCGGACAGGTTCGGGTTTCCTGGATCGCAAATTTACCTCATTTGCATAGCTTTCACCTGCAATTGAGGTAATTTGCATATCCAAGCCCTTTCCGTGTAGGACTAGTTTAAGGAGCTCTATTACACGATCTACTGACTCTTCCTGGATCACTCGGCGGACATGTTGGCTGCATGGAGTCTTACTCTACTCTTAGACTCCATGCAAGCTTCGTGAATCCGGCCCTTAATCTTTTACTTGTTTTATGTATGGAAATCTATGTTTTTAAACTAGTTTTATGTAATAAATACTTGGTTGTCTACCTTCATGTTTACTTGTTGAAGTCACATGGCCTTCTTCTGACTGGATCACATATTGGTTTAATATGGTTAGTATGCACAAGGAAAATTATACCTTATTATAATGTTAGTGAGTTATTTAGTTTTTTTTTGCACTTTGTCTAAACTGCTTGCCCTGAGTTGTAACAGCTTCCTCTTAGCTATGCTAATCTGACACCTGAGTACCAGTTGTCCTGAGCAACATAGATTTGCACTGAACATAAAACCAGTCCAACTAACTTCCACAGCTCTAATATATCCAAGAACATCTTTAGATCCCCATCACTGGTCTTCATGGGGAGTCAGCACATACCCCCCATCTTTTGCAATCTTACAGCACTGTGAATATTGAGACAGTACATGAACTGCCTCATGCTGACTAATAATTAAATCTAACTAAACATAAAGGACTCTGTCAGTGCAAGGTGTAAATAATTATCTCAAATGGAGGTATGCCTCTCTCAGCCACCTATATGCATTGAGGTTAACACTGTCTTAGCCCTACTAGCACCAATGCAACATCCACAGACTACAAACTCTAAGCCACATTGTGCTGATGACATTACAAAACTTCCAAAAGCCTCCTAGGACTCTGAAGACTAGTTATCTGCATAAACCCTCAGATTTATATATTGCATGCAACCCAGCCTCAACAGTTCATTTCTAAAATGCAGGTCACTGTGACACTATAGAAAACATAGACACTAACAAAAGACACATTACAACAAGACCAGAATAGTTCATCTGGCAATGTCCTGGTTATATGTGATGCTATAATTTGACATACAGATGCTGAATTCACCAAGCAAAGCTAAGACAGAGTAACAGTTGTCTGTCAGATGCCAGGATATATTGTGTCACTAAAGCCCTAAAGTCTCTTTAGCCCAGTTACATATATGACTAGATTATTGCACACATATGAGTGAATGACTTGCAATGCACCTCTTTAGAACATATGAAGAGGGATATGATGGAGCTCTCTGAATATGTGTCTGGACAGGGATTATCCTACCATCACCAAGAATAATGCCACAATATGAACAAAAGACAGATGACTTTAATTACTGACTTAACTACTGCTGTCATTGTATGAGGATTCAATATACATATCAGCCTGGAATGAGATGGTTGACAAACCTGTCTGCTTTGCTGGGGATGGTCTGCTTCTCTCTTCTCATGGTTTCAGTATGCTAGCTAAAACTGTTTCTTCCTCATAGGACCTTTATTATGCAAGGTCATTCTCCTCAAACAACCCACATAACCAACCACTAGCAAAATTGCATAAAGGCAGCACTGATCTATCCTAGAAGACTAAAAAAAAAGTTACTTCCTTGCTGGCATGCCTAACTGGTGGGGATGTATCTCTCTTCCTAAGAAACCATTTCACCCCAGTTCTTGTAAACAGGACAGTGACCTAGAACCCCTCCATGTTCTTCAAATCTATTACTACATAGTAGTCAAACTACTGTTCTTCTTCTAGAACAACAGCAGACCATGTGGTATATCTAAGGAACTGACATCCTTCATCATAGAACCAAACACTATCTTTTTGGATGACTTCTACTATCCTTCAAGTAACTGAGAAACCTACACCACCACAAACATGTATGTGCAGAGATTCCTGGATTTCTTTAATGTCAACTCCTTGGACCACTTGTCCAAATCTCAATGTGGAGCTCAAAAATATTACACCTGGTTCTTACAGTTATACCCCCATACTTAGAGTCCACAGTTACCAAATCACTCATTAATTCTATTGTACAGTAATATTTACTCTTGGTGTGAAATGTGAGTTACCTCAAAGTCCCTCCATCTTCAGAAACTATTCCAAGTAAATCTACCCCAGCTAACTGATGACTTGATGAAATTCAAACACCCCCTCACCTAAACAACCCTGCTTCACATGCTGCAGTTTTCACAGAGAAATGTTATTCTTGCCTCCAAGCTACCACTGAGGCTTCATCTCCAGTAAGAATTAAATATAATACCAAATTTAAGAGCAAACTCATTTTGTTGAACTGCAAGATCTACAAACAATACAATAAAAAGAAGATACTTCTAGCCCATAATAGCAAACTTAACATTCTATCAGCTAGAGAAGAATTCAGAATAATCAACAAAGTACTTAGAAACAAAATCAATTTGTCCAAGAGCATGCATATGTGAATCTTTATCAATGCTATAACTAGAAAGACTTTTTCACCTGTGTTAGGAACCTAAGAAATAACCACCAATGGTCTGGATTTATACCAAATAACATCACATACTTAATTCCTGAGAACATGGACATTTTAGTTGACAAATTCAACTTAAAACCTAACCCCATCTCACCCAAGTTACAACATATTGGCATGCCTATGCTAACCGCAGTTACTTCCTAGTAAGTTCCAATTACTCTCTCATTGGCTAAAATCACCATTTCAATTGTTCCTGACAATGTGGCAGTTTTTCTTCTTGCTGGCACCAAGCTTGGTCTGGCTGATTTTGTATTATGTCTATTCAATTTTAGCTTCTCCTTTGGATTCCTTATAGAAGTATGATCAACTTCCTTAGTCTTCTGGAGGAACCACAGCTTACCTGGGCAACTACAGACCTATCAGTCTCATCAGCTATATCTGTAAGGCAAGTCAACACATTCTTATGGACTTCATAAACAAGAACATATACAGTCTTCAAACCTTGGACCCTAACCAATTTGTGTTTGATAAAGACAGATCCTGCTTTTTAAAATGAGTGTACTTTTTTGAACAAGTTACTAAGACATTAGACTTGGGTAAATCAGTTCACAATGTATACCTGGATTTGTCCTATACCTTGGATACCATTCTAAACTTGGGCATCACTACTAAGTTAATCCATTTCAATGGAAATCACTATTTTACCTGCAGGATCGCAAGAAGGCTCACTGATAGAATCCAGTCCGCTAATGTTACAAGCACACTCTCAACTAAAAGAGTAATTATTACTAGTGTCTCTCATAAATCAGTCCTAGGACCACTCCTCTCGTGTTTCTACTTCAGTGTCATTAAATTACACAACAAAGGCCTGTAGCTGATGAACTTTGCCAATGAATGCAAATTCATAGCTGTTACAAATATCCCAGACAAAAGTACATATTCTTCAGGAGGGTCTGACTCAAACTAAGAAGTGGTGGTTTGATCACAGCCTTAAACTAAATGCCAAAAAATGCAACATTGTGTCTTCTGCCAAACCAGGGCACCCCTGTTACAATTAAATAGGTGACATCCTCCAAAACTGATTTAGTCATTAGGTACATGAAAACCTTCACTGACAGTGCGCTATCGTTTGACCACCATGTGACTCATGTTGTTAGGAAATCCTTTTATATAGCTAGAATAATAACTAGGGGCATATCTTCTAGATCCAGGGAAGTCACTGTGCCCTTGTACTCCTCCATTATTAGACCAATACTAGAATAAAATACCCCCTTGCTATGTGCTTGGCTTAACTAGGTATTTGATCCAGCTTAAGAGACCTCATTATTTTCTTACCAAAAAATGAAGGGCATGTCCTCCTTCGGTTACCTTGGTCTCCTTAAAACATTGTTACTCTTCTCCATTCCAGCTGCATATCAAGAGAATATCTTTACCTTGTTTATAGAGCCTCTGAGGATCCAGTGTTATGTAATCTCCTACACATCCTCAAAATGAATGCCACCCTAAACACCCACTCGAGAGACCTAAACTACCACTAAAATAGCAATATTACCCATTGGAAGGATAGTTATCTTTCTCAGAGAATCTCTCTTTTATGGAATAGTCACATTAAAGGTAAAGCAGAATAGCTTCATAACCCCTTTAAAACATAACCTGAGTGACTGGAGGGATAATCATAAGGTCATCCCAGCCTGGCCCTTCCAAACCTCATGGAAAGTAGCTGAAACTAAGCTGAGTCTGGTATTAATACATATTTTGATAATTGATGGAATCATTGGCTAGGCTACAAAAGATCCACTGGATTAACTGTCTGGTATGAATCTATGAACCTATATTTATAAAAGCCAGGTCTAGAGTCAGAATTCTGCAAATTTGATATCTCCTTTGTGGCATATATTTTCTAAAGAGAATGTGATGAGTTTCTTCTTTCATTCTGTAACTGAAAAGTGTGATTAAGACCAGAGGGACTTAGATGTCTGATCACCATGGCATAAAAAAAATCACTGTTCAGCAATAATTTTCTTTTTTATATTACAGATTTGTTAATCAGGAGTCTCTCTGGACTCATGTCCCTTTTCAGAGGAAATCCCAGAGCACTGTCTAAGTGACTTGCTCAAAATCACACAATAAGCAAACAAATGTGGAAGGACTCAAACCTTAGTTATAGGCTGTCCAACCTCCCACTTCATGTCAGAGATTACATGTACTTGCTGTTTATGTCCACTATGCACTAGTATCTGACAAGCTGACACAAATAGGTATTAAACTGATACCCTAAGAAGGAATACCAAATTTATACTCACTGAAAAATGTCTAAAAAGTCTTGAAAGTCTGTGATATAATGCATGCGTCATGTTTTACTTAATGCAGCTGCCTGTCAACCACCTACTCTATAATCTGCCTGACAAAAATTTTGACTGGATTATTTCTTTTGAATGGCTAAGATGTCCTACCCATATTTACTACAAAGTTTATCTTTTCTTACACAATCTCTGAAATGAACTGTATAAAAAAATTAATTTATGATGTTTATTTATTATTTATTTTTCTTTGTTGACTGGGAAAAGTCTGACTGGTCAAAACTCATTTTCAGCGGAGGCTTGTGGAGTAAAGCTGCACATTTAAGTTATACATGATGTACATTTTTAATTACTGGGTAAAACATCTATACATGAGCTTCTTTACATAATTTTAAAATATTTTTTAAATATTTCTTACCTGAATTAACAAAAAGCAGCACAGCAAAAGCAAATAACTGTCAGAAAACAGAATAAAGGGATTCAAAGATGGCTGCCATGCTGTAAACACTGCTAAACTGCAGCTCTTCAATTAACCCGAGGAAAATCTCTGATCTGAGTGAGTATCAGGAGGTTTAAACATTAAACTGACAAAAAAAAGTTGCATTTATACTTACCTAACCTAAAATCAGTTAAAAAAGTGGGGGGAAAAAGTATTTATCCATCAGGATTACAAGTGATTACTTTGCTCTGAAGAGAGAAACAAACAAAGGACCGTGTGCTTTCTTTATTCTGCCTTTCTGCTTGGGGAAAGAAAAATCTTGCAACAAGGAAGAACCATGGAAACAACTACTACTAAGACAAAGTTGTCAGAACTACAGTCGCCAGTAAAGGATGGAACTGCGAAAAACAAAGGATTACTAGACAGCAGGAACAACAGAAACCAGAAACTAGATCCAGGACTGATCAGCCACTAAACATGGAGGATATCAAACACGCTTTACTACCTATACAGGAAGCTCTAAAGGACTTGATCTCACAAATACAAACATTTGGAGTTTTATGCAATCAATTGCTTCAGAGAATGGACAAAACTGAGACCAGAATTTCTGAAATAGAGGACAAAATTGACATGCTGGAGAAAAAATCAAAGGTATGTGATGTGGATGTACAAGCCATGCAAAATAAACTTATTGATTTAGAAGCAAGGTCTAGAAGAAATAATATTATTATAAGAGGAATCCCTGAAAACATCCGGTATGCAGAGCTAATACCAGCCATAACACAAATATTTGAAATCCTGTTAAATGATGCTGATGGGGTGAAACAGATTGTAATAGAAAGGGCACACAGAGCGCTGAGAGAGGTACAAGCTTCTACTATGCCTAGACCTGTATATGTTAAGATATTGAACTTTCAAGATGTTAGCAAAATACTGTTTACTGCAAAAAAAAAAAAAAATGGTGGCTATGTTATGTGGAAAAATGTTAAAATATTTCTGGCTCAAGATTTACCATTACAAGTAAGGCAGGCTAGACAGTCTTTATCTGCTTACTGTAAATTTCTGATTGATAAACAAATTAAATTCCAGATGAAATACCCCAATATGCATACATTTATGGTGGATGGCACTAAATATTCTGTTTCCAATAAAAATCAGGCAAAAGAAGTGTTTCTGAAAGTTTTTAAAGTTCTACCTGCAGCAGAGGGCTGAAAAGAACTTCCATTGAGACTGGCATGTTCCTGTAGTCAGATCCAGCATGCATTTTACCTCAAGGCTTTTCTAATCCTTTGTTTCTTCACTAAACTGTTCACGCCTCTGAAAAAAGCAATAAAACTGTTTGTTTATGCTAATCTGAGGGTCTGCTGTCTGGTTTCCAGACTTTTATGACCTCCAAGGTCTATTTCCATTGTGTGGTAAACAGGAAATGTCTGGATTTCAACTGAGAGTGTTTATTTGGATGTAACACTTCCTGTGGTCCTGCTGTGAAACAGGTCCCCCGTCGTGAGTATTTCTGATGGTTTCCTGGCTTGAGAAGACAAAGAGAACTGAAAATAATATGTTAATGTTCTTTTTATAATGAAATAACATTATAGTATGTACTTAAAGCACATAATAACATGTACTTTTACTATTTTTTTCTTCTTTTATAGGTGTGAACCAAAATCATTTTTTTTACTATATGCAGTGAGTGGCAGGCACTGTGTAGGGTACAGATTTAAAATGTAGGATGCATTTTTTTTTTCTCTCTGTCCTCTCTTCTGTAAAAAGTTTATGTACATAATGATTGCAACAAAACAGATACTTAAGGTAGGATAAAATAAGTACCCAATCTACTACAACTTTCCTTTACACAGTAATAACCTTAGAAATTAGATTTGTTTAACTAATAGTTAAACCAAAGCTGTAGTTAAGTAGTGGTGTTTGGTAGGGAATGTGTAGTTTAGACTTTGATGTAGATATGCTAGAATATATAGGTTGTAAGTTTAGGAAATGTTTTAAATGTTATTGCCTGAAGTTTTTCAATGTGTTGGTGTGTTTAACCTTGTTTATATTTTCTCTTATACAAGACCTATATAAATCCTGGACCAGGGGTAAAGTGGGTAAGCACTGGTTAGGGACGGGATGTAGGAAATGCTTCCAGATTAGATATAGTGTACAGTCAATACATGCCAATTTGATAATCCCCCTCTTATATTGTTATTTGATACCAAGACCTGCGAATGTGGGAGTTGAACTCATGGAATGTTAAAGGGCTCCAGAACTTGAAGAAGAGAAAGCTGTTGCTACACATATTATTACAGGACAAAGCATTGTTTGTATTTCTACAGGAAACACATTTGATGAATGAACAATGGAATGATATTAGAAAAAAGAACTGGATTAGAGAGCTAGTGACATCAGAAGGTAAGACAAACAGTGCGAGAGTGGCTATAATTATCAAAACCCAATACAAAGATAGGATTTTAGACTCCAAAGTGGATCCAAATGGGCGATGGTGTTATGTGATTTTATCGGATAATGCATTTGATAAACCTATCCAACTTTTGAATATATATGCCCCATGTAATGATCAACACAGTTTCATAGCATCATTATATCCAATATTAACACAATATGATGGTTATTATTTTGTTGTGGGTGGGGACTGGAATACCTATCAAAATCCAAAGTTGGATAGGTCTTGTCCACAAAGAGCATTTAATAAGCAGGCCGGGATAGCATTAAATGATTTTAAGGAAGATTTTCAATTATATGACCCCTTTTCTTATTCACAAGATATTAATAATGCAAATAAATACACCTCCTATTCACCATGCCACAAAATGTGGGCTAGAATAGATTACTTTTTGATATCTAAAGCACTATCGAATTTAGAACCAGTGGTGGTTATACATACTCGTCATCTATCAGATCACTCAAAAATTTCGTTAAACTTTTCTAAAGATTTAAAAGACACAAGAAGGCATAGGGGTTATAATTGGTCACTCAGCCCAAATCTTTTAAGTAAAAAAGAGATAGCAGACAGAATTATAAAATATTTGAAAGAATTTACAGATAGCTTGAAGCTCCAAAAACATACTCCTGACATTGAATGGGCGACAACTAAAGCTCAAATTAGAGGATTTCTTATACAAAAAGCCTCATATTATAAGAAAATTCATAATAGTGATATTCAAAAACTAGAAATAAGAATAAAACAACTTGATAATGATCTGATTCAGAATTTTAACACTCAAACTGAGGAGGAAATGTTGAAGCTTCAAAGGGATCTCTTTTTGCTTCATAATAATAAATTAACACTTCAAGAACATAGGTGTTTAGTGAAATATGCTAATAATGTTCAAATACCATCAAAAGCACTGGCAAGGATTATAAATCAATCAAAAACAACTGGATATATTTCGGAAATACAGTATAACGACACAATATATTCTAAAACTGAGGATATTGTTGATGTTTTTGGGAAAATCTATACTAAGGTGTATGAGGAGCAAACTGATAGGTCTCTACATAACCAGAATAAAAGTTTTCTGCAAAAAATTAACTTTCCAGAATTAGAAGAGAGCCTGCAAAGTGACCTGATTAAGCCTGTTTCTAAAGAAGAAATAGTATATACAATTCAACGTATGAAAGCACATAAGTCGCCAGGGCCAGATGGTATTACAGCTGAATTTTACAAAGAGTTTGCTGATAGTTTGGGAAAAGAATTGTCTCATGTATTTAATTATATAACTAAAAATAAAATTAGTGACCCCCACCTTAATGCGTCAAAAACAATTTTCATACATAAAACCAATTCAGATCCCCTTAACCCAGATAATTACAGACCAATAGCACTAATAAATGTGGATATGAACATTTTAACATCAATTATAGCATCGAGACTAAAGAAGGTTTTGATATATCTAATTTCTAAGGAACAAGCTGGATTTATGGCAACTAGACAAACTAGCGATAACACACTTACACTGCATAATATGATGACGTATGCTAAACAAAACAACTTTAATATCTATGCTCTTATAATAGATGCCCAGAAAGCATTTGATAGAGTAGACATAAAGTTTTTGTTTGATGTGCTACCCTATTTTAACTTGCCCCAAGAATTCATTCAGATACTACAAATATTATATAGTAATCCATACACTACGCTATACATCAATAGGACTTATTCTAACAGAATACAGATTAAAAATGGTACTCGTCAGGGTTGTCCCATGTCCCCCTTATTGTTTAACCTATATCTAGAACCCCTATTTTTATATACCAAGCAAAATTTGTATCATAATGCACCAATAATTTATAGGAATAAAATATTAATGTCAGCAATCGCAGATGATCTTATTATTTATTGTACAACCCCAATTTCGGACAGTGAAAATATATTAAAGCTCATAAACGAATTTTCGGTAGTTTCTAATTATAAAATTAACTTACAGAAAACGAATATCTTCCCGTTAAGAACCCCAAAACCTTTTTCATTAATGGCCCTGATGGGGAAGTTAACATGTAAAGAAAATATTAAATATTTGGGTATCAACTTCTCTACGGATAATAAGGACTTTTATAACAATAATGTTAAACGAGTATGGGAACACATAATAGCTAATTGTGACAGATGGAAGAATTTAAAACTACCGGTATTAGCAAAAGTATCAATAGTGAAAATGAATATACTACCACGAATGTTATACATATTTAGGTCTGCCCAATTATCAATTTCAAAAACAGTTTTTAAACAAATGCATAAAGATCTAGCTAAATTTATCTGGAACCCAAAAGAACTAGAATATCTTATGAGAAATTAATGACCCTAAAACAAGAGGGGGACTTGAGCTACCAAACTTTGAAGCATATTATTTGATTGTAAATGCTAATCAAATTTTAAGAATTGCTAATTATGATGTAACGAATACAAAATGGATACCAACTTGGGTGGTCTTGAATCATAAGCATATTTTGGATAGGAAAATAAATCCTAAATCATTACCCTTTATGGACAAAATTAGTCTGATAAAATATGGGGTCATGGACCACATAATAACCTGTGTCTCATCTTTGCAAACTTTATTTCAGTCCATAGATTTATTGCAATATATGATGGTTCTTCAACCTTTCCACAGGAATCCTAATTTTAAACTAAATAATCAGCTGATCGATCTCAGCAAATTTCCATTAATAGTTAATCTGACTCTATTTGATGTTTTTAATAAACTTGACTTATCGGCTTTACAAATTAGACAGGAAATGAATCTACCTAGAAGTTACATTGTTATAATGAGACAAGTTAAAGAACTTGCCTTGAGCTATTTTAGGAACTTTAAACCTGCAGCCGGATTTGTGGATAAGTGCTCTGAATTGTGGCAAGCTATCCAACAAGACACTAAATTTATAGCAACTGCATACAAATTAATTAAGGATTTGAAATTTCAGGACAAAATTTTGCTTTCAGAGTATTGGGTAAACAAAGTAACAGTAACAGACAATCAGATATTAAAAGCAATTGATATAACTAGGAAATCAGTTTATTTTCAAAAACTGATGTACACGCAATTGATGATTTGGAACAATGCATATTACACGCATCTTAGATTACATAAATTTAACTCTAGGAATTCTCCAATTTGTCCATACTGTGCAGATCAAACAGCGGATCTTCTTCATATGTTCTGGAGTTGTAAATGCGTATATAAACTTTGGAACTCTCTTAAAGTACAACTGCAAAAGATGGGTTATCAAAGTTCTACACTGTCATGGGAATTTATGATTCTACACATTCCTCCAAGAGAGCTTTCCAGATCGCAAACTATTATTTGTGTGAATATTTTTTTGCTGATGAAACTCTATATAGCCAAAAATTGGCTAGAACCACATAAGACATCATGGAATAATTTTAAGCTTGTGGCTATAAAACATATACTAGCACATAAATTACTTCTGAAACAAACTAACAAAAATATTAATAACCCAAAAATATGGGAAAGGTCTTCAATATTATATTAGCATGATACTGATTTTAGGAATATATTAAATATAGGAAGCATTTCATGTAGATATTGTATAAATGGTTTATAGTAGTTGTAGTGTATTATGTGTGTGATGTTTATTGTATTTTTGTAATGTTTTTGGAAAATATATTTCAATAAAAATTTATTATGGAAAAAAAAAAGAAAACAGAATAAAAATAAATTGCAGTATCTGTAGGATTATCATCACTTTACTAACAAGGCAATGACTTCAGTTAGTGCTTTCATCTCCCTTCACTCTCAAAGACTTCTTCAGACTAAAATTAATTGTTCATTACATACATTAAATACCCATTCTTGGGATACATCACCCAACAACATCCAGTCTAAGTTAAGAACCCTAGTCACATGATAAAATAGGCTAAATTAAAGAAAAAGCCCAGTCACATGATAAAATAGGCTAAATTAAAGACAAATAAAACTTCTACAAAAATTCTAAAAAAGTCAGTGTTTTAACCCTTTTCTTTTTATGTACATCACAAATACTTCTCTATTATTGAGACCAGGGGAAAAAAACATGTATTTAATTTAACTGGCCAACAGTACTCTAGCAATCCCAGTTCTTCCTCTATGTTAATAATATTCTTGGTGTTACTCAATGCTTCTAATACTAAACATTTAAATTTAACTTTGCATTTACTTTCTTTATATCATTTACACATAGCTTTCTTTTCATCTCCATTGGCAATAGCATACTTATACTCATAAATTCTTCTGTTGAGCTCCCTGGTAGTTCTCCCCACATAAAAAGCATGACAATCCATGCACATTTATAATGTCAAGCAGGAACTGAAATCAAACCAGAAGTAAACAAAAATGAGGCAGCAACTGAATGTGCCAAAAAATAAAAGAGAGAATAATAAATAAAAGGATCAATTTAGAAGGCGAGAAATGTGGAAAAGGCATAAATATGGTTGCATGTTCAGAAAACTCCTGGAACAACCTCATTTCACTCAGGATCTGATGCAGAAATGGTTAAGGAGAGGCACATTTAAACCAAAAGCTGACATGCTAATACTGATGGCCCAGAAGAGTAGACTTTGTACATCCTCAGATACAAACATATAGCGCTCAACCTTCCATTTCCAAAATGAGGACCACTCACCTTCATAATGTGGAACAAATGGGCAAAATGTTAAACACATATTAATGGCTTACTAACAACTTCAACTAGGAAGGTCATAGGATGGTTAAAATATACTGGTTTTACTAATAAAGAAGATCCTTTATTGAATTTATATGATTAATTTCTATTTACCATGAATTTCACTTAAAAAAATTCTTAACACTGAATGTTGGACAAACTCTTTCAATGTGGAACTTTAAGGAACTTCGTGGAACATGAACTTTTTAAGACCCCAAATGAGGAATGTTCCACATAATGAGGTACACATGAGAGGTATGACATACAGAAAGCATTGAATTATGAAGCAAATAAAATAAAGATGAAATCCACTCACAGATTAGCAGAAGCATTAGGAAGAAAACAGGGATGGAAATGAAGTCAGAAATGGCCACAAATAGGTAGAAATAAAAAAAAATGGAAAAAAATCAGTCCTTCAGATGAGACATTAAAGCAAACTGCTATATACTTGAATTGGTGGCCACTCAGGTAAATGTAAAAGATCTCAGAGAAGCTGCTGAAATGAGTAGGTGATGTTCCCTGATGCCATTGCCAAATGTCTCCTAGTAGTGTAAATACCTCCTTGGGTCTCCTCTGAAAAGAAGTCACTATCCTAGTAAGACTAATCCAATTAACAAAGGATGAACATGTTAAACTAGATTTTTTTCAATTAGCTAAATTAACAGCATCAACATTTATAATATAATATGACATTTTTATTCCTACTTACTTTTGGGTTTGTTCTGAATTAAACAGGTAACGGGTTTACAATTATGAAAGCAAAGTGCATTTCAGATCAATAATTTTCAAACCTGTTACACATTTCATGCTCAGTTTTTTTAGAACTTGTAACACGTTATAACAGCTAAAACTTTCCCTCTCTTACAAAGAGTTATGATCAGTTTTCATATCATAGCCATTTGTCAATTGTTCTTGAAATGGATTCAAGAGACTTGCCAATTCAGCTTTACTCTCCATTTTAAAACATGTAACAGCTTTGGTATAATTGGATTTCCAGTCATAATGTTCTGTAATATCACACTACTAAGAGCTGCCCTCTATCAGCCCTTTGCCCATATATAACATTTAGCAAATTATTGCATTAAGGGAGGTAATCATGAAAAAAATAAATTATTCAAAGTGACCTAACTTTAGTGAACCCTCACATAATTATCCATATACAAAATCTGCTAGGTTGCCCAATAATTCTTTCTTTTCTGAAACAGTACATGTCCATTTTTGGGTCAAAAGCATTGAACCATTCCTTTCCTTTACAACCAGCTGTACTGCAGCTATAAAAGTGTGTCCATGAACCCATACTTTGCCATCTGCTGGCAACCAACAGAAACATGAGTTAGACTGCAAGCTACATATTGACAACATGCCATGCAAAGGATCTTTACTTTTTGCTGTAATAGGAATTCAGACACATTGCTATTGAAACTACTATGTCACATTTCTCATTCAGTCTACTATTTCATTGGTCTACTGACTTTACTATTATTCATCATAAGATTTAGTGGAAAGATTAACTTCCAGGCAGGCATTACACAGCAGGCAACCTACAATCCACAAAGAAGATGCGTGTGTGAAAGTGAGCACAAATGGTTGCAGGTCAGGGTTACAGTAAGGGTTAGGTAAGGAAAGAGCTTTAGTATTGTCCTTGTGTGTAATGGTTGGGTCTTGTGTGTGTGTTTCTGTGTATAATGGTTGAGTAGTTTGTATGAGTGTGTTATTTACTGGTGTTGTTAGGGAAAGGATTTTTTAATTTTTATTTTGCTTTTGTTTACAGGGTTTGTCTGACTGCTTTTAGTCGAAAACCCCTTTTCAGCAGAGGCCCAGGGAGAAAAGCTCCAAAATATTATAACTATTTTTAAACAGACATTCAGTAATATGCCTGAACTGATCATTATGTAATATACATTAACAATTACACATTCATTTGCTAATGAGATTTTATTCATCTAAAATAAAGGTAAGCTATAAAAAATGCTTATGCATTAATAGATGTAGAACACTGAGCATTTGAAGAGGTGTATTAGTGGGTTTGTCAAACAGATAATATATCTTGTGATTAGTGCTTAGGAGTTTAAAGAAACAAAGGTGAATGAAGGAACTATGTAGGGCAGAAAATGTTAATACTATAATTCAGAAGTGGTGCATATAGCAGGTTCATAGGTAATTATATATTGGCTATCATAATGGTTATATTAAAAGAACATAGGTGGGGTGAGCAGCATTACAATACTATGTATACAGCTGGGAGATGTTAGTAAAGCCATACAGATACAAGTTTTGAGGCATAGCATTCTGAATGAAGAGAAATTGATGATATGGCAAGCTGACGATAATATTGGTATTTATCCTGGAGATATATGGGAGCAAATGCACAGAAGAGTTTCCATACAATATTTGTAGGGTTGGAATTAATAACAGGGGTAGTGTATAGGTTTCTAAGTAGGTATTACAAGACTACTATTACAGTGATCAGTTAAGATTCTGAAATATCATTGTTTTATTTCTACTGTATAGATTTAATGTATATGTCAAAAAACAGTATTTGGATAGTTGTTGATTACATTTCTGTTATAAATAAGTTATAAACTACACATGGTTTTGTGGAAATGTGGAATTATTTAAAACTGTGTCGCTGTATTTTTGCACTATATCAAGCAAGAGTCTAAAATCATATAAATCTGCTCTTGGGTATTTGAACTGTTTGAATTGCTTGGTTTGAATGTCATGTCAGTTGTGTATTATGCTATCTTGAATTTTCTGCAAGAAAAACAATTCTGAATATGCCATCTGCTGTGACTAAAGGTTGTTTTTTCCAATTGTCTCAAATAAGTTGACAGTGTGTATAGGTGTCTGAGCTAGGTCCCTTGTATGGGACTTTTTGTCATTTCAAAATGCTGTGAAACAGTTATTATCCTTAGGGATGTTGATATTTAGATGTGCTGTTTCTGCGTACCTACATTTAATATTTTTTCCTGTGTCAGAAAGTGATCTTCTTTAGTTTGTGAAAGAAAAAACATATTTTAGTAAACTATGGTACCTAGGCTGCAATTAAAGGATTTCTTCCTAGTGTCTGATTGAATTTTGGACAGTGTGATATCTGAATGCAATGAAATTGTCTCATACTCAGAATTATGTTCACATTCAGCCATTCACATACACAGAACACTCCACCTTCTCTGCTTTCTCTGGATTGCACCTGTGACTGTCCCAGGAGAGAGTGTCCCTAATGTACACAGTTAGTGCATAGATCTCCAGCTGGTACGCTAGGCCTGTCCATCAGACCACAGAGTAGTGCTGTATCCATGTACTCTTCTGCAGGCTGATAGACAGGCCAGAATAGTATTGTATCCATGAGCATCCCATCCCTCCACACACATGTATTAATACCACACACATCTACCCAGTCACAATGCAATGGAGATGCACATAGCCCTGTGACTAGTCTTCATAGTTCCCATCCCCATCCATCTGTGAGTCTCTCTAATAGCTCCCACCCTCACACACACACACACATACACTCTCTTTCTGTCTGTTGTTGACATTTGTCACTGTGATCGGTGGTGTGACTAGGGTGTGGAGAGGGGGACAGCCACTTCGGGTGCATGGTGTCAAAGGATGTGATTCTCAGTACTGGTATTCAGTTTCTGAATGCCAATACTGTATTTGTGAAAGTGCTTCAGTGCTCAGCATATGGTCTAATGAAGTACTAGCATTCAGAAGTGAATGCCAGTAATGTATTTTTGGTAATGGCTGAAGCACTACATTGTATTTAGCTGTAGCAAGCTGCTTATGACATTTGTAGCAATTGGTTTGCATTAGTTTAAAGAAGAGAAAGTTCATTTATTTAGCTATTTATTTATTTGGTCCTGAATTTAAATCTGAGTAGGCACCAGCCTGAGTAACAGCCCTGGGTATCAGAAGAGCTAGCTACAGCTCTGATTTTAATCTTCCACAACTGTGCACATGATGACAAGCATACCCTGTGCTCAGAACTGTTTTACATGGATAGCTTATATTTATTGCACAGTGAGGCCAGTCCATGCATGGCATAGCACAGCCTGTATGTATTATTGCATTCATCACTGTTGCCATTACATGTTATGTTTAATCTGCTCCAAAGTTATGAACTGGACTCTAGCTCTTAGCTAGTACCATGGTGGACTGCAACCACCTCACATAGTCACCCCCACAGCTGGATGATCCAGAGGCTCCTCATTGGGCACCTTCTCTACTACTCCCTCTGTAACTTCTGCCTCCTGAATGTGTATTTCCTCTAGTGCATCTGTTAGTCTAGCAATATATTATGTATTATTACACACTGCAAACATTTTACTGTACCTTGCAGAGTTGTACTGCAGGGCACCATAGAAAACATCTAGGAGGTGGAAAATGGCCTTGAAGCAGTGTGAACATGTTAGACAATAATTTGAGTCATTGGGAGGACAATGTTATATGCATTCCCTGTTATAGTCTGTGGTCTTCTTAAATGGTGTGCTTAAGCATGGGTTCATGGAATATCTGACATTGCCATTAAGAGGGCCGTTGTGGAAAATAACCCATCACAAACTATTGATGTAAACTGCACATGTACCAGATTTAGGAGATCTTGGCACTGCCTGGGTCACCTTCAGAAATATTAAGTATTATTACCCTATGCATTGTGACCAGCTAGGACTTGATGGAGCAGAACCCCTTAGGGTTGATATACTGCTGTCTCTGTTTCCCCATGTAGGACCATTATTGCAATCTAGGTTCAGTCAATGGCTCTCATTACCTCAGGGAAATTGGTTTTAGAATAAAGTTCTCACATAGTGCTGCTTCTCTCCTCTGTGGTGCATGGCAACCTCATACACTTCTGCTCATGCTGTAGCAAGCCATCAAGAAGATGGGGTAGCATCCTTGAAGCAGATGCCTAGGATATACCTACTGGGTCAACTGCTGTGCACTTGAAGGTACCAGCAGCCAATATTCTCAAAGATACCCATAAGTTTGTATCCACTGGGATGGGTATTCTGTGCATCCTGTGAGGCTGCACGCAAGAGCAACACATCTCAACCAGCTACTGGCTTGTACCTCTGTCCACAAGGTAGAAGTCCACTGTTTCTGTGTCAAGGGATGGTATAGTTTATTAGGAGGTGGCAGGTGACTCTGCAGTGCCAAGGTCACTAAGGTCAACCTCCATAACTGCAGCTATCCCATACATGTTTTTAGTTATCTCTCCCATAACTCCAGAATGTTACTGTGGTCAGCAACTCTGATATTAACATCTTGCCCAAAATACATGCGTTTTTGAGTCATGCCACCATATTGTTTACTTTTATTTTTATTTATCATCACCTTCATTTTATAATGTTATATATTTACATGCAATTATACATTAATTTGTATATTATGTTAGTTTTGGTTAAGGTATTCCACAATGTATTGTGGTTGTGATAATGTCTTTCTGAATTGCCTACTTCCTGATCATGGCTGCTAGTCATGCAAATCCTCATGTGTGTATTGCTGCAGATATTACTGCATGCCCAGGTATTGTAATGTACTTGTCCTTCAGGTTCATGGCTTAAAACATCCTTTGGTATGTCAGAATATCTGTATTATGTATGTTCCTTATGCCTTACTGCATGTGTAATTACAAAGAGGATGAGGAACAGTATAACTTCCATAAAATAATACTTATGGTCTGCAAGCAGTGTAACCATGTGGGGAAAAACTGAAAACATAGATTTTTAATGTTTATTTTTTTTTTACTGATTTATCACTCATTCATTTGTTTATTTTTCTTTTATTTTGAATGTCAGACACTCATTAGTTAAATCTAACCACAAATCAGTAACCAACAAGCTGACACTAACACCAGAACTCACAAAGGGCGAAATCAGACTAAAAAAGTTCACCAAGGCAAACTATACCCTCCTAGGTGAATGTATAAATGCATTCCAAGCCCCACCCCCAGCTTGGAGTGGTTAACTACACTAAAACTTACACTAAAGCCTTGTACAATCACTTGCATAAGTGTATAAACTTGGCTATACCAGAAAGAATCAAAGCCAGAGCCCCAAGTAAAAAAAACAACTCTCCATGGTGGACATGCAGCATCAACAAACTTTACAATAAATGCAAAAAGCTGCTGTCCATGAAAACAATGGTGAGACCCCAACAATGGAAAAGCCCCCTCCTCAGCCTCAAGAAGCAAATAAGGCAACTTGTCAATTCCTCTAAGGGCCTCTTTGATAAAAACTTAGTACAGCCAATGGTAACCATAACGCTTTTTACAGCTATGTACATACCCTAAAAGGTAGGACCCAAGCATGTGCAGAACTGGTGACCAATGGTATCACATACACTGACCCCACAAAGATAGTAAACCTGGTAGCAGATAGGTTTGGTGAAAAATTCACTCCCTTATCCTCTCCAAATCTATCACAAACCTTCCACCAACCCCCTCCCCCACCACCCTACAAATCTGAAGAACAGGTCATCAAAGCCTTGCTCAAGGCAAAAAGCCTCCATGGGACCCAAGATGTCTTCTATACAGGCTAAGACATGAACTAGCATCACCATTAAGTACCCTTTTTAATCCTAATTTAACCACAGGCTTTGTTCCTGTGGAATGGAGAACAGTAACATTTATTCCCCTCCACAAAGGTGGCCTAGCAACAGATCTGGGGAATTACAGACCCATGAGCTTGACCAGCCTTATTTGTAAGGCCATGGAGCATATCATTGTAGACCTCATAAATAAGGACAATGTCCAAACCCTGGACCCTACCCAATTTGGCTTCATCAAGGGTAGATCTTGCCTATTAAATCTTGTAGATTTTTTTTGAAAATGTAACTAGGGCCACTGATGAGGGCAAATCTGTGCACACAACACACCTCGACTTGGCAAAGGCTTTCGACATAATTCCACACTCAGACATTACAGATAAACTTAGCAAACTGAACATAAACCCCTTCTTTGTAAGATGGGTTGCTTACTGGCTCACAAACCAGACACACACTATCAAAGTGGGTAACTCCACATCAACCAGCAGACCTGTTGCCAGCAGAGTGCCACAGGGCACAGTGCTGGGCCCCCTACTGTTTGGTAAATACTTTTCAGATGTTCAGATTAAAACTGGGGGGTTGTGGCTGACCAAGTTTGTGGACTACTGCAAACTAGGTGCAATTATTGAATCCCCAAATTATGTCAGTATACCCCAGGATGGTATTATGCAGATCATTAACTCGTGTCTTAGTCATGGTCTCAGACTGAATGCAAAGAAATGCATCATCATTCCTTTTGGCACAAACAATATCACTTCACACTATCAAATCAACAACAATACCCTAAGTACCCAGGAAGTGGTAAGGGACTCGCATTTACAAGTTGACCATGACCTTAACTTTGACCACCATGTGTCTACTGTAGTAAGAAGGGCTTTCTACATAGCACAAGATCACCTTGACAGCAAAAGAGGGTATAACCCCTCTATACTCGGCACTAATCTGGCCCATAATTAAGTATAATGCCTCATTCGGCATGGACCATACAAAGCACCTGCAGAAATTGGAGAGACCTCAGAGGTTTCTAATAAAGAAGATCAAGGGACTCCAGCACCTTCCATACACAGACAGACTAAAGCCCCTGTTACTTTACTCTTTATCATATAGACTTCTTAGGGCAGACTTATTACTGGCTTACAGAGCGATCTCAGACCCAAACCTAATGAACTTGCTGAATATCCATAAATCAAACGGGACTAGGGCCACCCATTCCAGGGACCTCAATATGGCCTGTGACTTAAATAGGACATGCTAGAGGGACATATTTGTCTCCTAGCGACTGCTGCATCTTTGGAATAGGCTACCTATTCATGTGAAACAGATCCCCTCTATGACACTGTTCAAAAGAAACCTGAAGAAGTGGTAAGGGCACCTTAAATTATTACCTGGAATAGTGCCCACAACCCTCATGGACATGGGCAGTCATTACTAAATGCTGCCTTTGGTGTTAACTAACATTTATATGGCATTACATTGGAATGAAACAGCTAGGCTTGAAATGAGCTCCAAGTCAATAGCCTAGTAATATCCTGTAATCCTATGACCCTATGATCCTACAAATAGTTATCATTTTTTCACATTTTGCTTGGCTAAACGTTGAAGCAACTTTCTTCAACAATATTATGACTAGAATGTTTATGTTTACAATACTGTATGAATCTCACATAGTAATCACAGCTTTTTTTCTTGTTTCTTTTTTTTCCCCTGCATTTTGTCTAAAGGAACTCCTGAATCACCATCCTCATCCGGCTTAAGCCTCACAGGATATCTTTATTTGGTTTCATAATACCTGAACTTCCACTATCAACATCTTTAAATTTGCATGATAACTTCTGTGAAAAGTACATGGTTTGGTAAATAAAGTTAAACTGCATTTCATTTAGCATGGGATTCTAGAGAAATCAGGAAAAAAATTCCATGAAAAATGTGTCTACAAGTCATAGGCAAATAAACTATAAATATTTTACTGCTTTTATCTCAAAGAAGAGACAAAGGACTAGTTGCCAGTAAAGATAGAGAGAGGTTTGAAACATAATGTAACCATAGGAAAAAAGTATTCTTATGTAAAACATTTATCTGAAATCATGTGGCTGAGCAAGCAGCACTTTTATGTAACTGAGCCGAGAAATGCAGCTAAATAATAGAAAACTGCTCAGCTGAATGGTTCATTTATGGGAGATGGGACTGTGGATGGCAGCACTCTATCAGAAGTGAATTACCTGATAATATGACTTCTGGCACTTGAAAAATTAAATAACAACCCCCACCCCCAAAACAAAATGTAAATGCTGAAATGTGCTATTATATCTTCAAAGTATTGCTGCAAGGAGCTTTGCTTCCCCATACCACATCATATAAAATGGGTTATAGTCTCCACACCCTTGCTACTTATATACACTAACTCTGAGGTTGTTACACCTTGGAATAACAGAAATAGTCTGAGCTATCACAAAACATGGAATACATATATATTTTCCCATCTCTACTTAAACTGTTCCTGTTGTGATAATCACAATATTTCTCCTTGAGCTTTCAGTTCATACCCAGGTGTGCCATAAGGAATAATGAAGCCAAATAGCTGAAAGAATATGTTCCTTAGGTTCATAGGTTCATAGGTGTGTACTAGACTAATGGCCCTGGACCCTTTAGAGGCCTAGCCCACAGGATTACCCTGGCATCGTGCTACCCAACCTTAGTTCCCAGTGCCTCTGTCGAGTAAAGCCACTGGAGTAATCCCTGGGGTGAATGTTTTTCCTATCCACTCATCAAGATTTATCTTGAAGTGGGCCCGTGAGGTGCTCTGCTTGACATGTATGGGAAGTCTATTCCATAGCATGGGCAGTCTCTGGGTTATGAACCTGTCCCTCAAGCATGTTTTGTTGATTGTGGTAATGAGGTTGAGGTCTCTGGAGCATGTGGTGTGGATGGCTTGGGATTTCTTTAGATGTAGCATTTCTAATATCTGGGTTAGACATGGCTTTGTAAGTCAAGCAGAGATTGCCTCTAACTAGGCGATATGAGACAGAGAATAGTTGGTGTTTTTTGAGTCTGTCCATATTGGACAAATGTTTAAGGCCTAGGATCCTCTTTGTGAGGTACTTTTGGGAACTCCCCAGTTGTTGCAGGTGTTTAGTGAGGTACATGCCAAATGAGGCATTGTACTCAGTGATTGGCCTAATGAGGGAAGAGTAGAGGGAGACAATGACCTCTTTCTCCCTGGATGCAAAACCCTTAGTAATGAGATGTGCCACATAGAAGGACTTTCTGACCACAGTGGCAATGTGTTGGTCAAACTAGAAGTTGCTGTCAAGCTGTGTTCCCAGATCTCTTATAATGCCTTTTGTGTTCAGTGGACTACCATCAATGTGGTAATTCATGGGAAATGGGTTTTTCCCAAAGGGGATGATGACACATTTTTTGGCATTGAGCTTAAGGCCATGGTTCTGACACCAGTCGTTGTTCTCAGTGTGGCCTTTCTGTAGGATGTCAACATCCATTGGGGAGTTAATAATAGCTCCCAACTTGCAATCATCTGCAAACTTTGCCAGCCAGAGTCCTTTTGTGTTTGCCTGGACTTCAGAGAAGTAGATACCAAACAGCAGAGGACCCAGGACTGAACCCTGTGGGACTCCACTCGCGACTGGTCAGCAGTCCAACTTGAAGTCAGCTACTTTCACACTGTGGGTTCTATCTGTGTGCCAGTTTGCAACCCACCTAGTGATATAGGGGTTGATGCCTAGCTTAGTGAGTTTTTATATGATTCCTGAGTGGAGAATGGTATCAAAGGCCCTGGTCAGATCAAGGTAGACTGTATGAGCCACCTTGCGTTCATCCACAACGCTGGTGACTGACTCAAAGAAGTTGACCAAGTTGAGCAGGCATGATCTACCTTTCACAAAACAAAACTGTGTGGGATCCAGAGTCTGGAGATTCCCTACATCCTTGTTTATTAGGTCCATAATGATGTGTTCCATAGCTTTGCATATCAGACTCGTCAGGCTAATGGGGCTATAGTTCCCAGGGTCTGTAGCCGCCCCTGCTTTGTGGAGAGGGATGACTGTAGCAGTGCGCCATTTGGTAGGGACAAAGCTAGAAGTGAGGCTGTGGTTGAAGAGGGCAAACAGCTGAGGTGCCAGTCCACTCTGTAGTTCATATAGAACACAGCCAGGGATATTGTCAGGTCCCATAGAAGCTGTATTCTTAGCCTTGGACAGTGCTGTTTTAACCTGCGCAGCAGTAATACTGAGTGTCTGGCAAGCTATTGGTATTGTGATAGGTCCTTTGGTGGGAGGGGTAAAGTTGGCACTGAATCTGTTGGCCAGTATATTGGCAATATCTGTTGGCTTGGTATAGGAGGTACCATTGTGCAGTAGCTCCGAACAAATCTGGGTATTGCCGTCAAGATGCTTTACATAACTATAGAAGGCCTTGTGGTTGTCTTTATTATCTGCTGCACTTCTGTTTTCATAGCTACCTTTAGTGGACTTGATGAGGGATCTCAATATTTTGTTGAGGCTGATAAGGGAATTTTTCCAGTCTTGGGACTTCACCTTATTCTGCATCAGTTTTCTCCTTCTCTGGTAGAGTTTGTTTATGGCAGGGGACCACCAGACTGGCTTTCTTTTTGTGGAGGAGAGCATCTTGGTTCTATTGGGTATGGTGAGATCCATTCATTTGTGTACGTGTTCATACAGTGCATTGGTATATGATTTGGCAGTCGTGCAACTATTATCCATTTGCATAGGTACCATGAAGTTAGCCACCTCTGTCTTTAGGACCCCAGTGTTAGCTTTGGAGAAATTTTTCATGGTAGTTACCTTTGTGGGGGGGGGGGTGTAGATTTCCAAGGTGACTAGTTTGTGGTAAGATCTAACCAGGGAGGAGTTGTAGAGCAATGGTCACTCATGTTAGTAATGATCAGGTCAAGGATGTTGCTACCTCTAGTAGGGGTATGAACGAGCTGGTCCAAGGCATTGGAATTAATGAATTCCAGGAAACGCTGGGCAAGTGTATTGTTACATGAGTAGTTTTCCCAGTTAATGGAGAGGTAGTTGAAGTCACACAGTATGAGAGTGTTAGGTTAGACCCTAATATTCTCCAGGGTTCTTAGGAACATTGAGTGTGAGTCTTGGAACATGGTTGGGGACCTACAACAGGCTATGACCTGAATTGCTATCTTACCCAGTGTTAGCTTCACCTGAAGTATCTCTGATGCGTTATGTTGTGCTACCAGTCTGGAGGTGTGCGCATCCTTTATGAATATGGAAACACCACCACCTTTGGAGCTACGGTCCAAGTTCTTGGGCCGAAAGGTGTGGCATGAGTTATAGCCTGGTATTACAGGGGTGCTTCCTGCTGCCTTGAACCAGGTCTCAGTTACAGCACAAATGAGGATATTCTCCGGTTTAAGGAGCACTTCAAGGGAGTGCATTTTGAGATTTAGACTTCTAGCATTGAGCAGCATGACCCTCAAATTGCATTTGTTTGTAGCTGTTATAGTTGTAATTTGATCTTTGGAACATCACCTAAAAAAGGCACTATAGGGGTGGCAAGAGCCTTGGCCAGTATTTGGAAGCCCAGGGGTGACAGATGCAGGCCATCTCTGGCAAAGCATTGAGGTCTGTTAATTATGTCATCCCAGGCAGACAGATACTGGATCCCCTTAGAATGACACCAGAAACTTATTCAATTGTTAAAATCAATCATTTTCTGCTTGTCCTGTGGTATAATTCTGGGTGATGGTAGGATGCTGCTCAGGGCTAGAGTCATACTTGCCTGGGCTACATAATCCCATAGCTCCATCATGTCTCTTTTCATGTAGTCCAGGGGGGTACGTCTCAGGTCATTCACACCCACGTCTACAATGACAGTCATATTTGTACCTGTTGTTGAGGGACCTGAGTGCATGCGTTATGTGGTGGATCCTGGCACCTGACAGGCAGCTGACTGCTACTTTATCCTTATTCAACCTAGTGAGTGGGACATCAGTGTGCCTCACTATTGAGTCACCTATGACAAGTGTTTTGGGCATGCTGTTTTGCTTTAGGGGCTTTGGTTGAATGGCACACTGTTTAGGAGAGTTATGTGTCTTGTGATTAGTGTTGTGTTGTGGTGGTCTAGCGCATTTCTGCCTTGGAGGTCTCTGCTGTTTGGGTAGATTTTTATTGAGACCCTCCACAAAGGTGGGTGTATGGTTTGTGCTTTTATGAACTGTTCAAGGCATCCAAGGTCATAACTCAAAAATCTCAGCAACATTTACATGTATTATATAAACCCTTGCACTCAAAAACTCAAATCACAGATACTCAAGCAAATACAAAGTTTTAAAAATCTTTTTCTTTTTTTATTGTTTTGTTTTTGCAGGAGAATAAGCACCCTTGGACCCCCAATGAAGGGAATTCCCTAAAACCACCTCAAACTTTATTATTCTTTTTATATGGTTGCTGCATCTTGGAGAAAGGGTGATCATAAGCAGGTGTGATACAAAGTCTGTCCCACTTTCCAGAAGACTGGAAGACTGGACTAGCTAGCAAGAAGACACTTCCATAGAATACACCCTTTCTTCTGGAAGAATACTACAATAAGCAAATGAAGACTTCAGTGTTTATGACTGAGTAACTACAAAATAAGCCTTGATGAGCCAACAGCAGAAGCAGCCATGCAGAAAACAATAAAGCTGCACACAATAAGAGTGATTATATACATGATAAAAGAAAAAGTATAGTGAATAATCATATCTGTAGACTATGCGTAGATCTAAATCACTGAAGAAAATAAGGATAATTTGCAACATCAGAATGCCACTAACACCACAGTGGAAATGAAAGCTGAAATGTTCATGAGTGCAAAAATTAATAAACAGAGCTCTCTACACAACTCATCAAGCAGTAAGGACACTGCTTGATCAAAAAGGCTAATGATTCAAACCAAAAATGTTTAATCTGAATCTACATGTAAATGTCTGACATTGTCAGTTAGTATGTATACATGATTTACCTTCAGTTGGTCAACTAACATGAAAAGCATTTTACATTGAAAATGGAAAATCGACTTCTTGGTATGCATGCTGTGTGGTTACTTCTCGGTGCATGCATGTATTACTTAAAAAAATATATCCCCCCACACCACCCATTATTATTAAAACTAAGTCTGGGATCACACAATCCCGGGGGAAAAGGAATTTTCCCCTACTAGGGGATTGTCGATCTTGCAAACCTGTTGACTATCTGTATAGTTGACGAAATGCAGTTGATTAAACAGATATTGGCAAAACTCCCTATCGACCAAACCAAAAGAAACCATACACATGCACTCTCTTGATTTATTCCCCTCATAAACTGAAACTATTCATTGAGTCACATTTACCAAACGAGCATAAGCAGAGATGATGTGAGCATATTTATCAGGTAATATCTCTAGACCTTGAAGTAAAGCAGCCAAATGTCTTGTGCCACATGGTTTGTGAGGAACACAAGACATTCAAGGAAGACAGGCAGAGAGAAAGTTACACTTCCTTGAAAGAAACACTGAAGGTTTCCAATAGAAACTTCACCATGAATGGAAAATGAATAAGAATACATTTGCATTTCTAAAGCAAATTTCTTAAACAGAAATAACAAAAGCATCAGTAAATTCAGTAAATTCTGTAAGGAGGGCCTGTAAGCACAGCAGAATGGAAACAAATGCATGAGGGAACACATCTGTTTCTAAAACAGCTGCCTTAAACTTTCAAGGTGGCTCCATATTGTATGTTGGCTCTACTATGAATGTTCCTTTAAGGCAATTCCAGAAAGTTCCTAATGCAAGGACTATAGCAAGTAAGAAAAATAATATACCAAACAGTAGATAGTATGCAGTTATGGGCACTCCTTTGAGATACAAACAAGTAAAAAAAAATAGTTGTGACTATACTTCATAAGAAGTCAATATAAAATATGAGTCACTTGGATAATATCAGTACTTGCACTGATTCATGTTTAGCCAAACTGACTTTATCAACATCCAAGTGTAAAATAAAATAAAATAACAACACTCTGAGGGTGTGTCCATCACAGATGCATGTCTGCTTCTGACTACTGCTTAAATCTCCAAAACTCCTGTTTTTTTCTCTCTCATGCTCTGTCTTGCTCCTATCACCCATCTCCCAGAAGTGTAGGCACTGAAAACCACTTGTGGAGCAAACTGTGCTGTCTCAAGTTACCCCACATCTGCCCATTTGTTTCACTGTGTACCACGGCTCTGTGTAGATGTCTCCTCCCTCCCATTTCCTATTTCCTTACAGTATTCCTGTGATACTAACCAATACTTCTTCTCAGTCTCACTTTCATATTGCAGTTAATGTCTATGTACGGTAGCATCAGATGATCCAATACTATTATTCAACTTTGTTTTATCAGCATTGCCCTGGGAGTAATTATCTTTTCCTGCTTTACTCGTCTGATTTCAGTATGGCATTTTCCCTTTGTAAATTAGCCATTCTTTTTGTGGGCACCCTACTCTGTATCAAGTTCCTCAAATTAAATAAAACCTTCTTTCCAGTGATCTTGTTGCAGACTCCTCAAATTCACAATCTGTCATCCTTTGTATCCCATGATATTGGGTCCTAGCCTAACTCCATCATGGTGCTTTCAATCTACTATCCTGACATTCTACACTAACATCAAGTTTGCTTTTTAAGTTTCTGAGTAAGATTTTGCATTCCTTTATTAGCTAGGCCTAAAGCGTTATCCCTCAGACCAGTGTTAGCAGCCACCTTGCAAAGCACCAATTTTACAATCTCATCTTCCATCTCTCTTAACGTGTTAATTATATGATTGGTTTATAAGATATTTCTCTAGGTCTGGTATAGCCTTGTATGGAGCAGTGGTGCAGCAGTAGCATTGTCACCTCCTAGCAAGAGGTTTTCTGGTTTAATTCTCAGCTGGAGTGCCTTCTGTGTGGAGTCTGCATATCCTCCCTGCATTCATGTGGGTTTCCTCTGGGTTCTCCGGTCTCCTCCCACATTACAAAGACATGCATTTGGAGTATTTCTCCCCAGGCTTCTGCTGAAAATTGGCTTTATTCGAAGTTGGACTTTCCTGGTTAACAAATGTTATCCCAGCCTTCATCACTTCCAGGACTCAATCTATCCTGTCCACCGATTCCCTCCTATTTACTCACAGTTTTGATGTACCCGCAAAATCTTTTATTCCATTTTTCACATCAAATGTGTTTCTATGTGCCTTGTCAAATATGCTAGCACTGCTAACAGTATCATGTTCACCGCCCCACTCCTTGTAGTAAAGCTATCACACTTCTGCTGTATTTACCCTAGCTCTACTCTCTCAAATAGTGCAGGCCATTTCCTACTGACAGTTGTCTACAGGCTTGCATACATCTTGATCTCTAAATATTTCGAGCCTACATTATGACTTTAAATGTTACTATTGGCCATGCTTTATCTCCTCCTTCACTACCACCACCAATTCCTTAGCATGATATTCTAATTGTGCTGGTTTCAATTTAGTTAGTACCATTTTGGCTTTCATTGCTGTGATCTTATCACCATTTGCAAACAAGATTACAGTTTTCAGAAAATCTTCCTCACTGCTCAACTCAGTACTTTATTATTGGTCTGTGAGTTGAATTTTCTCACTAATCCAAATCGTGTTTGGTATCAAGTCTATTTTGAAAAATGTTCACTTGAGCAATAACAAAAAATACAAATCAAACTTTGTTACGATCTTTCCCTATGTATGATGACCATATCTTGTAAAGACAGAACTCCAACTGATGAAGAGTTTTTGATGACTGTCTATCTTTGCTTTCCAACCCATTTGGAATGTATTCTGTGGCAAAAATTGTGACTGAATTTAATCTAACAGATAGATTCTGCACCCTTCATAAAGATTTTCTTAAATTAAAGAGATTGCAGTGGGATTTTTTGTTTTTTGATGCTTGTCTAAATGTCAAGCGAGCATCCAGAGGATTAAGTCTGTTGTAAATGCCAGTAGTCAGTGGATTACCTGAGGATTTAATAGAGTAATGGAGGGGTCTGCAAGAAAGACTTGATTTGGAGTATGTTCTTTTGTTAGCTGTGGATGAAAAAAAAGGTTACTACAGAATTGAATAGCACAGTTAAAGTACAATACTCTAAGCTCAAAGTGACAACCAATGTAGTCAGTTTTGAATCTAAGATGGACAGTATACAGCAGAAATTAATAGCAGGAAATGATCTTCTCAATAGAAAGAAAGCTTTACAAAATTTGAACATTATCAGTGGGAATCACAAAAGCAGTGCTTTTTTACCACAATGGAAAATAGTAATTTGTCTGATGAGCCATTAAAGGCCAGTAGTGCTTCTTCACCAGAGAAGAGTATTACTAGTAAGGAAGTGCCGAACACTAAAGCTTATTGCAAGAAATCTTGATGGTCAAAATAAATAATAACAATTTTCCAAGTAACAATGTGGCATCAACCAACAGAATTTGCAGCTATTTTCAAAATGCATTTGACAAGATTTTTGTTCATTGGAAGTGCACCAGGATGGAGGAATGAGAAGCAGAACTTGGACTCAGCGACAGAGTTATGTTCTAAATAAAAACAGATTCCAACAGAACAAAAGGAGAAAGAACTAAAATCAGTAGGCACTGTTTCTAATTTTCAAGTTTTTTTTTTCCCTTCAAGATTATAAATTTATCAGATGTTTGAAATAAATCTGAATTTAGTCTGCTTAGTAAGGGGTGGACTCTTGTGCAAGCTCAAAGGGCAAAAGTAGATGAAATGTATAACAGTATAAGGGACTATGTCAGAAAAGTGAACTTAAACACCGTGTTTGGCATGGTGGATAATTCTGAGTTGAATTTTAAGGATCCAAGTATATATAACCCTCTGCTAAGACCTGAACTGGAAGCTTTTTGAAGAAAAAAAAAACAGAACAGGATATAAGATATTTTTTGAAGCATAAACCCATGAATATATTTTACAATTCATCATAGTTAGAGAGAAAGTCGTTATACAAGTTGAGAAATAATGCTAATATTCTTGTAACTGCTGATAAAAGTGATGATCTTGTTTTGTTTAATACTGAAATGTATAAGGCAAAAATGTATGAACAGTTAAATGATGTTAATCTTTATGAACAGATTGCCTGGGCAGAAATACTTAAATCATACAAGTTCATGTATTATTTTATAGAAGAATGGTTAGTGGAAGGTTTGATTGAAGTGGATGTTTCAGAATATTTTTTTTATCAAATCTCCTAAAATTAGCCAAATTTTGGTCTGCCTAAAGTGCATAAGAACATTGACGATCCACCTTTGAGACTGATAGTGGTGAACCAAGGTAGCAAAATTGAACCCTTGGCTATTTTCTTTGATAATTTTCCTCAGAATATGGTAGTTAAGTCTTTATGTTTTTAAGATAGTTTTGATTTTATACACAAAACCGCAGACACACAAGTTCAACAGAGGTTTTTTAGTTTACTATTGATGTAGAACCCTTATATACTGTTATACTAAATGAAGCAGATTTAGATTGAGACTGTGAAGTTACTTACAGTAGGCTTTTTTTTCTTCTAAAGAATGCTGATTGTTTAGAGAAATTTTAGATGTGACACTTTTATATAATTTTTTGTTTGAGTTTGAATCATGCTTTTATAAACAGACAAATGGCGTGGCCACGGGACCAGCTATGGCTTGGTATCATGACAATTTCATTATGACAAGTATGGATAAAGAATATAGCTTGAGCACAGACTATGCAAGTTCATTAATTTTGCATAACAGATTTATTGATGATACATTTTTGTTGTGGGGTAAGTGAATCTCATGTTTTAGAGTTTTTAAGGTATTTAAATAATATTGACAACTTTTGTCTTTATGTATACCTATGATAGAAATTCTATTTTTTTTAGTAGTTTATAAAAATCATGTATGTCACATTCATTTTTCTAGTTTAAAGAAAAAACATTGCTATGCGGCATTTATAAAGACAACCACATTAACTGATGAAGATGAATTCATCATCAAAGAAGGCAAGCAGTTTGTTGAGAGATTTACAAGCAGGGTTTACTCAAAAACAATTTTGAAGAAGAAATTTCAACAATAATTGGCATGGAGAGGATGAAGAAATATAAGTCTTGTAGATTTGAAGTTGGTAGAAAATATTATTTCTTTAAAGATCAAATGGAAAAAATAAATTGGCTTTGATTTTAAAGAATTTGGTTCATGAAATAAATATTAGGAGAGTAATAAAAGATAACTAGAGATTTTAAGTAGTTTTTCAGATGTTAATTTAAAAAATGGTGATTCCCTATTTTTTGCTAATAAAAGGAACACTAACCTAAAAGATTTTTTTTCAAGTCAGATTGGGAAATTTGACTATGAAGAGTTCTGGCTTTGAACCTAGGGTGTATAACTGTTTATCCTACAATTATTGAGGGTATTTGTATGAAAGCAAGTTTATTTGTACAAGGGAAAAGAAGATGAAAGTCCTAAGCATTTTTACTAGCAAATCTAAATGTATAGTCTATATAGCTGTTTGCACTGCATGTCTGGCATTTTTACATAGGAAGAACCAAAAGAGAATAACACCACAGATTTTATGAACACATTCATGTTGTAGAAGTGAAAGACTGAAGAAATACTTTGGCCATGCAAGCAGGGGATGAGCATTTTTCAAAACAAGCTTGAAGCTGAAGAAGCTTAACATTGGACAAAGTATTTATAGTAATTTAATTTGGAGGGATGCCATCACTCTTGTTTAAATGATAAAGAGACTTTCAAGTTATTTTTAAGAATGAGGAAACTAAAACATTAGCACAAGTCACATGATCAAGTTGCAAAGTGTTTAATTGTTTGTAATTTTTTTACCTCATTCTGAAGAAGTCAAATATAAGGAAGGAAAGGACCTATTGAGTATCTGAGAATAAAGTGATTTTATATTGATTATTTTATTTACTTTTTCATTTGTTTCTTGACTAGAACATGCTTCTATCACTAATAGGAAAAGCAGTTATGATAAGGAGCACCTATGTTGGTTACACCTGCCTATCCTTATTCTGAAGGAGTCTCCTGCATTTACAGTTATTCTCAGAAACAGATTGCCATATTGTGTCTTTGCTGCCTAAATAAATGGTTTTCATACTGTAACTCTCCAGTAATCTAAACAGGAAATACCAGCTACCCATACTTTATATCAAATAATAACAATGCAAAACTTTCCATCCCTTTTCTTTTCACCTGGTCCATAAGCACTAGCAGAAACTGCAATGATCTCCTGGTCCTCTTTCTTTTGGAAATTCTAGCTTACTAAGAGAGAGAAAGAGAATATTTCAAAGTGTGATGTCCAGTCTAGTTGATAGCACACCAAAATATATATTTTTAACTAGATTTATTAGAAGAATAGGCCCAGAACTAGATAGGCCATCCCTAATCACACTTAGCAGCGTTATTACAGCCATTCCATCAAGCTAATGTGGGACCACTCTTGGCTTCACAGTGTCATGGATCCCATTCTACAACTTCACCCCTAAAATCCAACTCACCATTCTGTATAATTCTGCAAGAACCCATCAGAAATGCTTACTGATCCCCTTTTAATGATCTTTTAGCTGATAAAATCTCTTCTGTTGGTATGCTGTTATGATACCACTAGCATACTATAAAGGTCATTTTCCCTTCCCACATTCATAGTTTCATAGTTTGGTACTAGGCTATCTGCCCTGGGGCATTTATAAGCCTAGCCATAGTGATGTGGCTTTTGCCACCCCATGTAGTGGTACAAAAGTGAACAGAATAGATTTAGAATACTGTGCCTCTGTCTAGTAGTGACACAGTGAAGACCCCCTTACATAATAGAATTAGTTTACTGTGTCTCTGTCTAGTAGTGACACAGAGATGACCACTGGGGTAAACCTACGATCTCCCATCCACTCGTCAAGATTTCTCTTGAAGAGAGTCAGTGAGGGGGTCTGCCTAACATAAACTGGGATTCTGTTCCAGAGTATGGGAAGCCTCTGAGTTATGAATCTGTCCCTCCAGCATGTCCTATTCATATTTGTGCTGAGGTTCAAATCTTTAGCTCTCGTGGTTCTGATGGATTTGGATTTTTTGAGGTGGAGCGTGTCCATCAATTCCTGGTTGGACATGGCCTTGTATGTCAGGCACAGATCACCTCTGAGTAGGCAGTATGCTACTGAATAGAGCTGGAGTTTCTTTAGTCTGGCAGCATAAGACATATGTTTGAGACCCTTGATCCTCTTGGTGAGGTACTTTTGGGATCTCTCTAGCTGTTGCAAGTGCCGGGTGAGGTACATACCAAATAGGGCATTGTACTCAATCATGGGCCTGATAAGGGAGGAGTACAGGGGCACAATGACCTCCTTTGATCTGGATGTGAATCCCTTCATGATAAGGTGGGCAAGGTAGAAAGTCTTTCTAACCACTTTGGCAGCGTGGGTGTCAAATGAGAGGTCACTATTGACTTGGGTCCCCAGTTCTCTGATTAATTTTTCTGTACTCAGTGGGTTACCACCTATGTGTTAATTTGTGGGCACTTTATTTTTCCCAAAGGGGATGACTATACATTTTTTGGCATTTAGTTTAAGGCCATGACTCCGGCACCAGTTGTCCGTTTCAGTGAGGCCTTTCTCTAGGATGTATGTGTCAGCTGGTGTATCGACTATGGCGCCTAGTTTGCAGTCAGCTACAACCCTCCCATGTTTGCTTTCACATCTGAAAAATAAATGCCAAACAAGAGGGGTCCCAGGACAGAGCCCTGTGGGACACCACTTGTCACTGGCTTTGAGTCTGACATGGCTCCAGCGATTTTGACTTTATGGGTTCTATCCTTTAGCTAGTTTGCCACCCATCTTGTGACATATGGATTTACATTTAAGCTGTTGAGCTTGTCTATGATGCCAGAGTGGGGTATTGTGTCAAAAGCTTTAGCCAAGTCTAGGTAGGCTGTATGGACTGCTTTGCCCTCATCAATGGCTCTAGTGACTGTTTCTGAAAATTCAACCAGGTTTAAAAGGCAGGATCTGCCTTTTACAAAGCTGAACTGAGTGGGATCAAGTGTCTGTAAGTCCCCAATGTCTCTGTTTATTAGTTTCATAATGATTCTTTCCATAGCTTTGCAGACCAGGCTGGTTAAGCTTATGGGGCGGTAGTTACCAGGGTCAGTAGAGGTGCCTCCTTTGTGGAGTGGGACTACTGTTGCTGTACGCCAGTTTTCAGGTACATGTGCTGTAGTAAGGCTAAGGTTCAATAGCATTTTTATGTGTGAGTTTAGCTCTTCTTGGAGTTCACATAGCACGCAACCCGGGATACCGTCGGGTCCCGTTGATGCTGTGTTTTTAGCTTTGCTGAGGATGGTTCTCACCTGGACATCTGAGATGACAGGGAGGTTACAGTCAGCTGGGATAAGTATTTCTTCTTTTGGGGGTGAGGGACGGGAGAAATTTGCACTGAACCTGTCTGCCAGAATGTTGGCAATATCTGTGGGTTCAGTGTATTTTTTGTCATTGTGAACTAACTCTGAACATATCTGAGGGTTTCCGCCCAGGTTTCTAACATAGCTGAAAAAGGCCTTGTGGTTATCTTTAGTGTCCATAGCAATTTTTCTCTCAGAGTTGGCCTTGGATGTTTTTATGAGAGAACGTAGCTTTCTACTAGTGCTGATCAGAGATGCCTTCTCTTTATGGGATTTTGCTCTGTCGTGCAGTAGCTTCCTTCTTTTGTTATACAATTTGTTTATGGCTGGGGTCCACCAGACAGGATGCCTGCCCTTGGTGGAGAGGGTCTTTGTTTTATTTGGGATTGCATGATCCATGCATTCTTGGAGATGTCCGTAGAAAGCATTTGTGAAGGATTCTGCATTGTGGGATGTGGTTTCCACTGTCCCAGTGGGCTTAAAGGATACCATCTCAGTTTTAAGAAGTGTAAAGTTGGCTTTTGAGAAGTTTTTCACTGTAGTCTTTTTTGTTGGGGGTGGAGGTGGGATATGTATATCCAGGGTGATTAGTTTGTGGTCAGACCTCACTAGTGAAGGGTATACTTCCGGTGTGGAGCACTTTGTCCCCATGTTTGTGATGATCAAGTCTAGTATATTATCTCCCCTTGTGGGAGAGGTGACTAGCTGTTCCATTGCGTTTGAATTTATGAATTCCAGGAACCTTTGGGCTAGGGTGTTTGGGCTAGAATAATGCACCCAGTCTATGTTAGGGTAGTTGAAGTCTCCCAATATGATGGTGTTTGGTGAGACATTCATATCCTCCAATGTCTTCAGGAAGGCTGAGTGGGGTTCCTGAGATTGGGAGGGTGGTCTGTAACATGCTACCAGTTATATAGCAGTTTTGCCTACAGTTAGTTGCACCTGGATGGTCTCTGATGCTTCATGTGTTGCCACTAACCTGGAGGTGTGGGTGTCCTTGATGAATATGGACACTCCCCCTCCCTTTTTGGTTTGGCCTGAGTTTTGGGGCCGAAAAACATGATACGAGGTATAGCCTGGTAGCGCTGGGTTGCTCTCAGGAGCCTTAAACCAGGTTTCAGTTACTGCACAGACATTGATGTCCTCCATACTGGAGGACATCTCATCTCTCACAACTTTCTGTATCTTATTCCTGTAAATTATATAGTTCCTCATAAAAATCTTAAATAAAAATTAAAATCTCATATCTGCCTCCTGCCTGTTGACATTTCCCCTTTCAGAACTAGAACCATGTAGTACTCCTTCTCTTCCCTCTCCATTTTCTACATGCATATAATAGAAAGCATGTAATGGAGTCTACCTTAATAATGAGGCTTGACCATTTCTACCTTACTAATAATGTGTTGATGATCTTTGGCTGATTTTACTTTACTAGTGGGATGTGACAATGTCAAACTTATGTTTCAAGCTAATACCCTGCAAATTGTCCACCTGTCTCCAGTAACTGTTAACATTACAATTTCCCAAACCTCCATCCCTAACTCATGAATAGGTGAGCAGGCTTTGCCCACTCACTTCTACATTCACTTGCCGACTCCTTCAGTGCCTTGGTCACTAGTTGGCTCTTTCAGTACCAGGTAAGTAATTGATACATAGTTACCCTTTTTATGTCTCTCTACCTCATCTCTCTCTCTCTCTCTCTGCTTATAAAAGGATGATTATTTGCCTTGCAACTCAGATTAATCCATTCAGTACTCTGTTACTTTCTTCAGGTCTCTTTCTCCACCCAAGTAATGTTAGTTATTTTAGTATCATGTCCCTCATGCTAATCTGTTCCTTCCTGTATCATGTAATCCACCCTCTATAACAACCCACTTTTCCTATATGTAGCCTTTGTCCCATCACTTTTATCCGTTTAGTCTCTACTGCATTGCCAGTTACTGCTTTGACTGACATACATAGCTTATAGTCAGCGTATATATTTTGCTTCTCTCCACGTTCTTGGGTTAACCCTTTGCTAAACTTATTTCCTATACCAAATTTCCTTTTTAGTTCTTTAGTTGTGTTGTATGACAGCCACCTTTCTATTTTGTTTCCTGTGTTACCTGTCGTACCCTTATCTTTCAAGAAACAGTCAGCTTTGCTTCTATGCTTTCTATCTTGTCAAGACAACATGTGTTCTCTGATACATGCCCTTCTATCCTGCAGCTACTCCTTGCTCTCCTCTCTCCATGCTTGCCTTCCTTTTGCTCCGACTCATATTCAGATATTCTTGCACTTCTTCTTTTGTAACCTTGATAGCATTCAGCACATTACATTGCAATCTCCTCAGTAATGAAACAGCCTCTTTCTTTTCTCATTTTCACCAGACATTTGAATATACTTTTATTATCCGTACTGTTTTCTGCTCTTGAGCCAATTAAGCTTCCAGAAATAATATGCTGCTCATCAGTTTTCCAACTTGTGAGCAATCACTTTCTATCACTACTACATGCACATGCACTGCCACCATAGTTTCCTTCCAAAAAGTGTTACTCGTCCCCATCCAACACCCTTCTTAATGATGTACATGGCACTACTTCATATCACCTATACTTCAAATTTTCAGTTCCTGAGTGAAAGGGTTGTATCCTGCAAGGATACTATTCAGTTGCCCATTCTCCTCAACCTGCATAACACCTCCTTTTTTCATTAAATTATTTATTCTTCCTGAATTCCATGTCAGTATTCCTAGAGCTCTATTTTCCCACTACATGTTTTCCTGTCCCAGTTACCTCTTAGATTCCATAACATGAAGTTAGTTTATGTTGGCCATTGTGTTCTCAAAGTCTAGACAGTATTACCCCTATTGCCTCTTGTAGCCTGTGATGTTATTTGCAGCCTTTTATGCTATTGTCTGCCATATGCAATTAGATTTTCTGCACCTGCTTCTACAGTCCACTCAACTTCCTCAATACATTTAATTTCTTTCCTTTGACTTAGTCACACCTCCCCACTTTGCCTTTTCTGCTACTATGGCATCAATATTATTTCTTTTTTTAGCTTTCTATTCTCTCTGCAGCTCATTCACATGTTGTTTGTTATTCAGTCCTGCTTAAATGTAATATTTAGTCTTCCCATTCCTATGTTTGTCTTCTTCTTTCACTATGAATCTACCCCTGTTATCCCTGTCCACTGGTCTTAATATCTAACATACATTTATATCCCAGATTCTGAATTCATGCATTCTCATTCCTATATTCCTACAAGACTGCCTCTCATAGTAAACTGTACTATGTGTTAAGCTCCCATTTGCTGCATTTGAATCGCCCATTCTAATATGGGCTAACCTATGCCTAGCTGTTTTCCTGCATAACATCACTGTTTGCTCCCCCTACTCAAGGTATTCCTATTACTGCTAAAAGACCAAATGTTAAGCTGCCCCCTCCCAGACTTCATAGCCAAGGCTCTTAAATTGGTTCTCTCATGTCCAAAAGGCAGTTTGTTACTAGAAAACATATGAAAATTATTTGCAGCTAAGCATATAATCCATTTAACTGTCTCACATGATAAAGTCCCTTGTCAGAAGAAATTTATTATTTAATCACTTATATGGTATTTGATAGAACTATGTCTATCCCCCTGAAATGCTATTGACTTTCCAAGCAGTCCAAGAGGTATGCCTCATCTCAAGTATACTCATGCACAACTGCTGCAACCAATGCACCTATCATGCACCAGAAATACCTACCGGGCAACTGTTAAAAATGCAAAACTATTCCTCTCATGTGGTAGAACACTGAGCACCTTGTTTGTATCCATGCATCTTCTGTTGCCTTTAGAATAAATCACTATATAATGCAATGTAAGAATCATAGAAATATTGAAAAAAATAAATCAAGCATTCCTTTTTATTTTGCTTGATTTATACCCATGTCCTGTTGACTGCATACTAAAATTTTACATTATTAATTTTCAAATACTATATAGGTTTATACAATCTCCACCATTAATGGTGAGAAATATATCATCGAACATAAGATCACTTGTAACACCAAATCAGTGGTCTATTTAGCCCTTTGTCACTGTTGCCCTGCATTTTATGTTGGTAAGACGGATCGTAGATTACGAGACCGTATTTACCAACATAATTATGCTATTAAAAACAAAAAAGGTGACAATGCCCTTTCTAAACATATTATAAACCATATGGGACATAGTTTCCATTTCATGGGCATTGACCTTGTTAATGTGGGTATTAGGGGTGGGCCGCAACTGCTCTTACTTGAAATAAAAGAATTAGAATGGCAACTCTTATTAAATGCCTTTTCTGTTCCCGGGTTGAGTGATGCATGCAATATTTTCGTAGTTTTAAAATATAGAAGTTACCTCAGGTAATTAGTGGGGTTGCTCCTTTCAATACATTTTTTTACTTGTAGATCGTTTAAGGTCTTTAAGACCTGCCTTTATTTGACGTTTTAAGTTAAAATAAGGCATGTATTTTCCGTGTTTTAGCACGTTTTTTATATAATTTTTTATACTCACCATATTTTAAGATGGGGTGTAACATTGTTAGGATAAGTTGTTCTTACATTTATTTAACTGCGTTATTCTACACATACACAGTTACCAGAAAGTACATATTATTAATTGGTTGCTAGTTAGGGCATATACATTTTTTATATTTTTATATGTATACACTGTTTAGTAATGACATATAGTTTCTTCTTGGGTGAAGACATATGGTTACAAGTATTTTTACTTGCTTCAATTTGTTTTCATTTGTTTCTAAGGATATGACATAATTTCCTTGGCTAAAATGTTTTAAATTCAACACACTTGGCGCCTTTTCTTCTTGTCTGATGAAGCTTCTGTGGTTACGGAGGTGAAAACGATTTTGAATAAAGTTCGTTCATGTGGATTTAACTTGTGGATTTTATTCCTGGCATTTTTGTGAGGTTCCTGGACTCGTTACACTTTTTCGTTATCATGTCCAAAAGGCAGTTTGTTACTAGAAAACATATGAAAATTATTTGCAGCTAAGCATATAATCCATTTAACTGTCTCACATGATAAAGTCCCTTGTCAGAAGAAATTTATTATTTAATCACTTATATGGTATTTGATAGAACTATGCCTATCCCCCTGAAATGCTATTGACTTTCCAAGCAGTCCAAGAGGTATGCCTCATCTCAAGTATACTCATGCACAACTGCTGCAACCAATGCACCTATCATGCACCAGAAATACCTACCGGACAACTGTTAAAAATGCAAAACTATTACTCTCATGTGGTAGAACACTGAGCACCTTGTTTGTATCCATGCATCTTCTGTTGCCTTTAGAATAAATCACTATATAATGCAATGTAAGAATCATAGAAATATTGAAAAAAATAAATCAAGCATTCCTTTTTATTTTGCTTGATTTATACCCATGTCCTGTTGACTGCATACTAAAATTTTACATTATTAATTTTCAAATACTATATAGGTTTATACAATCTCATAAAGCCCAGAATCCCATCCTTCAGCAATCTTAGGGCAAGTGTCTTTTTTAGATATTTTCATCTATTAGATCAGCCTTTCAGAAACAGTATCACGCTGCTCACCTTCCTTCTACATAAAAATAAAAAGTAATGCTGTTGCTGTCTTTCGGCTTTTCTCGATTAGGGGTCGCCACAGCGGAACTCCGGTCCGCTAATGATTGGCAGTAGATTTTCATGAACGCTGAGGTGCCAGCTCAACGTTCAACCTTCACCAAAGGCATGATATAATAATAGTGAAAAAAATAATAGAATATATATATATATATATATATATATATATATATATATATATATATATATATATAAATATATATATAAATATATATATATATATAGATACCTTTGAGTATTTACTAATCATATCTTTAGCACTCTGTTACTCTGGTGGGAGTCTTTCAGCAATTTCAGACATCTTGGATGCCTATAAAACAATGAGATGTAAATATGACCTGCTTCTGAAAAAGTATCCACAGTCATACGAACTACTGGTTCCTTATCTTATGTAACATGCTGCCATATAGTAGCATTTCCTTTTTTCATCTGTATGCTTCTTCTCTTAGACAAGGAAACATTTCTCTCAATGGTGCCTGATTGAGTTCCTATCACATAGTCAAACTTGTACAAGTTCGAACCCCACATGGTCGAGACCATAAGTTTGAACATGTACAAGTTCTAGCATTTAAATGGAAATCTCCGTAAGGAGAGGTTTCCATTCATTTCAATGTGGTGCAATCTCAGAGTTGGTATATTTAAGTAGCAGGGGTGGGGGGTGCAGCTCCCCATGTGGAGGATGGTGGGGGGCTTGCCCCCCTGCTTACAACAGTTTATTTTGTTTTTACTTCTTTTTTTTTTTTTTTATCACTAGTCAAAGTTTTGTAACTTCGAACGGAATGGTACAAGCATTCCGTGTTTGAAGTTATAAAACTTTGACTATGTGATATAGATCTGCCTGATTTTGTGAAATGTCCTAGATTTTACATCATATTTTTTCCCTTTTCCTCACAATTAATTTTCTGGTAAATTGCTGATGATTAATGCCAGGCAGAAAGTTTCATGCTTTCTGTTATTTTGAATATTCATGTTCATGCAAAATCATCTGCTGTATTAACTTTTTAAATAAATCAGAGTATTTTGTTTAAATTGTCCCTGATTCTGGGGCTTTGTCTTTCATTATTTTTGTCTTTGTCCTGGATTCGAGGGATTTTTGTGTATTTAAGTTGAGAGCTATGTAAGGAAACATTCACCATCAAATGGGCAGTAAAACGGGTCTATATCACATAGTCAAAGTTTTATAACTTTGAACAGGAAATGCATGAACCATTCTGTTTGAAGTTATGACTATGAATAAAAAAAAAAAAAAAAAGAAGGAAAAACAAAATAAATTGTTGTAAGCGGGGCAGAAAGCCACCGTGCACCCCCCATACCCCCCACTTCTTAAATATACCAACTGCGAGATCACACCTCATTCAACAGAATGGAAACCTCCCCTTATGAAGATTTCCATTGAAACGCTCAAACTTGTACAAGTTCGAACTTATTGTCTCGACCATATAAGGTTTGAACTTGTACAAGTTCAACTATGTGATAGGAACCCCAGGAAAACAGAGAGAAAAAAAGAAGAGGTTGCACATAGGAGCCCAGCAAACTCTCTAAACAAGAAAAGCAGAGTGATTACCCTTCCACCATGCTACTCTGTTACCATTGGCAGTTCTGCTTTGGCCTTGCACCTTCCATCTCTCAGGAAGTTTCCTTTATCACACTGAGGGTAAGAGTTTTCTGGATTTGACAGGTCTGTTTTCCAGTCTGTCCCTCTCTTTCACAATGGACCTTTCACTACAATCATTATTTGGTAAGTTTCTGTCTATGTCCCTAATGTTCTTGCTCATTCATAGGAATCTTTTTTTAAATCCTTTTCTTTCTGCATCTCAATATTCAGTCCTTTGTCTTTGGCTTTGTTTCAGCTTTGTGTAGGTCATTTCCATTCCAGCTCTCTTAAATCCTTATATCCTTCTTCTGATTCCTTTAATATCAACCTGCATTCCCCCATCTGCACTTCATAATTTTGAAAATATTGTAGGACTTCATTCTGTGGGTTGCTGCTCTAATAACTATCACATGGAAATTATCCATTGACAGCTCACTCCTGGCTTAGATTCCCTAATTGCCCATGATATATTTGTAGTAAGATAAGGCCCCTTCATACTCTTTGAAAGTTATCTCTCTCCTTGCCATAATGCTGCTAACACAGCTGGATATATTAGCCTAAGTCTCTTTCTTGAAGACAGTTCCAAAATAACAGATTGTACTATATTTTCAGTGCATGCTATTCTGGTGAAAAATCATTTGTTGACTATTAGTTGTAAACTACAGGGGGTACAGATTTGTATTCTTTGGCCTATGCACTGATTGTCAAGATAATTGTGTCATTTAATAAGATCCCAACATGCCCATTACTTTCAGCCCACTCTCCCAAATGATGACTCATTTCAATTTGTAGGTTGATTGAATGATTTCAGTTTGGTTATTATGTAAGTGAACTAGTCAACAGATATTTTTCAGTCACAATCTGGGCCCAAGTACAGGTAGCTTCTAAGAATACAGTAGGTGTTAATTTAATTAAATTTTAAAAGTATGCAGAGACTGCTGCTTTCTGACTTCTGCTGGCAAATGGTTCCAAACAGCAGAGACTCATTTTGAGAATGCCTTTTCTCCAGTAGTTTTAAGACTAGTAACAGTTATGACATCCAATGTTTTCTCTAATGGAGTATGTTTATTGTGTAATGAGTTTTGCTTTAAGAGAAAGACAATGCTTTTACGTGATTATTTTGTAAAAGAAGTAGCTAAGTAAAAAAAGTAGCTCTGCTATTTGTTGGTAACCATATGAGGCCTTTTAAGATGTCAGTGTGATGGAATACAGCCATCTAACAGTAGGACTAATCATCATATTTTATTTTCAGCCATCTGAAGTCTGTGGTTGTTGTTGGTGTTGAAATGAGTAGCTATTAGTGGTAGGTCATAATCAATTTTTGGGATGCGGACATTTCCGTCTAGGGTCTGATGGGCAGTAGGGGAGAATAGATGGGAGATCTTGTATCATAGCTTCAGTTGGGCTAATGTTTACTTGCAACTCTATCTGTATGAATGGAAAAGGAATAGGTTGTGTCTATTGTTAGATCTAAGATAGTTTGCTCAGAAATTTTGGGAAGTATGCTATAAGTATAATCTTTTTTAACAATTGAGGGACACCTATTCATTTTTGGTTTGTTGCAAACACCATTATGCTAGATTTGTTTATGTTCACTAGCAGTTGGTTTTTGTAAGACCAATCGCAGAGTGAATTAAATGAAGTCTGTAACTTCTGTTGAAGACCAACATCAGCTTTGTTGGCTTCAACAAATAGAAGATCAGTTTAAGCTTCTGCATGGTTTGGTCAGTGGATGGATAAGTCATTAATGCTCAGAAAAAAAGGGAAGGAGGCCCAGAAGAGACCATTGAGAGACAAAAATATTGAGTGTACCAGATTCAAATGTGATGTTTTTGCATATTTCTGGAAGGTTAAGATTCAAATGTGATGTTTTGGCTTATTCCTGGAAGGTTCATTTCTGTAGGTAGTTTTGAAACAACTGTCAGGTATTAGTCCTAAGTTAAACTTGTGTAGCTTGCTAATAAGGTGAAGGTCATCTACAGTTCTGAAGGCAATTGTCTTGTCAACAAAGAGGCTGCTAGTTATTAATCTATCATTCTTGTTATTAAAGATATCAGTAGCAGTGCATAAAACTGTTTTGGTGCTAAAGGAATTGAACAATCCATGTAGTGTATTGCATGACAAGGTGTATTTATTTAAATGCCCAAAGAGCTGTTTGCAAACGTTTTTTGTAAACACTTTATTTAATTGACAAAATTTAGAAAAAGGTCTATAATCTTTGCATTCTTTTGGGGAAGAGATATTTGGAAAAGAAGTGAAGATTTTGTGTTTGAAGGGCCTAGGAAGTAAATCAATAGATAATGATTAATTAAATACATAAGCAAATATTTTTACAATAGCTTGGAGGCCATTCTATGTAAATCAGTATGCTGTTTTGTGATTTTTAGATCAAGGTGTGGTGGCTGAATTATTAGCCTTAACTAATTTTGTTATAAACTTTATAGGTTTTGTTTCACTTCTAGCCTCTTTGGCAGACATTCCATGGCAATTTGCATCTGCAGCATCTGATCTACAGTCAGCGACTCAGAGAGCTCACTCATATTTTTAACATTTATTGTGAGATATGTTATTATGTTTGCTTGCTTGTTCTATTTTAAATTACTATGCTGAATAATGTTTTTCTGCTTGCAGTGGCCACTTAAATGAATATGCAGTTTAACTTTTCAGATAATTTCCATGATAGTACTCTATACCTTTGATAAGTGGTGCCATTTTATTTATTATTTATTTATTTATTGATATTTGTTTACAAGGGAAGTTCAATTGGGCAATAAATAACCCTTTTGAGATGAGACCTGGTGAGAAAATCTCAAGAGAGTTAAATAACATTGTATAAAACAGTAGTAAAGAAATCATTAAAAGCATGTACACATACAATGTGACAGTGGAATGCAAAAAATGTAATAAAAAAATACAATTAAATATAAAATATGACAATCAATATATACAAAAGTACTAGAAGCATAGACTACTATGCTAGAAAATTATATAAAAAAAAAAAAAAAAAAAAAAAAAAAAAGATGATACAAGCCCCCCCACCAAGAATGGGGAGAGGCAAGTGTTGAACGGGTATAGATAGTATGATGAAATGTTAGCAATAATGTAAAATATTCCTAGATGTAGATCATACAGGAATGGTACATGGGGTCATCACCATGCCTTAGTGAGAAATTCTTTGAGAGATGACTTAAATACATAGAGTCTTGATATAGAGCTGACCGAATTTAGGATACAGTTTCATATTTTTTTCTATGCAGCTTGAGTGTAGACTTTGTCCCATACTTATTTTTTTGGTTTACAGATTTCAAGCAGGTTCTTTTCTTGAGAGCACAGAGGGTGATTTGGGAGATAGTAATGATGTATTGAGGAGATATAAGGGCAGGTTGAGGGGGTGCATAGTATTTTATAGGTTAGAAGAATTTGTTTATGGGATAGTTGATGTGAGAGTTCTAAACGGTTGAGATGATGTAATGCAGAGCAATGGTGAGCTCTATGTGGCAGGTTAGCTGCAAATCTAGCTACCTTATTATAACATTGCTCCAGTTGTGATTTGAGAGATATCTGGATGTTAGTCAAAACAGGTGAGTCATAGAGAAGAGTAGACAAAAGATAAGAGTTAGCTAGGGTGATTCTGCTAGAAGGAGTAAATAGATTTTTTTGCTCTGTATATCAGACCAAGCTTTTACTACTTCAATAGCTATATTGTTTACAGAGGTATTGTGGAAGCTACTTTTAGCATTGGCATGGGAATTTAGAAAAAAAATAGTAGTTTAGTCTTTTTGGAATTAAGTAAAAGTTGGTTTGGATGTGGTCACAGTTCAATTGAGTTGAAGGAATCTTGTGCCATAGATTGTAGTTGTAGTGGGCTGTCAGATAGGCAGCTGAGAGGTGAGTCACCTGCATACTGAATAAGGCAAGGTTGTTGAGCGGAGGTGTATAGGTTATTGATACAAAACAACAAAACAAAACAACCAGTTTGCACTAGAAAACAGATGTTTTTATATAAATCAATGTCAAAAACAAAGGTATAGAGGCTCAGTGTGAAGACATCATCAATATTAACAGAGTAAATAACAGTAGAGAGCTTGGCCCAGGAGAAAAAATGGAACCTAACAATATGGAACTTTGGGTTTGGCTCCCAGCACTGGGTGCTCCTTCCAATTCTTGTTTAGCTTCCAACAACATGTTTCTACACTATTCACTGGACACTTCAGACATTTGCAATATTATACCCAAAAACTGGTTTATACTTCATTGAGATGAGAACTTAAAAACTTTTTTTAGAGATCCACCACCATTCATCTATAAGAATCGGCTGAATTTGAAAAACATTCTTGAAAGACCACTCAGGGGTTCATACAGTGGCTCACTCATGACTCACAAGTGTGGCCATTGTTCTCAATGTCCTTTCATTGAAACAGATTTCAATACTGTGATTTTTGAAAACGTTTCTAATTGGATAGTTAAGGTCAGGATAACTGTATGACAGACAAGGTTGTGTACATGGATTCTGTACTGGAAAAGCCAATAATGTTTTCAAGAAAAGAATTTGCCAACAAGTACATAGCATTTTGTAAAAAGATGACAGGAATGCTTTGGCCAGTATGCCGCTTGCTGTCACAATTTTTGTATGTTTAAGTTTTATATTTTGGAGATAATTGACATGGTACCTTTTTGGGGGGACTGGCAAAACCAGATCCTTCACAATGAAATGCTTTGGCAATTGCACTTAGATGTTATGAATTTTCCAGGACTAAATGATGCCATTTGTATCACCAGTCTGTTTAAACTTAGTGCATCAAAACGCTGAACAATCATATATTAGCATGTTTTCTATGTGGTTGACATCTAGTTCTTGGGTTTTGACTGTATTTGGTTGTTTAGCCTATGACTGGTCTACTATTAGATGAAAGTAGTAATTCCGTTTTTTGATTGGTAGGAACTTGTGATTGGTTCTTTTTCAAAGTTCAGCAGCATATTTTTTTCTGATTGGTGATCATTTTGCTAAACTGGATTGATTCTATTACAGTGATGTGTGTGTGTGTGTGTGTGTGTGTGTGTGTGTGTGTGTGTGTGTGTGTGTGTGTGTGTGTGTCAATCTACATATTTTTATTGGACATTTTCTCAGTTTCTTTCACGGTTCTGATGATGTCTTATTGGCAAAAGTGGTTAACTATGTTTGTTTCTAACATGAATTTCTATTAAAACTTCCATGTTTGAGTGCTAACTGGTTGTTTTGTTTTGTAATTTTGGTATTGTATATGTTTCAGTGTCAGTTTGTAGCTTGTTGTCTCTACTTTTATTGATAAAAATATTAAAGAGCACTGAATCAAGAATAGAGGCCTAAGAATCACTTGTTTTAACTAGGACAAAAAGAGACAGAACAGAGAGTGATTTGACACATTGATATCTTTCAGATAAGTCGTTAGAGAATCATAGAAGAATTGGCTTTGAAACGCCAGGACAGTACATTTGAGCCAGAAGTTTCATATGTGACACTGTGTGAAAGGCTTTTGAATGATCTAGCAAAACAAAAGAGATAAACTTTCCTTAGTCTGTAGGTCTCTACCCTTATTAATGGTATCAGGAAGGTGGAGGAGAGTTGTAGTAGTGCTATGGCCTCATCAGAAACCATCTTGTGTTGGGGTTAGGAGATCATTTTGTAAGAGGTACTGCAGAAGGTGCTTAGTAATACACTTTTCCATTACCTTGGAAAGGGGGGACATGATGGCAATTTACCTAAAGTTAGAGATTTTAAAAGAGTTACCACCTTTATGAAGGGGAATACTAAAGACTTTTTCCACAAGGCAGGAACATGGGATTTTTGAATAGCTCTATTTGTGGGAAATGTGACTGGGTATGCAACAGAGTCTGCAATGAACTTAAGATACTCAGCAGAGGGATTATCAACAGAAGGAGAACAGGATTTCAGTTTTTTTAGTAGTTGTCTAACATATGATGTGGAAACAGGTTGGAGATTAAAGGCAGGGATGCCAGGGCTAGTAAAGCTTGAGGTTGCTTAAATGATTGGGGAGAGCTAGAGGTAAAAGTTTCCATGTTGTCTAAAGTGTTTAATTTCATAACCCTTTCTGTGGGAGATAAGTCTTGATAGGCATTCAGTGAGAAAGGAGAGCCAGGTTGCAGAATTTTCTTAATTTAGCTCCAGAATTTCTTTGTTTTTTTTTTTTTTTTTTGATTATTTTGTCAGTCTGCATAATATTTTTTTTGTCTAGGTAACTTTCCTTCTTTGTGAGGTTGGACAACTCTTTGCATAGAGGTAAGATTTGAAGGGTTTCATCTTTGTGCCATTGTTTCCATGCTTTGTGAAAATGTTCATGAGACGTCTAGTTGAATGAGTGACTCAGGTGGGTTAAGTATTTTTTTTTTACTCTTTTATTTTTGGTAGAGATACATGTATTAAAAGTATTCATGAATATAGTGTTGAATTTGTTGATGGCTTTGTCTAAGGATAGAGACTTGTGTAGAGACCAGTCAAATAATTTTAGTAAATATTGGGGTGCATCAGGATGAATGTTCAAAAGATTTTGAGTAGTTCTGTATTGATTTTCTTATAATTATCTCTAATTTACATTTTCACTGTGCCATTTTGGTTGGAAGCCCTGAAATATGACAGACTGAAAACAAATCCGATTAAATATCACAGCCATCTTATCACAAGCCAGTTAACATTAACCATTTAAGTGGGTCACCTTTTGATTTTTTAAAACTTTCTTTTTAAAGGCTACAATACTTTTTAATGGCTATTTCTAGAACATTTACGATGATGATCAGGCAAGAAATTAAAATAAATCTAAAATAACAAAGAACACAGTATACAGATATCACTGTAACAGTGATATGCACTGCAGAAGGAATTCAGTATGCATTTGAAGAGATTCTTTTCATTTTCATGTTTTGTTTAAGTAGTTAGTTTCTGAAGTACTTATTTTCATGAAAGTAGAATATCAAACTCTGCTCTATAGCAGTGTCTCAAAGGATCTCTGGGGATAGATATTCAAAATTAAGGTCAGTGTGACAGCTGGATATCAGGATAATAAATAGAAAGTAAACACTGTTTAACAGCCTTCTCTGGGTATAGGGATATTTGCTGTGGCTGAAAAAAAGCTAGAAAACCAAAACAAATGCATAATGAAGTGAGATGTCTGTCAGTCCACTCCAAGCAGAACAGCTGCATAATAAAGGAACACAGCGAAAAGCAGAAACTGAGGACTGCATTCTAGCAAATTTATTAACTGAGGTCTAGATTGAAGAGAACAGCAGGCAGTTATGTGGTCCATTACCACAAATGAAACAAAAAAGCCAGCTCAAGAGGTAAGTTGCATGATGCAGCATATTATAACAATAAGGAAAAATGGAACCGTAAGATGCAAAATCAAATCCTAAGCATAGTCACTATAAAATTACAAGTGAGCAAGCATTCATATAAATGGAATGCTCTGATTACTTGTAACTTTGATAACAATGACAGGTAAAATAGTATGCGGCAGAGATGGAGATGTTTCCAAACAGATACTGCATTTTAAACAAATTGTAAAATGGCAAGAAAAAATTGCCAAAATATTACTAGCTACACACACATCAAATGTGTTCCAGTCAAAGGTCATGCTAGTACAAGCTGCCTGGACCTCACATTCAGTCACAGACTCCTACCATCTCAGAGGCTTCGAAAAACAACAGACTTCAGCCTTCTTGAAATGTTATTTATCAGGAGGAAAACTATCAAACACAGAAATGTCCACCCCCAAAAAAGCAAATCAATAAAAACAAAATTAATTAACATTTAAATAATAAAGAACTAGAATAAAAACAAGAATCAGGACTGTGATATAAATTAAACATATATTGCAATAATAAAATCTGTAAAAACTCTAACATAGGTACATTGTCTGATCAGAAACATTAAAAAACATCCAAAATGGCAAACAATTAATCTCATGAAGAAAGTAAAGCATAAAATCCACAAACAGAAAATGAAGCAGTGTAAAAAGAGTCAGGAAGTGAATGACATGAAGCAAAAAAGTCCCCATATAACAGAAAACAGCATATCTAACTAGAAGTCAAATTACATACATATAGATAAAGTAGAAAGATTTCCAGGCATTACTTGAGGTAAGAGGTAAATCTGATGATACACTACACAAATGTAAAACTGCAGAAATACAAATGCACATTGAAACAGAAATATATAATAACCATAAAAAATATCATGTAAAACCAATTAAATTAAAGCAGCACACATACCACCTGCTAAAACAACTTAGGAAAAATGATGGGGGTAGGGAACATTAATGCTTATATATGTCTTTTTCAGTTCTTTGGCATTTTCACCAAAACTATTATTGTATAAGTATTTCTAGGATGCAACAAATATATCATTAGCTATTTCAACTTAAAAATGCTGGGAAAGAGCATTACTGCTTTCATATATCTAAATGTCAATATATTGTGTTGCCGCCAAAAATATTATTTTATAAATATTTTTCAGGCAGTGTTGACTGTAAAACAATATACATGTTTTTGAAGCACCATGGAACCAATATGCAACTCTCTTTGTCTGAGTTCCTTCACCTGCCAGAACTTTTTTGAGGTATTGTATACTCTTATCACACATTTATAAACTGGAGTGTACAATAACACACAACAGTTTGTCAGAAAAATCCCTTAGACGAATACTCTAAAAAAACTCTCACCAAAATGCCACACAGTTAAAAAAAGTTTTATCCATGCATTGCTATCAATTAATACAAATAAAACGGTGTCAGTGGTGCAACGGGTATCACACTTGTCCTTGGAGATGGAATTTCAGAAAGCTGTGGGTTCTTTTCCAACTCCAGATGATTGAATTGCTGATACTGTATTGCAGTGATGGGATGTGCTGCACTCCAGAGTATGTCAGCCTTTAGATAAAATTGTAAACCATGGTCCCATCTGCTTGAGTTGGTGAGGGGCACAGGTGGATGGGAATGATCCCATGGCCATACTGAAAAGAGTAAGGGTCCTTTATTTATCACAACAGGAAAAAAAAAACATTATTTACAGATTGATGTAGTTACAAAAAATATATATGTAGGCACATATGCTCATTTCTATTTTTTACTGTTTATTATATTTCTTATATCACCTTAATTGTTATTCTTTCATAATTATTCCCGCACAACCGTAATCTTTTTTTTGCAAAATATCTTCCAAAATCCATTTCCCATTAAACAAAAGATCATTCAGTCTTTTCTTTCAAATAATCCATTCCATATTACATTGCATTTACTTTTCTGACATATTCTTTCTTATTATTCTTATAATATCCAGACATAATCATATTCATATCAATATTGTATATGTCATTAATATTCTCAAAACATTTTTCTTCATATAACTTTTTCCGAGAGTTTCACTCATTTGCATTCAGAAAAAACATGTTGTGTTGTCTTTTTCTCCCCACAAAATAAACAGACACTTTTAACTTTCTTTTTATATGGCATATTCACCTTTATTACTAACTTATTACCAGCCTCCATTGGAAATCCTGACACTGTACTAACTTACTACACCACTTTCTCTTACTTTAATGGCTTTGATACCATCTTCAAGTAAATTTCCCCAAGGAGTTACATAATAATATTGTTTATTACACCACATCCTTTTATCTTTCTCTATATCATTAATTTTTATTTTCCATGTTAGTATTTTCCCAATATTCTTTAATTTCTTCATTAACATATTATTTTTATCTTTTTCTTATTCTCATATCCCAGAATGTTTGTACTTATATTTAAACATTCTCACTATTAAATTTTAATTCTTTTTCTTTAACCACTTTAATACTCTTCCCTTCTCCCTTCTCTCTCTTTTAAAATATCTCTGCCTAAACAGGAATGCCTTGATTGTTTTGTTAATTTATTTTTATATATTTTCCATAGCATAATACTCTCTTGTATTATTCTCTAAATTCTCTAATATATTTCTATACATTTTTCAATACTTCACTTTCTCTTCCTCTCTAACATCATCCTGTTAGAAGTATAAAATAGTTTTATACTTCTTTCTAAGTTCAATCCACCACTCAGACTAGATTTTATCAAATTCCTTCATGGTTATATGAGCATTCCATACCTGTTATACTTCCCACTTCCCAGTTCCATCTCATAATTTCTCATTTACTCATTTTATTTCCATTCTTATTTTAATGTACTCCTTTCTTCCATCACCTCCATCTACATTGTTAAATGTTAAGAAAAATCCATTACATCTGTCTCAGCATATGCTACTCCCTACCCCCAAGGATTGGATAATACAAAATAATCAATTTCAAATCCCCTTCTATAAGTCATTGACTTTCATACTACACAGCAAATTTACCACATGTTGTCACTTCCTGTATTTGTACATATTCTATTTCATCTTCTCCTTAAATCGATTACATTTTATCATGTAAACCACCGCATAGCCTAATGTATAATAAAACAGATTCTATCTCTCTTTATAATAATTGCATAAACATGTTAGCAGTTAACAGAGGATGCTAGTGCTCTCAGAACTAGGAGGCGTAGGATGTCTACGCGGCTGCTGTTTCCCAACCCCAGCCCACCCCATTGGAATGTTTGCTACATTAGAGGACTGCTGCGTTACTAATACATTTTTTGGAAGCAGCACCAAAGTCATTCTCAACAGCCAAGGCTTTTTCCTACAAGCAAGCAAGGTTAATACCTTAGTCTATTACTCTTGCTGTATGCTGTAACTTTTTTTTAAGTTGTGAAGGCAGGGGTTTCTAAATGCCTGGAGTTTATTGCATTTCCTGATGTTATTGGTAGTTAAATAATGCACTGGGTGTATTCATTACTCTTGCTGTATGCTGTAACGTTTTTTTAAGTTGTGAAGACAGGGATTTCTTTTACCGTATTACTATATACACATTTGATAGAATACAAATGACTGTACTATCCGTAGCAGTAGTAAAGTTAAGCTATAGGTTCAGAACGTATTACTGCTGTACGGACAGAATGATTTTATATAATACCTAATGCCAAGTAGATGGAATGTTTTAGCAAGTTTTTGTATCTGTAGTGAACTATCTTTGTGAAGGGACAGAATTGAACTGGTTATTGCTGCACTTCCTGTGAATGGTTAAGCTATGTTTTGCTCGCTACGATAGGAGTTTGCCAGCACATAGCAGGTTATAATTCTATACTGGGCCTATCTTATCCTTCTATTAACCTCACTTTCACCTCTGCCTCCTAGGATCTCTACGCAGCTGCTGTTTCCCAACCCCAGCCCACCCCATTGAAAGGTTTGCTACGTTAGAGGACTGCTGCGCTACTAATAAATTATTTGGCAGCAGCACCAAAGTCATTCTCAACAGCCAAAGCTTTTTTCTACAAGCAAGCAAAGTTAATACCTTAGTCTATTACTCATCTGTAATTTAAAGGTTGTAATATGCTTTACCTTCCCCAAGAACCAGAAGCACTTGCTAGTATTGCCTAGGTCCCCATAGCTACTGTACAAAATAGTGTATATATATTTTTTAACGAACTAGAATCTAGTGTGAAGTCTAAAGTCATAGAAGTTAAATATAGTTGTAAATATATACTTACAACCGCAAGACCTTACCCTGGTAACTGTGTGCTTGTTCTTACATTAACAGCACCCACTGATTGGATCTGTAATAGCCCGGTCGGGTTGGAGACCATGTGGTTACAATTCTTCCTTTTACAAGACCTGGTAGCCTAGCAACCACTAGCCTGGAACCAAGGTTAGAAAACCCCTTAAAATGGAGCCATTTTCAACTTAGTTAACAGAGGACGCTAGAGCTCTCAGAACTTGGAGGCGTAGGTAAGGTGTATTCTACTAGCCCATAATATATGTATTTTGTGTGATATTTGACCATTTGTAGTGTCACAAAGTGTGTGACCGAATGCTTAAGATTCTGACTGTCTCACGATCAAACATCTGTTGTCTGCTGTTTCCAATTAGAGCTTGATTAAATGTTCGGAATTGAGCTATATTGCTGAACATAGAGTGAGTCTAAATGCCTGGAGTTTACTGCATTTCTTGATGTTACTGGTAGCTAAATAATGCACTGGGGATATACATTACTCTTGCTGTATGCTGTAACTTTTTTTTAAAGTTGTGGAGACAGGAGTTTCTTTTACCATGCTACTATATACACATTTGATAGAATACAAATGACTGTACTATCCGTAGCAGTAGTAAAGTTAAGCTAGCACTAGCTAGTATTGCCTAGGTCTCCTTAGCTACTGTACAAAATTGTGTACAGTTTTTTTTAATGAATTAGAATCTAGTTGTTGTTGTTGTGTCTTTCGGCTTTTCCTGGTTAGGGGTCACCACAGCAGAACTCCAGTCCGCTAATGATTGGCAGTAGATTTTTTTACATGCCGAGTTGCCAGTCCTGACGCGCAACCTTCAATGAAGGTACGCCCGTTCACGCATGTCTCCACACAGAAGATGCTTTAGCTAAGAATCGAACAGGACAACATCTTACTGTGAGGCGACAATGCTACCGCAGCACCACCACCACAGATAATGAACTAGAATCTAGTGTGAAGTCTAAATTCATTGAAGTTAAATATAGTTGTAAATATACACTTACAACAACAAGACCTTACCCTGGTAAGCTGTGTGCTTGTTCTTAGATTAACAGCACACATACTGATTGGCTCTGTAATAGACTGGTCAGGTTGTGCCCTGCTCAGTTTGTCTCGCTACCACTCGACTCACTCCGCTCCCTTACCCTACTCCCACATCATCCAAATATATTTGTGTTCCTTGTCACCTGATCCTCTCCCTCCACCAATTACTCCTGCTAACTACTGGCCACACCCCCAGAAAATTGCCCAAACTTTTGTACTCCTTTCATTACAACCATACCTTAAAGCTATTCTCAATCCTAAGGCTCTACACCATCTATTTCCTGCTATAGCCTAAAGCTCTACACCATCTATTTCCCGCTATACCCTAATATGTTTCTTTTACTGTCTTTCCTCCTACTATCACTCTCTTTCTTAACCTACATTACATCCATACACACATTCAACCCCATAGACAGGACCTTCTACCATACAACACACACTTTAACACCTCCTAACACACATATTAACTTTACTATCTGTACAACATTATTTAAGGACAGCATAATACTATATACTAATAAGACCCACCTTCCAAATCCTTACTATAGAAAACCACCTTATATAGTCTTTACAAGTATAGCACACACTATTAAGCATATAATAATTCTTAGCACAATACTTCTTATGTCAGGAGATATACACCCAAACTCAGGACCCTGTCCCCCTACCCTAACAAATATAACTCAATCAGACCTACTGATCATAAATATCAATGCCAGAAGTATCTCAAACAAACTCCCAGACTTACATGCACTCATTTATCACCATTCCCCAGATATTCTTACTATCTCAGAAACCTGGCTTAAACCCTCTATCACAAACAATGAAATTCTCCCACCATGATACAATATTCTAATGTTAGACAGAACAGGCAGGAAAGAAGATGGAGTTGCCATTTTCTTCAAATATTCACTTAACCTCCAGCCACTTCAAACCCCTATACCAATATTTCAGAATGTGGAAATCTTAGGTGCTACTCTATCTGTGAACAATGACAAACAAATTAACATTCTATGTAGCTATATCCCTCCTGGAAATAACTTCCATACTATAGAAGAAATTCTCCAGTGGCTCAGTCAAAACCTTCCACACAAAACAATTGTACTAGGAGATCTAAACACTGACTGGCTACCCTGTAACTCCACTAACCCCTCCATTCCAATACATTTCTATGGATTTGCCCAATTAATCCAAGAGCCCACCAGAATCGCCAAAAAATTCCCAAAGACAGTCTGTTATTGACTGGACATTAGTGAACTACCCCAAATATAACTATCACACAGGACTTCTACCAGATGGACTAAGTGACCATCTCCCTACTTTTCTCCTTAGGAAATGTACCAATATCCTAAAGCCCATAATCTATAGACAAGTCAGGGCTGACAAAAACTTAAACCCACAGGATCTAAATTACACTTTAAAACAATACAACTGGGAGCCACTTAGAACCTTAGACCTAGACCAGACAGTTGATTATTTCAACAAAACATTCACCAGAGTTCTAAATGCAATTGCCCCAATCAGAAAAGTTACAAAGCAAACTATGCTCCATGGCTGAGCAGAGATGCAAGAGCCTTATTAAAATCTAGGGACACAGCCTGGAAACAATGGAAAAAAGACAACTGTAACCAAAATAACCAAAAATATAAACAACTTAGGAACTTAGCCAAAAAAATAAACAAAACTAGACAAACAAAACTACTTCCTCGGTTTACAAAACAAATACTAAAAATCCCCACAAAATTCTGGCACATCTTAAACTCATTGCTAAGACCAGGTAAAACTACCACCCCCACCCCTAAATCCCCCAATAATGAAAATAGCAATATCGCTTCCCAACTGAACCATCACTTCATAAACTCAATCCACACACTAAACACCCAATTCACCAAACACAATGACCTACCCACTACTACTAAAAATAGCTCTCCAAGTAACTCAGCTAAACTCCCAAATAACATACCGTCCTTTACCCTTTCACCTGTTCCAAATAGTAAAATTAAGAAACTCATCTGTAAACTAAAACCTACAACTCTTGCAGCTGATGGAATACCTGCAAACCTGTTGAAAATAGCAGCTGAGTCCTTATCTTACCCAATTTCAATCCTTATCAACCAGTCAATCAAAGAAGCCTATGTTCCCCAAATTTGGAAAATCTCCTACATCATACCACTACATAAAGGTGGTAACTCGTATGAATTTTCCAACTACCGGCCAATAGCCATATTCTCCCCCTTATCCAAGCTCTTAGAGAAATGTATTCATTCCCAGGTTATGCAGTTATTAACGTCACATAATCTTCTTTCCATCACTCAACATGGCTTACGTCCACACCATAGCACAACTATTGCTCTTCTCTCTTTCTTAAATGAAGTTAACCTGCACAGAAACAATAATAACTTTGTATCTGCTATCTTCCTGGACCTTTTTAAAGCTTTCAGCATGGTTTCACATCCCCTACTACTTGATGCCCTCTCTGCCCTATCCTTTGACTCCCCTACTATCTCTTGGTTCAAAAGCTATCTATCAGATAGACAGCAAGCTGTCCAATGACAAGCTGAGCTATCACCCCTCCTCCCTACCTCTATAGGTTTACCTCAGGGGTCAATACTTGGCCTACTATTGTTCCCTATTTTCATAAATAACCTACATATCTCCTCCAAACAAGCCACATTAATACAATACACAGATGATTCAACACTTATCTGTGCAGCCCCATCTCTTACCACCCTAAACAAATTGGCCCAAGACTCCTTCTCTTCCATAGAAGGCTGGATCACTGGCGTCCAATTGATTCTCAACCATAATAAAACAAAACCTCTCTTGTTTGCCCCCAATAAATCCAGATCCACTTCCCTAACCTTCTCAATCACATCTAGAAATGGCACAGTCATCTCTCCTACTACACACAAAAAACTTCTAGGAGATGAGATTGATAAAAATCTGTACTTTGATATTCACATAGTTCAAACTATCCAGAAGGTCCACAAAAATGGGTACTCTTTATAGACAAAAGGATTTTCTCACTGACAAAGCAAGAATCACCTTAGCCCACACCCATCTCTTATCCACACTATTGTATGCTGCACCCATATTGACCCATATTAGAAAAACAGACCTCGACAAATTTGAGGGATGTTACAACAGAATTGCTAAATTTGCAAACAACTCCCCATTCAAAACCCACCACTGCAAAGTACTCACTGGCTTTCAATGGCTCGAATTCCTCAATTACTTAGCTACAAACAGATTACATTTGCTTTTAACATCCTAAACAACCCTAACAAGTTTTCACTAAAACATCTACTAACCCATTACTCTTCCAATCGTCCTCTTCGATCTTCTAATAAACCTCTCCTAAATATCACCACAGCCAACAATACTGCCGGCAAAGCCCTATACTCCCACAGAATAGCCAAATACTGGAATACTCTCCTCTCTAGCATAACCACTACTACCACAAACACCCACTTCAAATCACTACTCAAAGCACATCTTAGAAAAACCTGGATCTGCCCATGTATCACCTAACTACCCACCTCTTATCCACTGGCACTCCTCTCTAGGTTTCTGTAACATAGCCAATTCTCTGTCATGCAAAGCAGATTAAAATATGTTTCATACTATGGCTAGCCTTGTATAATAATTTTACTATTTTTTGCTCATTGTAGTATATAAATTGTAATATGTAGCTGTTAGCAACAATTGTCCTCTTTACACTTGCATTTGTAACTCTGGAGCTTTTCTCCTCGGGCCTCCACTGAAAATAGACCTGTTCCAGTTGGACTATCCCGGTTAACAAATGTAAAATAAATAAATAAATAAAATAAATGTTTTCAACACCTGACATCCACAACTCTTAACCTTACCATACTTAGCAACATTGCATCTAGTATTTTCATTTTTTTATAGAACATGACCACTCCAAAATAACTTTAATTTCTTAAGTACAATATTATATTTCCAGCCCACAGTCTTTCTGTTTGTAGTCTTTCTTCACTTGTTAGGAATCTTACATCATCATAACATTTAGCACATCATTCCAGTTTCCCTGTCCTTCTTACAGAATTAATAATACTGTTCACTTTTTCTGAAAGTGCTCTAAAATTTTTGCTTTTCCTACCTTTTAACTTTAGGAGAAATATTTTAAATTTTTCATTTTTTTCTCTTTCCACTATTGAATATTTTCCTGAGTTTATATACAAATAATCTGTGACAATCAGAAGTAGATTTTCACTGGCTAGAACTTCAAAAATGTATTAGTGTCATTCCCTTTTCCTGAGCTCTTTTCCGGCATTTACTCTCTTCATTTTCCCCATGCATATATTTTCTTCTTCTATACTTTGTTCTTTATCTAGCTTACCCTGTCTCCTAACCTAATATATGTCTTCTTCCGTTTCCCTTTCCCCTTCTTTTTTATTATTTATTGTTTGATTTGACAATCCACTCCAAAGTGTCCCCTTTTGACTCAACCTGCAATCAATCACACACCTTCTTGCTGTATACCCTTTATTCTCATATCGGTTACATTCTATTTTGTTGCAGGTATTACTTAAATGACAAAAGTTCCCCCTAAAGAAAGATGATTTAGGCTGGCCCAGCATATCTTAATGTCCTTAAATGACCATCCACAAAATTAAAAATATCTGGCCATGCTTTTTTCTCCACCTCCATTCCATAAGTTTCTCTCATCTCTAACTTTCACAATGTTATTAACAGTTTCAGTCAAACTCTGCAGGCATTTTTAACATCCTTTTCTTCCAGTTTAACAGTTCAAAACTACAAAGTAATATTTTTTTAACACTTAAGGTACTAGCAGAAAACAAATAATTGTTCCATGGACAAATGCCCTTCTTTTTGTTAGACAGTTCCGGAAATGTTATCATTAGTCCTTCAGTTTCAAATGTTAACTCAAAAAAGTCTCTATCCTATATATATATATATATATATATATATATATATATATATATATAGAAGATTGAATTTCTTGAACTTTAAAACCTAGAACAGTTACTAAATTGCCCCATACATATCTATTTATTACAGTGTGATTGTTTTTGCTCTTAGTCTCACAATTGGTCTTCTCTTCTTTTCAAAAACAATTTTATTCACTGCTTGTTGTTGCTCTCCTTTTCTGTCTCCTGTCACTCTGCATATGGTTAATGACTGCATCTCTGCTTCCAAAAAAAACAGACATCTAAGTTTGTTGCTGCTTTCCTTTTTTCTTTCTTACATCCTCTGCAGCCACGTCACTCGGTTCCTTCTCCACAAGTTCCTTTAAGGGCAATTGTGGCTGCTAATGGGTCTAAGACCTTCCCTCTAGCTAAGTTTTTAGATTTTAAATTGAAGAAAAATTGGAAAGAACTGGAAGGTATATTAAAGGATTTGTAGGATTTTCTTAAAAGCATTAAGTCAGAGATATATATACTGAAAAAATATTTTTGTGACTATTGGTATAGTAGATCTTTTTACAGTAAAATCTCATGACACAGGTTTGGAGTGATTAGAAGAAGCCCTATTAAGTAAAGGAGAGCTCACAGACACAGAATTCAGGGTATGCTTTGACCTGATGGAATTGCTGTTAAAAAATAATTTTATTTATTTCAAAGGAGAATTTTACAGACAAGAAAGTGAGGTAGCAATGGGGGCCTCTTGCACCCTAACTTGTATTAAATATGTGGGAACAAAAATTTATTTACAACTCCAAATATATTGAATGCTGGAAATTATATAAGAGGGACCTAGCAGATATATGCATTTTTTTTGGTTGACACAGAAGACAAGTTAATGGAATTTATTGCATATATCAGTAGTACCACTAACTTTTTAAGATGTACCCACAGAATAACATATGACACTATAAACTATTTGGATGTCACTGTACACAAAAATAATGTGACTAAAAGTTTTAAATCCACAGTATATGGGAAGATGACATTCTCCAACTCTTATTTATACTTTACTAGTGCCCATCCATATAAAGTAAAAGAAGCATAGTAAAAGGCCAGTATGTAAGAGTTTGTAGAATGACCTCAGATGAACAAGATTTTATTAAAGAATTTGAAACCCTGAAAGAGATGTTGTTAAATAGAAAATACCCACTGGATATGTTAGAAGAGGTTATGAAAGAAGTAAAAGATGGCAGGAATGACAGGTTTGCTCCCCTTTTAGGAAAACAGGTGAATGTGAGGAATGGGAGCAATAGTGAATGTAAGTAACATAGTAATATTAATGAGAATGAAATTAAGGGAGCTTTTGTTACTAATTTCAAAGGAGATTCTGGGATTATAAAAATATTATAACTACAGAGTAGAATACAGTTGCTAAACTTTTAGACTTGGAAGGTATTTTTAAGGCCCCTCTTAAATTTGTATTTAGAAAAGGATGAATTATCAAAGACATTCCCCTGGATTCACGAGACCGCCGTGTAAGACTTAATATGTCTTACTCGGAGGCTGCAGTTGAACGGTATGACGTCAGCGTGCCATGAATATTCATGAGGTCATGCTGACTCATCCGTAGCTCTTACACGGACTGAGTAGGAAAGCAGGGGGTGTGCCCGACTGCCGAGCGGTCTAAAAGTCCATGCCCTTGCAAGGTTTTAAAAAGCATAATGTCAACAGACAAGAGCAAGTTCGCTCAAATGTACTTGCACCCAACACCACACTCCCTGACACTGTAAACCCCCATCACAGTTATAAAATGTAAAAAATTAATTTTATTTTTTTTAAATCCATGATATAGCTGCCCGTATTTGCGCTTGTTTGCGCGGGTGTGCCCATTGCTTATCCACAGTTAGCAATTGTGACATTGAAGAGTATATAAGAACTACTTATGCAAACTAAGCTGAATAGCAATAGCGTAATGGTAGAGCGTATGCACAAAGAGGAGGCATTCGCGGTTTGAGTCCCACCACTCCCCTTCTTGTTTATGTTTTAAATCAGTATTTGAAATAATACCAGACATGTATGATTAAAATATTATTAAAAGCAGTGAAATGGCCAATGTATCAGTGAACAAAATATATATTTTTAAAGGATCCAGATATATAATAGCCTGCTCTTAAGCATTGCTTTACCCAGCTAAACAGAGGTGCCCATAGTTTAATAGCACTTTACCCAACTAAACAGAGTTGCCCATAGTTTAATAGCGCTTTACCCAGTGCAATAGAGTTGCCCAAAGTTTAAAAGCGCATTACCCAGCACAATGTGTTTGCGCAGACGTGCGCGCTGCGCCAACCAGGGCACTGGAGGGCACCAGGGAGCAACGTTGAGCTAAGTTGCTTAAATGCAGCCACACCCCCTAGCCTGTCTAGACAGTAATAAAATAAAAGAATGATAAAGTTCGAACCCAGGACCCTGTGCATCATAATAAAAGTACAGAACTACTAAGCCATGACAGTTTAGGAGAAACAGCCACTATTAACATACATATACTTAGAAATGGTAGATTAACCATTACTAAGCAGGTCTGCAGTCAGCTTAGAATTCTCAAAAATGGTCAATCACAAAAAAGTGCGGGGAAATGCGGCATATTTAAGTCCCATAGGTGGGAATACTCACCATAACTGATTGTAGCTCACATTTGCAGTCAGAATGGCAGGTGCAGGAGAGGGGTCATGCTTCCGAGCGCAGCATTGGGGCATCGAGGAGTCGAAATACATGCTTTGGCTCCTTGTCCACCATCATGAGTCCAGACTCCTGCAGGGCCAGTTCCAAGGGACGGAATACAAGGCTGAGGCTTGGAACCGGTTAGCTCATGACCTCACCAGTGCCACAGGCATTCCTCGCACCGGTGAACAGGTCCGTCACCACCATGCAGACCTGAAGAGACGGAAGGAGGACCGCTTGAACCAATGGATCCAGGAGGCCCGTGGGATGCAGGATGCCCCACGACTGAGTATGTAGCCATGGAATGCAGTATGTAAGAATTGATAATTGAGTTGGTATAACGGATAGGTATGTCTCAATATCCCTTCATTTACTTTACAGCTGCAGGTCACCATGCTGCGAATCAGCAAGCCTATGCTGATAGGCCGCAAAGGCAGCGCCATCAGGGAGGTTAGTGATTCTTTTGCATGTTTTGTTAGAGAGAGCATGAAATAAAGTGTTGTAGTACAATAATGCAGCCATAAAATGGCCTGAATAAGTCCTCTGCATGTACTGTCATACGAAATAATCATAGTGCTAGAAAAAGAGTGTAGTAACCCATTAAGAAAGGTAACATATGTCTGGAATAAAATCTCTGCAGGTACTGCATTATAACATAAGTGACTGAGCCTAAAAAAGTGTGTTCTAACCCATTAATAAAGGTCTAATCTGTCTTGAATATGTCTTCCATATGCACTGTTACAACAAATAAAGGAGTGAGTCTGTGGAAAAGTGTGTAATGTCAGTAATAAAGGTTTAAAACTCGGAGTGTGTTTGTCACTTAGTTTGAATTGTTGTTGTAACCTTGCATTATACAAATAGTACTGTTTTAAAAAGTGCTGGCAACCCAGAGTTCTGCAGTCCCATCTAAAGTGGGTGTTGGAAGTGCTAGTAGCTGTGAAGCATATCTACAGTCCTCAACAGTCAGTTACTGGCTGGCATGCATAAGTAAATCTTGCACACGAGTAGCATACTAATATGTTCCCCAGAAATGTGAGTATGCTTCCATAAATGCAGGGTTCTGTACAAATTGAAGTGAAAATGGCATGTGAAAACATCCAATGTAGATAAAGAAATATAAAAGCAATCATGAAATATGTAGCAGTAACATCAGCATCTTGGACAGTTAGTATGTCAGATATAGGTCAAGTATATATTGAACTAGCCAAACCCATTACCCAACCTAATGCATGGTGGCAAGTGTAATAATACATGTAGGGAATATACAGTTGCAGTCACTAGGAATGTAGTGTAGAGTAAAAGTAATTATAACATGTTAACTGAGGTTGTTTTCTACACCCTACTCTTTGTGCATAAACCATGCAATTCCACACCTCAATGGGTATGTGTAATCTTAAATATTTTTTGGGACATATGTCCTATTGTTTTATAAATATTTGCATTCATGTTGATGCATGTGCCCTGTTCAAACACCACGTTCATGGTGGCCTGTTGCTACCAAACATCCCTGCATGCTGTTGGAATATCCACTGTCGTTCAATATATGCATGTGTTATGCTTGCTGTTCAACTGTTGGAACCTTGGTGCGTTGGGTTAATGGGAATATTACTGCATGCTGTTACAACTAATCTAGAATGCTGTTGTTTATGTTGTAATTAAACACACCTAATCACAGAACATATGGGAAGGCCGGTCCCAGTGGACCCACCTGTCCCTCCTCAGATGGCGAGTGCACCTGGCACCAGCAGGTCTGGTGCCCAGCCGGGGCTCCCCTCCTCCATTGGTCCTGTGCCACCTTCGGGTGGAAGTGCTGTAGGGGATGGGGCTAGTCCCCCCATGCAAGGGTGGGCAGAGAAGGGCCACCTGTCACCCTTCAAAGGGTCCGGGCTGTGGTGCATAGGGAGACCCAGCGTTCAGTCGCTGATCCTCTACACCAGCTCGAGGCGAGAGTGGCACGTCTCTCGGGTGAGCCTGCCCATCTACTCAACCCCCAGCACAGCCACCCTCGGGGCTGTGAAGCTGCAGTGGTGACTGCCCATGGGTGGGGATTTCAGTTCCACTGTTACCATCTGTGGGCTCATGGGCTTGCGATTTCCAAACAACCTTCCCGATCAATTGTGTTCACCCACCCCATGTGTCAAATACTGCCTCTGTATGCATCTTGTTTGTCTTGTCTGTTTACCTCCCCAACCTACCTCCCCAAATATACCTACATCCCCTACCTCACATTCCACTCTCACCTGAAATAAAATTAAAAAAAGGGCAATCTGTTCCCACAAAAAAATTACGCCCCATACATAGCTGCCCATTTCGCACACATGTCCGCTGGACTTGTAAACTGAGAATTATAATTGGCACTACAACATACTCTGTTGTCCTCACCCCTCTCTCAGGGGTGGAAGGTTGCAAATTTCACACCAAATTACGAACATATGCACAGCTGTTGCTTGTAAAGAAATCGGCAGCTATGAGCCTTCCCTACACCCTTCCTGCACATCCCAGCTGGGTCCTTACTGTCTTTCCCTCTTTGTGCCCCCTTTTTCACCACTTTCCTATCTCCCCATTTTCTTTTCTTTCAAAGAAATTAGTGCGGGGGTTAGCGGGAGTAAGCACTTTTAAGCAGTAGTAAGTGGGGGTGCTAAGTATTGCTAAGCGTCGCGCAAACCGATGCAAACCCACTTACAACTGCTTAAAAGTGCTTTAGTCACTCTGTATGACAGGGCCCTTGTACTGCTCAGCAGAAAAATAAAATATCCCTGTCAGTCTCGAACCCCAGACCTTGGACTCACGAGACTGCATGAAGTACCACTAAGCCACAGCAGATACACAAGAACTTGGTGCTGAAAGAAATATATCATGCATTACAATGAGTGAATGTAAAGGGAAAATAGGAAGGCAATAACACAAAGCTTGTTCTGTGGATCTTTACCAGCAATTGTTGTGGAATTGCATTACATGAGTGTGATAAGAGAAGCAGCCATGCTAGTAGGGAATAATGTTACAGTAGCACCTTACAAACCCCACACAGTATCAGAGCAGGATAAACACTGGCATATTTGAATAGGTCAGAGGCCAGACCTCCCAACTGTGACTGATTTACAGGGATGTCCCTGATTTGTAAACAAATGTTAGCTGTGCCCCTCTAACTCCCTGTGAAATGTACTAACAGTAGGCAGAAAGGTGGGGAATCCCACTTAATGATAAATGTCAATAAATGAGAGTAGACACTGCTTGCATGTCAGAAATAGTGTAGTAATACATATGCTTCGAATACCCCAAAATCTCAACTGCAAAATATCTGAAATATATCACAGGTGTATCCCACTGATATGTACCTTTCCCTGAGGCTGTTCAAATACATACCTGAGAGTATCTGAGGCCTGGAAGTGTCAGAAACACACAGGCATATCAGCCTGTCTGCTGTTACACACTCTGCGAACAGCTGTAGAATGAATTCCACAAGCATGCCCTTATGTAGGAGCACAACACAGAAATATCAAAGGATGTAGCCATGTACTGCTAGCAACCACCTGTGACAATGTCATTGTTCAGGTGCTGAAAAGACTGGTGTGGTGCACAGTCAATGAATACTAGGCTAACCTCTGTCTACCATCTGGATATGTCCACAGGTGGGAGCTACTCAGACAGATTACTAGCCTTTATAGACTTACAGGTACACAGCAACTCTGCATGTTCAGCAAGATAAATATCACACGATAATAAATAATGCACTCTGCAGTTCTGGACCCCTACCAAAAGGTACTATATACCCATGTAGTCAAGCACAACCAAGGGTGTAGGTAGGCATACACAGTACAGAAATATGTCCAGTTGTCCTGAGCAGACTGTGCTAATGTCAACACAAACAAACCACAAACTGTTCAGAAGTGAGTAACGTACTAATGACAGTATAGCAGTTCACAAACACTGCATGTGCCTGATATTCATAATTGGTAGTACGACATACTTAGTTGTCCTCACCCCTTTCTCAGGGGTGTAAGGTTTCAAATATCCCACCTAATGTATTGCATATGCACAGCTGTTGCTGGTAAAGAAATGGGTAGCTATGGACCTTCTCCACACCCATCGTGTACATCCCAAGCTGGTTTCCCTACTGTCTTCCCCTCTTTGTGCACCCTTTATCACCACATTCCTATCTCCCCATTTACTTTTCTGTCAAAGAAATGAGCGCGGGAGTTAGCGGGAGTGAGCACTTGTAAAAAGTAGTAAGCGTGTTTGCACCAGTGTGCGCATGTGTGCACTTAGCTTAGCATTGCTAAGATATGATAAGCTAAGCCAAGCTTAGCTTAGTATTGCTAAAATACACTAAGCTAAGCTAAGCTTAGCTTAGCATCGCTAAGCGTCACTCAAACCTGTGCAAATCCGCTTACAACTGCTTAAAAGTGCCTTAGTCACTCTGTATGACAAGGCCCTTGTACTGCTCAGCAGCAAAATAAAATACCCTTGGCAGTCTCAAACCCCACACCTTGGAATCACCAGTCTGCATGATGTACCACTAAGCCACAGCATATATACAATAACTTGGTGTTGAAAGAAATATAACATGCATTACAAGGAGTGAATGTAAAGGGAAAATAGGAAAGCCATAGGAATACATTGCAATAACTACTGTTGTATGCCAGTTAATTCTCTGATTCCAAAAGAAAGTACATACTCTCATGTATCCAGTGTTAGCATTAGGAGGTGTGAGTAAACTTACACGCTGAGAAGAGTGTACTGGAAGAAGCAACAGTCAGGTTTCAGTACAACATGCATTTCACTGGCTACAACCCGGCTTCAGATATGAGACATATACCAACCTTCTGACTGACACAACAGTGTCCACAGCAAACAGGCATGGTCCCCACCTTGCAAAACTGAAAGGGCTATGACTACCTAACCTATCATTTTATAGCAGTGTCCTGAAATCATAGTGAGAACTGCAATTACCACACAGCAGGCTGCATGCAATTACTAAATGGTGGGCACCAACTGGTGCAGAGGCCATCACATGTACATGTGCAGATACCTAGCAAAGCAGCCTGTATCTGCTGTCCACACATGCAATAATATCATTGCACCAACTGGGAGAGAGAGATTGAGAGTGCGAGCGAGAGAGACAGATAGAGACAGACAGACAGACAGATGGATAAAAACAGGCAGTAGGAGACAGACACTGAAATGAAAGACCAACACACAGAGGAAACCAAAAAAAATAAACAACAAACACAAGAACAATCAACACCTACAACAGATGGAGGTGAAGAATACAAAGGTAAGGTATGTAACAGATATGTATTTGCTGACATCCGAATGATGTGTCTGAAGGGTACTCTACATACCGTGATCCATCCATATGTGGCCGCAGTCTGTATCTATATGGACATGCACATTTGCATAGGGCAAGGGACATACTGCAACTGTTAGTGAAGGCTGGACATATATCTGTTGTTGAAGGCTGCTATGTGCACATATGTATGTAGGTTGTAGTGTGTGGCATTGCAGACAGCAAGCAGTGCCGGTATATGTCATGTGGTGATTAAACGCTGTGGGACTGAGCTACAGGCAGTGAGGCCTGCTACAGCTATACGGCCTGAGGACAGCAGAATGCATTCGGCACAACATTGTGCAATAGTATTACGTAACCATATGTCTCACAATGGTTGCATAATTGACATCCCTATCCATGACAGGTGGGCAGTATATGTACCTATATGTGCAGCTATATGTACAGCAATGGATGTTTAGATGTATGTGTATATATATATATATATATGTATATATATATATATATATATATATATATGTGTGTGTGTGTGTGTGTGTGTGTGTGTGTGTGTGTGTCTATATATATATATATATATATATATATATATATATATATATACATATGTATCTATATATATATATATATATATATATATATATATATAGATATGTATATATAGATATATACATATATAGATATAGACATATATAGATATATAGAATTATAGATATATAGAATTATAGATATATAGATCTATATATAGATATATACATATATTCATATATACATATATAGATATAGATATATTTAGATATATATATATATATATATATTTAGATATATATATATATATATATATATATATATATATATAGATAGATATATATAGATATATATGCATAAATATAGATATATATGGATATATATGGATATATATATAGATATATATGGATATATATAGATATGTACGTATATATATATATATATATATATATATATATATATATATATATGTATAGAGAGAGAGAGAGACACGGGGTCATATGTACTGCAACAGATGCCTGTTGACCAAGGCATGGACTGAACACCAGTGTTGATAATGCAGTGCCATACCCCATTCCAAAACACTTTAAGCAGTAACTACCACATAGGTGTTAGCCTGCCTAACACTGAAGGTGTCAAAAGGGAACATGGGAGACAGGTGGACAGTAGGCTCCCCTTTGATAATCACAGTGCCACACTAGTCTTGTAATCTCTCTACGTGGTATGTGTCATCACAAAAGGTGTGTCATCTAGGGAAATATAGGTCAGTGTACCCCTCTACTCCTCACAATGCCCCATATGGTATGTACCTCACATGACAACTACAGCAAGTGGAAAGGCCACAGACATACCTAACAAAGAGTGATACTGCCCTCAAACACATGCCCTATGCAGACTGACTCACAAAACCACAACTAGAGTGCATTGCATACTGCCTACCCAGAGGTTACCACTGCCGGACATACAGAGGTATGTCACACCCATAGCAGTCGGCCAACCACCATGACAACACCTCACAATCCCTCCGGGCTACATGACCTAGGGCCCTAATCCTTGTCACTGCACTAAACAGCACATGCGGGAGGTACAGGTTCCTCTACACAAATATGCCATACTCTGGACTAAACCACCCAGCATTAACAAACAAGGCTCCTCATTAGGAGATGTCATACTTACCCCTGATGATTGTTATGGAGATAGGTAATATGCCCTGGGAGTCACCTCTGTGCATCCGTTTGATGGGAGCAAGTGAAATCACATTACATGTGTGTCAAAGGGCAGGGTAGCATATGGCTAGGCTGCTCTAGGCCCAGGGCCAATAGCGTATTACCTAACTATGACACAATGCACACACACATGTACTCAGTGCAATACCTGCTATGTGAGGTGGAATGAGTGTGACACTGACTGTGTGCAAGGTCTGTAAAGGTGTGATAGCTTAGTGTGAGGTTGTGTCTGTCATGGTAGTTTGTGTCCTAGGTGTGAGGCCAGAGAAAGATGTGTCATTTATTGGGATGCAGACATAGTAGGATGGCATATGTTGTGACGTAGTTCCTTGTGTACGACTGTGGTGTCCCATTGTCGGCTGAAGCAATACATGTATGCTCAGTAAGTGGTACTGCTGGTGAATCCAGTTCACATATGAACTGTTGTACTACCTGAAGCTGTAGGCCTAAACACCACAGTATGGTGTATGTTCACATTCCCTGGTATCACTGTCTTGTGTGTTTCCTGTAGTCTGCACAGATTACATACCTCAGGCATAGGTATCTGTAAGTAGGGGCACACAGTACTATAAGGTACACAGGTAATGCTCATCTGTGTTAGCATACATTTGTGTGTTGCATGTATGTGTAATGTGTGTGTAATGATGCCTGTACCATGCCCACAATCACATGTGTGTTACAGGGTATGTGTGTGTACCTAGCAACATGTATACTCTGTTACAGCAGTATGCCAACTATATTAACAACCATGCACATATGTTAGGTAGGGGTATGGCATCAAAGACTAGGGTTGATTACTGTTAATACTGTAAATGTACATTACATTCATTGCATTGGATGACATATTTCTTCATGCATTAGCTTGATATATACCCCCGGTGCGAGGTTGTGTATTGTATCCCTAACAGTGTGCCGAGTACTGGTGTATACTGGTTTGTTGTATGGAGTGTGGCAGGCATTGTCAGACAGTTGTGGGCTGAGCACTGATATGTGGTATTGAAAGTGTGTATCCTCTGATATACAGACAGATGCTATATATGGCAGTTAAGTGATATCTGTACTTCATAATGTTAAGTGTGCCACATGACTTGCTCACACGTATCGTTTAATTGTCTTCCAGGGTTATGGTTCATCAGCGCAATCCAGCGTATACAGCTATGGAGGAGCAGGAAATACAGACCAGCCTGGTGCAAAACTATAACCTGCTTTTTTCCATGGCCAACCAGCACCAGCATGAGTGTACTGCACTGTGGCAAGATCTTGTTCACCGGGTAAACGACATAGGCGTGCATAACCGGACATATGAGCAGGTACGCCATCACTGCAGTCATTTAATTAGACATGTCCAGTGGCGTGCGTCTGATATCCATAGGCAACAGCTTGCCACACGTGCTGGGGTGCCCATACATCCCCCCCTCACCAGAGTGGAGGAGCTTCTCCTAAGCGTGGTGGCTCCTGGCCTACAGCAGCAACAGCATCACACATGTGTCATCAAGGAGGCCGGAGCCACCCAGCATGACGACATGGAGTGTGCAGGTAATATGCCCTAGCTGTAGACTCCCGTTACCTGTATTGTTAGAATATGCTTATGTGAGATGTGTACTGTGTATTTAGCAGTTATGCTGCCTCTCATGTGCAATACTGATATTTGGAATAGTATCTCCACACCTGTGACTGTTGACTGTTGTTCCACTGTAGCTTAGCACACTCACGGTAGCAATGCCACAGTTGTGGCCACTGACAAACTGTGTCATATTCTTCTAGGTCCCTCTGGTGTGACAGCAGGGCACACGATACAAGCTGGTGAGTGTGTTAACACTTCAATATTGGTAATGAAATGTGCATGTCATAGGTGAGGTGTAGGCCTTGTACACGTAACACACCTACGCATAATGCATGCTGTCCATGTTTGCTGTGAGACATTAATCATCTCAGTAAAGTCAGTAGCTGCCTCAATCACATACAGTGCACAGTGCAGCAGGCACAATTGTGGCAACACTGTACTGCACCTTGGATATGCATAGTTGCTACAGCTGTACACAACAGAACATGTTTATCATACGCAGTACACGAAAACATGCTACATTTGGCATTACCACACACCCGCTGTAAGGTCACACGTCAGTATCCCACATGTCATGCACACACACATGATGTGCCTCAGGGGTAGAGGCCTATCATGGGCCTGTGCAACACTCTGCAACACATAACACAGTCATGTTAGGCAATGCTCCTTATGGGCACCTCACACACCCATGTACAAAGTGTCTGTGTAATTGTGAATGTAGCCATGGCACTGCAGTTCAGGTACAGCATGCTAGGCGGTGGTCTTGCACACATTAGTATCTGTGAGTGACCACAGGATGCATGTTGATGATGGCACAGGGTACTACACCCCATCTTGTTACAGTGACCACAGTACTAGTCATAGCAGTCATTGCTTTGCACCTCAATGTTGTGTGTGTGCAAACATATGCACCTATACACAATATGCATAGCATGTTTTGTGTGTGCTAACATATGCCAGTATACACAATATGCACAGCAGTCACTATCCAAACAAAGTGTCACATATATGTCCTGGAATGCTAGTGGGTGTATAGGTCACTTGACACACATTGGGTATGTGTGGTGTTTAATGTTGCAGTCGTGTAGCATGCCATGCCATGTCTGGCACAGACATATCTGCAATATGTCCCACACTCACCATAACCACTGTACACTGGCCATGTTGAGCATTGGGATACCTTCACGTCAACATGCACCACTCATCCCGTGTGTGTACATAGCATGCATGTGCTACACCCGTGCACACTATTATCTGCTATGGACACAGACACTGTACTCAGACATGGATATCTATGTGTCACACAGATAACACATGCAGCCATGGCATGTATACTTGTGAGTGATGGTGCAGAGGGCATTGCAGAGCTGATAATGCCTGCACAGCAATGTTGTGTCCATGTACACATTGTGTTCCAGTGTGTAACCAATCACTGAACAACTTCACAGTTGCATCAAAGCCATGTATACTGCCATTAAATTGGGGCGTCTGCACTTGCACTGTATGGTCTTGTGCAACACATATTCTGCATGCTGACACGTGTATGGTGACTGTTTACCTTGTGATACTGACACCCATCTTCACCCACTATAGAGTATGTGTTGGATTGCTGGTGTGGGCGTGTATGTGCTGTAGTGAGGAGTGTATTAGTGTTCATGTGTACATGTGTACATGTGTGCATGTGTGCATGTGTGCATGTGTGCATGTGTGCATGTGTTCATGTGCAGACCGTAAAGTGTGTTTCCTGTCTTCCTCTCACAGGTGCTGAGTTAGTGGTGGCCGAATGCAGCAGGGAGCCTGAAGCTACTGCCACGAATAGTGCTGATGATGAGACATGTATTTTGGCACAGGAAGGTTTGACAGAGTCTGTTGTTGGTCCGCCAATCGACAGTACACAGTGTTCAATCCCATCTATGTGCACACTCATACTGTCAATACATCCCTCAAAATCAATGGCCATAGGCGAGGGACAGCATACAGTTGGCATTGACCAGGAGAGTGTGGTACCCATGGCACTTGCATCCCCTCACAGCAGCCATAGCCATATTCCTGGAATGGTACCACATAGGTGTTGGTCCAGGGGTTCTCGGGGGAGCACCGCTGGTCGTATTGCCCCTGTCAGGCGTGCCCTCACTGGTCTTATGACATCCAGTATGTTCCGGGCTGTAATGCAGGCTCAGGCACACATGGAACGGTACAGCAGGCAGGGACTTAGGGCGCAGAGGGCACATTACACCGCTATCACTGACAGCATCCGTGACCTTGCCAGTGCCATCCGGACTTACACCGAGGTCATTGCAATATGTCTTCCATGAGCCAGGACCGTACGGGACGGTTGCGACGTCGATGCGGACGCATGCCAGCAACATCAACAGCTGGCAGTGGTCGCGGACAGCCCACAATTCCCAGCCGCTCCCGTAGTGGCAGTACCAGCCCCAGCAATGCTGGGGATGGCCTGTCCATTGACCATCCCCATAGACCATGTGCATGTGGCTCTGGCCAGTCCCAGCAGGGACATGGGTCCAGTTGTCCTACCTCTGCCTCTGAGGACAGTACCCAGTCAGGGTTAGTACCCGATACTTGCCCGTAGCACCCCTGCCAGGCACAGGTACTGTGTCCGTGGCCAGAGACAGTGACCTGTACAGCCTAGCAAGTACAATCTGTGGCTGTCCCACAAACTACTGTATATGGCAGCCACATGGTGGAGCTGTGTGCATGCAGACACGCACACAACCAAACAACTAGAGCTCATACATACACACACACATTAGATCAACTTTGGCCCATGCTGTACTGTTGTCCCACACACACACACACACACACACACACACACACACACACACACACACACACAGACATGTTGATTGGATGGTCCATTGTCAAGCTCTGGCAAACAACAAAATGCCCTTTGCATATGATGATACCTGTGTCACCTCCTGTCATCTGTAACATTGATGGAGGAACAGGCTAATATGGTGCTGATGCACAGGGTGACACTATAGCAGTGCAGCAATATTAGCAAGTTGTCAACAGGAAAGTGTAATGACATCCTTGTAGGTATATCTCAGCAGACATTATGCATCAAAGCTCTGATTGTCAATGTAGCATTGTTTACACCACTGTTAGGTCTGAGTATGTATTGTCCACCCATGTGCCACTTGGCTGAAGTGTAATGTGTTGCCAGCATGTGTTAGTGAGTGGACAGTATGTGTGTGATGTGTGCAGTACAGATTAGCAAGTGTACATCTGTGAACATGGTGGGTGTGCACTGTCTGCATGTACGTGCATAGTGAACACATGGAACGTGTGGCATACCCTGTTGTACACATTGTTAACATCTCATAGTATCTTTCAATGGCCAGTATGCAATTTACTACAGTTATGTACTAACATGGGTAGACATGTGTGTATGACATGGGTTGACACTATGCTGTGGGTGATACTGTTAGTATCTGTCAATGATTTGCAGTCTGGTAGTAAATACAACCTCAAAAGCATGACTATAAGCAATCATTGGATGATGTCCTGACAAATGACACACAGTCATAGGGAACTCAGTAACAGTTGGATCCTTCTGGTGCTACACTATAACACTAACCAGTGGTAATGACCGCCACCCATTCCTGTGACCACACCTGTTTGGCATATAGCCCCCTTAGGTACATGCAAACACACTAGTGATGTGTCCATCCAACTCTGGAAATGCATGCATTGGCCTACAATCCATTCCCTGGATGGGACGCATATCCTACACAAGGGTATCATACAGACAGATACCTGTCATCTTATCCATGCTGTATAGCAGTAAGCCGACTATGGCATAGTCATCCACATGTACTATACTTACTATCCCATCAATACCACATAGGTGGTAGCCCTCAACATGTATGTTGGGTACCAATGTGTACATACAGCCTCATGTTATGTCATGTGTCCCTTGGTATCCACATATCCATAGGTATTGTGGAGTCCCAAGGTGTATCATATGAGACATTAGAGGCCTGGATGCATGTCCACAAGGCAGTTGTACACCTATAAAGACTGTCCATTATTGGCAGTCGTTGTGTATGAACATGTCTGACATATACCCTAGGCATATACCCTCACTCACACTACTCTTAAGTAACTGTCATGGGTGTGTGTGGCACAGATGATCTTGGCCATGGATCATGACAGTGGACGGCCCTGTCACATACATACATATGTGACCTACGATCTGAGAAGCAGCGGCACAACCTGTCAATGGCAACAAATGTATTCATGTAGTATGCAGGCTTCACATCTATGTACTGATTGAGGAGACATGTACACATATATATTTGCCACACAGATACCTGATGTGTGCAATGCACTTACTGTTGTAATCATAATATGTCATACCATAGTAAAAGCAAAACTCACACTGCATTGACCAACAGTGACACACACACAGTCAGCGTTTGCAGGATTCAAACACCTACTTAACTATGTTATGATATTAGTGACAGACGCATTACCACGGCGCGCTATTTGCTTTTCTGGGTGGTTTCCCTTCTCCGTCTGTATGTCTAGGGTGGTGACATCATCAGTCTTTCCAAAGAGGAATGTACATCTTTTAGTGTGTTTTCCCAGTCTCCAAAAAGGGCACTCCTTTCAAAGACAATTGCACACACACACACACCCCACACGCACACAGTCAGCAAACCCCTACCTAACTATGTTATGATACTAGTGAGAGATGCATTAACACGGCATGCTATTTACTTTATGCCATTCCAGGAATGGTCCATGTGGGTGGTCAGGTGTCAACAGCTTGAACAGGAACTCATAATCCTTACCTTGTGTGCTCTATCTGTGGACACATTGACATTCCTTCATATGTCAACACATATTTATGCACAGCTTGTTGGTTTTGTGGGTACTACATGTATCTGGGATGTTGATAAAGGGTTATTCAAAGTGTATGTGAGACATGTGTAGCTGTGTTCAGTGATGTATGTCCTGGGTGGCTGCCTTGCAAACAGTCTAGCATGTTTGGGAACCATGATCCGCACATGAACATACCACAGTTAGTAAGGTTATGTGTATGTCAGCTTCCAATATCTCGGTTTATGACTTCAACCATGATGGACTCCATGGCCTTGCAGATCAGACTTCATAGACGCACTGAACTATACTTCCCATGGTGTGTTGTGCACCAACACTTGTGTGGAGTGCCATATGTTGCTGTAACACATTCAACGGTTCCACATCCTGTGTAGGGGGGAGGCTCAGCTGACTGTTCAGGTGCAGGGTCTGTTTCTTCTGTAGTTTATGCATGACACATATTGGGAATCAATGTAGTCCACTTGATGCCATGCTTTTGGCATTGGGGTAGCTGTTCATCCATTCTACATGTGATATCTCCTGGTATGATGATATGGACTATCGTCAGTGGGAGGTGGGTATGTATATATGGGCCTGTCTGTCAGGATGTCAGCATTGTCAGTCAGGTACAGTTGGCCCTGACTCATGACATATATGTGTGTACATTGCTATATATGACATAGCTGTCGGAGGTGTCATGATTCAGTCTGGACTCCTTCTCAGCTACTCTTTACAGAACACCAACGAACCTGAGCACTAATCCCTGTTATACTCTTTTACACACTTAACACCATACTGATCCTTTGTGATCTGGCTACAGAGTATGTCATCATGATATCCCGGCATGTCCAGGGGTCAGCTTCGTGTGCACTCTTCAGTCCAGCTGGTGAATATTGTGATGTAGAAACAATCTCACATCTGCCTCATGTACACAGACAACACTCTCCTCCTCCCGACAAACTCAGATATATGAGTGAGATGCACCTATAGAGACATACAGGGTGCTGAACTCTCTCGACCCATGACTGGCACAGTCTATCAGGTGGTGAAGGTAACCACACACACCACATATCAGTCTCACATATCCTCTGGCGACAGCACTCAAACCACATTATCACACATACACATACTCAGATGCTGTAAATGAAATCTGTCTAAGCAGCAGAGACCTCCACAGCAGGTACACACACAACTACTACCCCACTACAATATCCACATCTCACATAGTTCGCAATGTCACTGTGCCACACAGTCACTACCCTTCGGGCTACACAACGCACCTAATACACTTGTGATAGGCGACACTTATTGTCAGACACACTGACATACCACTCACCATCCCATACAGGGGAATAGTCCCTTTGTGCTGTCTGTCGGGTGCCAGGATCTGCCACATAATACATGCAGTCAGGTCACTCCAAAACAAGTACAGGACTGGCACCATCATTGTCCATGCTGGTGCGTAAAACCTCAGATGTTACTCCCTTGACCACATGACATGGTACATGGAGGAACACTGTGATCATGTAGCCCAGGCCAGTATGACCCTGACCTTGTCTAGCATCTTACACCCACCAAGTATGATGTCACAGTATACAGACAAACATATCACGTTTAACAGTTGGCTAACAAATTGGTGTCATTCATAGGGGATACAGTGTCTGTCAGCCTGTGGTGACATGCTCGACATGCCACGTAGCTTCACTATGGACAGCTTGCACCTGTCACCCTTGGACCTTTGAATGCTGGCTAAGGCTCTTACTACCACCTTAGTGCATTTGTTGAGCAGGACTCAAAAGACAAACCCACCTCTATAGACATTTCAGGTTAAATGACACTAAGGGTAATGCTGCTCAACAGCAGATGTGTTACCCTCATATTGCGGCCACTCAGGACTCTCCTCAGTATGGAGAATAGCGATATCTGTGCATTAACAGATGCCTAGTTCAGGCTCACATATGCACACCAGCACTACCAGGTTATGTTTCATACCATGCTTTCTGACCACAGGACTTGGAACGGACAACACAACTAGGGGGAGTATCCATATACATCACAGATACACACACCTCCGGGTTAGTAGCACTGCACTAAGCATCACAGACCATACATATACAACTACCATTGTGCAAAACTGCCTTTTAGTTTGTTGCCTGCTACAGACCTCCCTCCCATACTCAGGAACCACACTCGGCTTTCCTGGGAACAGTGGAGAATATGAAGGTCTCCACAAACACCATTATATTGGGTGACTTCAGATACACAAATATTGACTGGGGATACTACTCAAGCCCCAACACCCTCGCCCTACAGTCACTACAATTTGTAAATTCATATGCTATGGCACAACCAGTCACTACAGCCACAAGGGCGAATACATATTGGACCTGATCATCACCAACATAGGGACTCTATGTTCCACACCAGCGATATACGCCTCGTTGGTAAGGTCAGAACATACATATATCTCACTGGACATACATATACACCCCACACACCCATCCTGGGTAATCTTGGTGAACTTCTCATGAGCCAACTTCTCACTTCACCAAAGCAAGGTGGTATCCTTCAGAGACCCTGAGACAGTGGCAAATATGGCTCTGACTGCTGAATCCTTTACATACACATTCTATGGACACCTAGTGGACTGCATGGATTGTGCTATCCCAAATAACAACAGTTCTCACTCCTACAATGGCAGGGGACCTGTCTGGTAGACCCCAGCCATTAATAAGCTGTACAACATCAGGAGGAAGCTACTACATGATAGAGCACAATCACAGACTGGGAAAGCATCTGTGATCTGTACTAGCAGACAGCTACGATCACTCATGTACTTATCTAAAGGCTGCTTCTCACGGACAATTGCACCAGACACGTAGGACTATCACAAGGCCTTGTTCAGTTATGTCAGGAACCTGGGTGGACACTCACTGATATGCTGGGATTTACTGCATACTGACTAAACTTACCCTGAACCCACTGGCATAGCCAACATCCTGGCAAACAGGTTCGGTTCAGTGCAGATGTCTCCCCCCATCCCCCCAAGGGAGCAACTATCCATCCCAACAGAGTGTAACCTCCCTGACATCACACAGCAACAGGTGAGTGCTGCCCTCCCCAAAGCATACATTACAGCATCAATGGGACCAGATGGTGTCCCGGCCTGCATCTTACACAAGCTTCATGACAGACGTAACCCTCACATTACATCACTGTGCAATATCGGAGTTACTACAGGATATGTACCCACAGAATGGCATACAGCGACAGTGGTCCCACTCCATAGAGTTGGTGCCACAACGGACCACAGACAGTATTGCCCTCTAAGCCTAACTAGCCTGTTCTGCAAAGTTATGGAGCATATTGTCATGGGACTCTTACACATAGACATCGGGAACCTACAGACACTGTGTCCTACACATTTCAGCATTGTTGTGGGCAGATCTTGCCACTTGAACATGTTTGTATTCTTTAGACAGTTAACAGGTCCATCGACATAGGTACAGTTGTACACGCAGCCTACCTGAACCTTGCAAAACCCTTCCACACAATAACCCACTGGGAAATTATGCATAGGCTCACCAGCATCGATGTGGACACATATCTCACATGATGGATTACTACCTGGATCAGGGATAGCACACACATGGTCAGAATTGCAGGTGCCATGTCTGACTATACACCAGTTACACTTGGCATCCCACATGGCTCGGTCCTGGGACCTCTCTTGTTCAGTATATATTTGTCTGACATACAGGCTACCACAGGGGGAATATGGCTGACCTTGTTTGCACTTGACTGCAAACTGGGTGCCATAATCAACTCTCCAGCTGCCACATGCATACTCCAACAGGGTCTCACAGAGATGGATGACTGGTGCCTGAGCTATGGCCTACAGCTAAATGCTATTAGTTGCACAGTCATCCCCTTTGGGAATAACAACATGCCCACGCATTACCACATAGGTAGTACTCCATTACATACAGTAGGAGTTGTTAGGTGATTGGGAACATGACTTGTTTGTACTGTCGCCTTTGGCATTCACGTTGCCAAAGTGGTTGGACAGACCTTCTATATAAGCCACCTTATCCCATATGGTTTCACATCTAGATCGAGTGAAGTCATTGTGCCCCTATACTCATCATGACTATGTTTGGTTACAATGCCACCTTTGGGGTGTACCATACCCAAAACCTGCAGCAACTGTACTGGCCACAGAATTTCCTCACCAAGCAGATGTAGGGACTCACACGGATGACCTGCACAGTTCGGATGCAGTAACTCCAGCTCTACTCAGTTGCTTACCACCTACTCGGATATGATGTGTGCCTGTTGTTTACAGTAATACCCAACCCAGAATTACAGGACATGCTCCACCTCAGGATATCCGACTCCCTTGTGGCTACACACTCCAGGGACATATACCTCAGCACAGATGTTAATAGGACATGCTGGAGGGACAGATTCTTATCCCAGGGCCTCCACTCACTCCAGATTGTGATCACAGTTTCACATAGGCAGAGCCACCCATTGACCACCTACAGGGGACATCTTGACGGCTGTATGGGTGATCGTATGTTTACCCCTGGGATATCTTCTGTGTCCCTGCTAGACAGAGGCACACTAGCCTAAACATACATGGGCTATCTTGTGTGACCTACTATTCACTGGCACAGTGTAGTAATCTGACAGGGTTGCAAAAGCCAAACACACTCTGGCTAGGCTTGTACATGCCCTAAGGCAGATAGCCTAGTATCGACCTCTGAACCTATGCTTATGTTCGGGATTCACAATATTTATTGCTGATACTGTTTGCAGGTCTTTATCGTCTTTGCTTTCCCAGTTTCTATGAACAACTTAGGTATCTGCAGAACATGTTTGATCATGACAGGGTTCCACTATATTATATATGTGTCTGTTGTCATGTAACTGTGTGCACAGGGTGGATTGCTGAATAGTGAGAGGTTCCTGGGTTAACACATGCAACTGCCAGATATGTGTGGCCCACTGCTGTATTCAGACATGGCCTAAGTATGTGAGCATGCCCAGTTCAGGCTTTCCATGTTTTGTTGCCTGACATATGTCTCATTTATTCAAGTGTGTGAGCATGCCCAGTGTGACCTTTCAGTATGTGGCAATCTGAAGTCCACTACATTTGTGGATGTGTGTGAACATGGCCAATATTAACATTTATACTGTGTGTGTTGGAAGTCAAGTTCTGTTCTTACTGCAGGACTTACCTTTGTGTCATAACTCAACAGGGATTATGCTATGCCTGCAGGGTTTCCATGAGATACTTTGCATAGACTTATCAACATTCCTTCATACAGGCTGACCACTGCAATACTGTCATGGTTTAGTGGTTCAGTGCTTTAACTGTAGTGCACAGTATCCTGGGTTCGAGGCCCATCACTGCTTTATATTTTCATACTGAGCAGACCAGACTGCTTAAGGGCCAGTTAAGCAAATATGAGCATGATGGCTTTTGTTCAGCTATGTCCTACTTAGACCAGGCTTGTCCGACATTGCTGTATATTCACCAACTTTGCTGGACATTGCCCAATATTACTCAGCATTGACCACAGTTGTACTAGTTGGTGTGTGTGATTCTGTTTGCATATACTACATGGTGGTAAATGCTATTTAGCACTGCCTTAAATTGCTTAACACATGGCAATCATGCCTCAGGTGGTGCTGCAGGGCTGTCTATGTCGGATGCACATACTACACTCCCTGTACATGTTTGAAAGCAGGTAGTGTCAACTTAGGCATGCCTTTTACTATATGTGCGAGTCAGAGAGAAGTATCATTTTTGGAGTTCCTACTGAGCCAGTGTATGTGCTATGCGTTGCCACTTTGCCAAGGCCAAAGCATACTGGGCACACCTCCTTCTGCCTACTGGGGCAGGCTCAGGTTCTTCTCCTCCGAGTCACGCTCTGCCTGTGATGACCTTGGCAATGGTGGGGGGCTGTTTGGCCCAGGCCTATGCTGGTCCTGCTGCAGCTGTTTTCACAGGATCATATTATGTAGCATAGCACATACCATGACAATTTGGGTACATGTAGTTGGTGAGTACTGCAAGGCTCCACCAGATGTGTCCAGGCACCGGAACCGTGACTTGAGCAGCCCAAACACACGCTTGATTACATCGCGTGTTTGTGCATGTGCCTCATTATGGCATTCCTGTTCAGCTGTGTGTGCGTTTCTGATGGGTGTCATCAGCCATGGCTCCAGTGCATAGCCAGCATCCCCCACTAGGTGACCATGTGGGATGTCCCCATTGGCAAATGTCTGGTACAGCTGCGTCAGATGCCAGATATGGGAATCATGGTAGCTTCCAGGGCAGCCAGCACACACATTCAGTATTATGCCCTGGGCATCACACATGACCTGGCAGTTGATGGAGGGGAAGCCCTTGCGGTTGAAGTAGACCCTACCCCGCTCACCAGCTGGTGCTTTGATGCATATGTGCATGCAGTCTATTGCACCCACTACCTCAGGGTATTCCACTATTTGCTGGAAGAGATGCATATTGCTGGCCAATACCTCACGGGCATTGGGGAAATATACACAATCACCGACATGTGCTGACATGGCATCCAGGAACTGGTGCAGTACCCTGGATGCTGATGCCTGTGATATCCCCATCATATCACCAGTTGGTCTCTGGAAGGTACCTGTTGCTAATATTCTTAGGCCAACACATACCTTGGTTTCCACTGGGATGGGTTCCCCTCTGTTGGTTCTGTGTGTGAGGCGTGGCCTGCACAGTTCAACAATTTGCTGCAGGAGGTCTCTGTCCACTCTGTTGCGATCCACTATCTCCAGCTCATGTAGCCCCTGGTAGGTTACCCTGGGCTTGTACACTCTTCTCTATCTCTTCACTGTGGGTTGTCCAGCAGCATTTCCATTGTCACCACCCTCAGCATGTTGCATATGTCGCCTTGTAACAGCAATGGCAGCCCCTAACATTTCTTTGTCTCAGTAAAGCTTTTTCAGTTTTCACTTCTATTAGCTTACTACAGTGTCTCTTGTGAGAAACATAATGGACTGTTGTTTGCAGAGTTTTAAGTGCTAGGCTGGGCTGGGCTAGTGCACTGCCTGTGTAATTGCCTGATTCTGAATGTTTTCACCTGCTAGCTCTGCTAGTACTCCCTAGTAGCTTCCTACTATTTGTTGTGCTTCCTATTTCCTTTCTGTTTCCTTGGGGGGGCAGCGCCATGCACAAAAGCGCAAACACGCTCACAGCAGCTCACACGTGCGCACTCATGCTTACACGTGCGCACACTGTCTTACTCGGGTTTACAGGCGCGCACACCCGTGCATACCCGCTCAGCAAAAAATTTTGGTATTATTCATGGCATACACCTTCCATTTCTTGCCTTTACCTAGCCTACCTGTTGACACACCTCTTTCAATAATGTGTAAATGACAGCTGACACATGCCACTCTGCTCCAATCAGCTTCCCTTCTTTCATACATACCCCACTCGTGATGTCACCTATCTTCTACTCTGATACTCCCCTTATCCTACTCCTACACTCCACTGTCTGTGCTCATTTGCTATGTAAACCTGCGATTCACTATCCTAACCCTCCTTTGCATAGGATTTCCTACTAATGCTTGGTTACATCTCTTAGACTGTGTTTCCCCCCTTAGCAACCTCTACTTGGTGGCCATGTTGTCTTCAGCCTGCCATTCCCTTGCATTGTAATTTAACAATTTAAATAAAATCCACATTTGTGGGTTTTAATTTTTATTTTTCTGGTTTTTAGAGCGCAGCCCATTTGCGCGGCTCTGCGCTACGCTTAAACATCGGAAATCGGAGGAAAAAAATTAATTATTTTTATTTTCGTATTGCATCGGGAAACATTGCCAATGGCCATATATTTGGCCATTGGCATGCTTCCTGTACTGGTTGCAACCTTTATTTGGAGCTGTCACAGCTCCGTTTTGCTATTTGCAGAACGGTACTCAGTTGTCAACTGAGTACATTTCTGCAAATAACACTGCTCTTACTCGGACAGGTTTGGGTTTCCTGAATTTCAAATCTACCTCATTTGCATGCCTTTTGGCTGCAATTGAGGTAATTTGCATGACCCAGCCCTGTCCGTGTAAGAGCCGTTTTAGGAGCTCTCTTGCACGCCCCTGCAGGCTGTTCCTGGATCGCTCATGGGACATGATGGCTGCATGGAGTCTTACTCTACTCTTAGACTCTGTGCAAGCCATCGTGAATCCGGCCCATTCTTGAACAAAAGAAGACTAAAATATGTATGGGAAACAGAAAAAAGGTGGGCATCTATAAGTGTGAAGCCTGCACCCAATGTCTCTATATTAAAAATGAGTTTATTTACATTAAATGTAGGGACACTCAAATTAGGGGCAAGAAATATAGTAATAGTGCTGGAGTAATATATATTGTCCTATGTGATGAATTTGAGGCATTTTATATAGGGAAGATGGAGCACAGGTTAAAAAGGGGAATATATAAACATACTTATGCTATTAAATCTAAGAATGAGAAAAATGCCTTACACAAACATACCCTGAGTTGTAGATTATCTAAGTTTACATTTCTTGTACTAGACGAACTGCCCATAGACCCTATAAGTGGGCCATGGGAAACAAAGATCTAATACAAAGAAGTATATTGGCAAACTCATTTCGGAAGCTAGTAGAATACCTGGCATGAATGAAAATGTTTCCCTAGTCCCAGTTTTAAAGTTGAGGGCAGCGAGGTTGTAATGAGATATCTCCCATAAAGTTTATATATTTTTGTATACTTAGAGTGTTTTAACAGTGTAAATTAATGTAAACACTTTTGTTATGACTTTTGAACACTAAATGGTACATTTACTTTGTGGACTGGTGTTAGGCTGGCTGCCTTTCTGAGCCATTTAGGGATTGTCTGGTTGTCTCCTGGGAGAGTCAAACACTGGACTTGGTTTTTGTGGGGTGAACACCTTGACCATCAGGCTAATCTCTTTCCTTACATTTCTTAAGTGCATTTAACATTTCAGAATGTTTTACAAAGCTTTTAACAATGTTTTTACATTTTTAATACATTTAACAGTTTTTTTTATAAGTTTTTTATGTTCACTAACAGGCATTTTTAGTGGTTTTAGGAACTATGTTTGTATGATTTCAGTTTATTTTAATTTGGTAATCAATGGTAATTAATGCCATTTGCATTACTTGATCAAGCATTATAGAAAATATATTTAAACAGTGTTAGTAGGTTTAAGCAGTCATCTGATGAAGTCTTGCTTAGATGAAAACACTGTAAATCAGTTAAGTTTTCATGTGTTTTTAAGTTTATGAATAAAAGTGACAATTCTGCCTGGTTCTAGTTTGCCTGGTTTTTCACAAGTGCCTTTAATCGGTTCCTGGTTACTGCACTTTGTGTAGGTCGGCACTGGACTGTCCTCAGTTTACATTGTGGGTTCCTTCTCCACATTACCATTCTCAGCACTTTCCAAAAATGTATCTGCTGCCTCATCCAGTGGAACAACAGAACAGTCACCTGGATCATCCTGCTCAATTATTTTCAACAGAACATCATCTGCAAGCCCCCAGATACCGGTTTTGTTATCTACACCACTCCATCAGACTTGCGCATTTCATTCTCCAATGAGACAGCTAAATGTTGCTTATGTGTATCATCTAGCACACAGGAATCTTTATCTGCATTCTGATACTCCATATCAAACATTTGTTTTCTCCAAATTCCCATTTCCCAACTCCAAACTCTTCATACCCTTTCTCTCCTCCTTCATTCTGCCGCATCCTTTAGGCCTCTTCCTAGCTGCAGTAGGAGCCCACTGGCACCATCTAACAGCTCCAACGAGCCAGGGAAGTTCATTGATGCCCTGGCCAAATTTCTCCTAGTGATATAAATAGTATCTTAGGTCTCCCATGAAAAGAGGCTACTAGGCTAGTAACACTAGGTTGCTCAACAAATGCTAAATGAATAGAATAAAATGCGTAGATAAACTATTTTACATTAAAATATATAATCATCATACATAAACTACTAAAAGTCAAATTCAAACTGTGAATGAATGCAGATGCCCTTTTTATAAGTACATCGAGGCAGTCAGTTTTGTGGATGGTAAGGATATTGCTGTATACCTAGGGATTGTGAGATCCTCACTGACTGGGATCATGTGTCTCAACACCCCTTCATGTGTAGTAATGTCAGTACAATGCACATCTCCTTATGTCTTATTTTACACTCATTTCCATATCACTATAATTTAAATGTTAGCTGTTGTAGCTTTTATTTATGTTCAACTGTACATATAGGAAGATATCGCCATCTTCAAGGTTCTTCATGTAACTACAGACACATGGAACCAGTGCCATGCACAGAGTGGCTTACAAAAGCTTAATTCTGGTAATTACTGGCACAGGTTATATGATTTAAGCCAGTGTGCTGCAGCTAAAAAAATATTTTCACAAGGTAGCACAAGCAGTAAGTGAAGAGGAATAGAGGGTTTTATCTTTCTCATACATTGCTACTGAATGTCACTGACAGTATTTTGCTGAGATCAGGTGACAGTAGGGTAAGGGAGTTTGTTCTTTTCCCCTCTGTTGTGTAATATTGTAATTAGTATATTTACAAGTGCTGGGGTATGGAGGGTGCAGGGATTGCTTAAAGCCTAGCAAAACAGTTACTTTGGGATGATCTACTTTTCTTTGTTTATAGTTAAATGTTAGACACTTCGCATTTGATGTATTGACTCTTAGTGTTAATTTACATCAGGGATTCAATATAGCCCCTATATACATAATATGAATATGTATGTACATGTGTATGTATGTGTGTGCATCTATGTGTGCCTTGATATTCTCAGTGATGATGTTAGCTACAGTTTAGTCTAAAATTAAATTATGATTGTCTTATATTTAATGTTAATAGATGGTTTAGTATAGTTCCTTCTACTTCTGCTTTATTGACACATTACTGCCATTCATATATCTTGTCAGCAATGAGTAGTGTAACTTTTTATTACTTTCTATATCCAAACTTAACAGGTGTGATCTTACTTTTTCTGATTATGTTTTACACAGATACATACTTGTATTTTCAGAGATACACTTCAATTGTTTATGCAAATATCACATTGTTTACTTAGGTACCACATGCAAAGGTACTAGTAGCAGTTCTCCAGAATTGTTACCTTTTAGTAAGCATACATCTTTGAGTGAGACACATGCCTCCTTTAAATAGTACGCACAGTTAGTGCAATCCCGGATACTTTCAAAAGTTGTCATCTTCAGCAAACGTCGAGTACATTTTCTTGTGTAAAGGAAAGTAATTAAATGCAAATTGCATCTTAAACTACGTGTGTGTGTGTGTGTGTGTGTGTGTGTGTGTGTGTGTGTGTGTGTGTGTGTGTGTGTATCTGTCTTTGTGTGTGTCTATGAGTGTATATAGACATACATAAACACATTTTAAAAAAGCTATGTAAAGCAACAACTTCCAGTCTGTTATTGATTTTACCAAGTAGAAATATATACAATATATGCTGTACCATTGTAAATGATGAACATAAAACAGTATGGTGCAGAGCTGCAGAGCATGGCATCACAAGCATTTATATGCTATAATGATTCACATAAAATAAGTCTTACTTCAGTTCTTGTTCAGTCAGCATATCTCTCCTAAGTAGCATGGTTTGTCTTTTGAGTTTTTTATACATGTGATTGCATGGATGATTAATTTATTGAATATCTAATATTTGCCTGTGGTCTTTTGAAATGCCATAAGGTTTGCATACTAGGACTGACAGCTCTACAAAATATACTGAACAGGAGTATTTTCACATGCAGAAACAAAATGGTTTATTTTAGTCAGCAATTCCCTTATGATTGTACTACATTTATAAATCATGTAAGCAATTCTTTTTTGTGCCTTGAAGCTAAAGACATTTTCTATAATGTATACATGTATTATCTAGGCACTTTCAAGGCTGAACCTATTAACTGCTGACACATTTGCTGCTTTATTACAAAAACAAGTGTCAAAGTTAGTTCAGCATTGATAAGTGAAGGATAGCCAAAGTTTTAATGTGCTTTATAGGGTAAAATAAAGCACTGTTTCTTTTATCTTAACACAAACCTCTGAGTATGCACTTTTTGAAACAAACTAAATGACATTTCATTCCTTGTGTTGTGCATTCTCTGACTTGATCATCTTTGTGTTTTATTACATTTTTAAAACTAAGGCTAGCAGTAGTTTTTTTTTATACAATGAGATAAAATATTTCACATGCTTCACATAACATGGCATAGCCATATGATTCAGTATAAGTACAAACCAGATGCATTCTTAAAACTAATATAAAAAGCAATGAAGCAACATTTATTAAATACATCCAGCTTTATAGGCATAAACAGCAACTAATAGCTGAATACTTATTAAATCTGCCAGTTAGTAAATTCATGTAACTGTAATATTAGTATTTGTTATTAGGGGACATTTTTCTACAGCAGGTTTACTTAGATGAGCATTATGCATTTGTCATATCTTAGTGTACTAATCCTGTTTTACTCTAGAGGACTGTACACGCAAAATGTTCTTGAAATAATTTTCTTTAACATTTTGGCATAGACGATTAATTCATTTTATTTTGTGACAGGTATGTACTAAACAAAAAAATATATACAAGATCATCACTTGCATACCATTCAATATTTGCATTAAAGCTGGAGCATTAAGTGTTGTACACTGTAATCCAGTAATCCACAGTGTGGCAAAGGTCCCAGAAGCTCAGGGCTATGACATATCTGCGCCACATGGAAATGTATTGTCAAATGATTCCATTAAAAAGTTGTGCAAGCAGAATCATGGTAGTGGAGTTGAATCATCTGTGAAAGAAAGTGTAGAGAAAGATAAACAGGAATGGTGCTACTGGTGATTAATGTGCTTATGTCATTCTAAGGAAGGTACCGCCGTAGATACCTTGTCAATGAGGCATGAAGACACAGTCCAAGGGATATGGATCTGATACCAAGCCATCTATTCTATATGAGTGAAAGCAGATCTCATAATATTTTTTTTAGTTATAGAATACTGCCTAGCTTAAGGGATATTTATATGCAGGGCTCAGAACAGATATGTATATCTCATAGCAACATATAGTGTGAAAATAGACAAATACAGATATTTTAATCTCTCTCTCTCTCTCTCTCTCTATATATATATATATATATATATATATATATATATATATAGTTCTCCTTTATAATCTAAATACTGAAATTTCAAATTTCAGTATTTCAGGACCATAAAGTGGAATTCCATCGCCAAGGCTTTGACACATCCCCCACTCTGGAATCATAGATAAACTTACTAAGCTGGGCATAAATCCCTACGTCACTCGATGGGTTGCTAACTGGCTTACTGACAGAACCCAGACAGTAAAAGTAGCCGACTCCAAATCCAGCTCCAGACAAGTGATAAGTGGAGTACCTCAGGGTTCAGTCCTGGGACCACTCTTGTTTGGTATCTACTTCTCTGAAGTACAGGCCAACACTAAGGGATTCTGGCTAACAAAGTCTGCAGATGACTGCAAACTGGGAGCCATTATTGAATCCTCAAATGATGTGGATATTCTACAAAAGGGCCTTAAAGAAACAGATGCCTGGTGCCAGAGCTATGGGCTCAAGCTTAATGCCAAGAAATGTATAGTTATCCCCTTTGGAAAAAAACATGTACCCATGAATTACCACATAGGTGGCAGGACACTAAACATTGAAAGTGTGATGAGAGACTTAGGGACACAGGTGGACAGTGGTCTCACTTTCGATAACCACATTGCACAAACAGTCAGGAAATCCTTCTATGTGGCACACCTGATCACTAAGGGCTTTTCATCCAGAAAAAAGAAGGTCATTGTCCCACTGTACTCATCCCTCATTAGATCCATTATAGAGTATAATGCCCCATTTGGTATGTATCACAAGACATCTGCAACAGCTGGAAAGGCCACAAAAATACCTCACTATAAGAATCACAGGCCTAAAGCAGATGACATATACTGACCATCTAAAAAAACTTCAGCTATACTCTGTGGCATATCGTCTACTCAGAGGCGATCTCTGCTTAACATACAAGGCCATGTCAAACCCGGAGCTGTTGGACATGCTCCACTTAAAGAAATCATAATCCCTCAGAGTCACACGCTCCAGGGATTTAAACCTTGTCATCACAATGAACAAAACATGCTGGAGGGATAGGTTCCTGACCCAGAGACTCCCCATATTCTGGAATAGACTGCCCATACATATCAAGCAGAGCACCTCATTGCCCTCTTCAAAAGGAACCCTGATGATTGGATGGGAGATAGGAAATTCACCCCGGGGATCATGTCAGTCGCCCTGCTAGACAGGGGCCTGGAGACGTAAATATTGTGGGAAAAAATATCCAGGGAATTGTTATGGCTAGGCTTGCATAGGCCCTAGGGCCGATAGCCTAGTACCGACCTATGAACCTATGAACCTATAAAGTGAATCTATATATATATATATATATATATATATATATATATATATATATATATATATATATTTATATATTGAATCTCAGAATCCTGAAATGCATGATCACAGTAGCATGATATAGAAGACCAAAATGCTGAAGACCAGGATGTTGAATGTCTGGGCTTGTCCCCCTGCAAGGTCCATGTTATCATTTGGGGTTTACATTAGTTGGGATACTCACCTTTTAAAACTTTTAGGCATTGTTGTCTTCAGCATCATTTTTCTGTATTATGTTACCATGATTATGCATTTCAGCATCTTGGGATTCAGCCTAGTTATAGACAACATACACACACACACAAACACACACACACACACACACATATATATATATATATATATATATATATATATATATATATATATATATATATATATATATATGGTACTCACATATTATCGCAACCAGATTTTTGCGATAATACCACTTGCTTACTGTTATCGTAATCTGACTGAGAGTGTTGTACAAATGTCAGGAAACATCTAAAATTAAACAGATAACCTGTTTTTTAACTGTATGAGTCTGAAATAGCTGAAAAAGGTCCAAAAAAACATGGATGACCGTTACATTCATCAGCATTTGCTGCCATGGAAAAAAAAAAGGGAAAGGAACATTCAGCGGGAGGCGGAGCACTATTCAGTTAAGCTTCACCACCCTGGTAGTAAACTGCATAAAGAAACACAACAGCATATTTTTTTTTTTTTTGGGGGGGGGGTGTTTTAGACATTTTAATCCTAGAAACACATCTAAAATTAATTAATCAGATAACCTGTGTTGTACCTGTACGAGTCTCAGGAAAACCGTTGACACAGCTGTGATATATATGTATATAGCTGAAAAAGGTCCAAAAAAACCACATTTATGACCATTACATTCATCAGCATTTGCTGCTATGAAGAAAAAAAAAAAAAAAGAAAGGGAACGGAACTTTCAGCGAGCGGCGGTAGCGCACTATTCAGTTAAGCTTCACCACTTTGGCAGTAAACTGCATAAAGAAACAACAGCATGTTTCTATTTTTTGGGGGGGGTTGTTATACACATTTTATTGAAACCACTGCAGAAAAAAAATGTATTGTTAATGGAAACATACTATATAACACTTATAAACCACTAACGGTCAGAAAACAAAATTGGGAAGCAAGTGGTATTATCGCAAAAATCTGGTTGCGATAATACGTAAGTACTATATATATATATATATATATATATATATATATATATATATATATATATATATATATATATATATAAAAAGAGAGAAAGGGAGAGAGTTGTATGTGCTTGTGTTGCTGAATTCTCAGAAAAGATAGCAAGAGTCTCTTCACAACACAGTGGCTCTATATCAAAGGTAGAAGACCTGCAATTCTGAGTCCCTTAACTATGCAAAATAAAGTATGAATGCCAGATAAAAACAACAAATTTCATAACTTACTTTAATACCATTATAGCATTTTTTTTCAAGAGGCTTCACTCCCCAGTGCAGGAGGCTGCACCCCCCTGCCCCCCCCCCCACACACACACACTTCTGCTACTTATTATACTAATTCACAGGTCACTCTGCCTTGGAGTAATACTAAGGTTCCATAATCACAAACCTAGCATAGTGTTCCAATCGTCACAGTTTCAAAATTACCATTCAGTGAAATGCAATTCCAGACTTCAAGATTTCAACAGGAAGACTAGCAATACATAGCCTCAATGACCAGCTACTTATATGGTATATAACTATTTAGCTACATATAATGGCAACACAAAGGGTTATTTGGCAAACTCATATTATTTCCATACTCAGTAGATGCTGTGAAACCTCAAGTAGAATCTGTGAAATCTAAGGAAATGTCTGTGATCTCTTATATCTGTCACTTTACACATAAGTGACAGTTTTCACTGGAAAATATTGTCAAATACACAGATCATTCTGCATTCCTCTGTTATGGAAAAATGCTCCTCTTTTTCATCACTCTAACATGGAGTGGTATTCTTCTCACCTGCTCTATATAACTAGTTATTTGATTCCAAGTTATTGGTGAATGAGACAAAAAAAAAACAATGATTGTCTGGGAGAAGTCATGTAACACTACCAGCCCCATTTTTCACACATACACAACTCCAATTAAATGGGTGGATGAATGCTGGTACCTGGAAGCATCCGTTGTAAATGCAGATAGTTATTCTTCAAGTCAAACATGTTTGGAGGAGAGAGTCACGCAAATGTATAAAAGATTATGTACAATCTGTTAAATTAAAAGCTATGTCATACTTTTGAACAAATGATTCTCAAAATGGACCGGATTCATTACCAGCTGCTATTGTGTTGGTGGTATCATGATATCATGGAATTTTATATTAATTACATGGCTCTATATGTAGCGTACAGCCTCAAAACAAAACAAAATGGCAGGATATGCTAATCAAAGCATAATGAAAATGTTAATTAACCAATCTAACATGGTGAAGCTATTGAGAGAGTTATAAAACAATTCTGTGCATTCACTCTTCCCTTTGGCACCGAACTCCAAAACTCTTTGGAATACAGGCATGATTACAGTTAGAAAAAAATGTTCAAGGTTGCTGCTGCTATCATTATGCTGTATGTGCAACAGACTTTAAATCAAGATGTTGCTGTTGCTGCTGCCAGACCTCAGGCAAGAAGAAGAAGAGGGGTGTTCAGACCCTGTTTGACTTATCACATACTGCATGACACAGAAATTGCAGAGTGATACAGGATGGACATGGAACACTGTGCAAACTTTGCAACCCCCACCTCAGGCACCAGGGAAATCATGGAGAACACATCCCAATGGAAACAAAGGTATGTGTAGCATTACATACACTAACTACTGGTAGTTTTTAGAGACCCAAAGGGGATATTTTAGGGTTGTCAAAGGCATCAGTCTCTGGAATATTACATCAGTTTTTAAATGCAACACTACAAAATGCAAGGGATCAGATCTGTTTCCCATGCACCCAAAAGGTGATAGCAAGAACAATACAGGTATTTTATACAACAGAACACTTTTCTGAAGTGTTGGGGGCCATAGAAGGCACACATGTAGAAATAAAAGCCCCACCTGGTGAACAGAAATGCAGGTGTATCAATAGAAAAGGATACCACTCTATAAACTTCCAGGTTGTCTGTAATGCCCAAGGGATCATCTACAATGTCTGTGCAGGTAACTCATGCAGTTTTCATGACTCAAATATGGCGCAACTGTGAGCAGTACACGAGGTTTGTTAGGGATGATTTTCCACAATGGTATCTAGTGGGTGATGCAGCTTATACACTGGAGCCCTGGCTCATAACACCCATAAGAAACCAACACAATGCCACTGAGCAAGGATACGAGGCCCATGCTCAAAGTAGGAATGTCATATACTGTGTGTTTGGATTGCCCAAATCAGGGTTCAGGAGTCTAGACACATCAGGAGGTGGATTGCAGTATGATCCAGCCACCACCACTGTAATACTCACAGTCTGTGTCATGTTGCACAATATAATTCTCAGGAAACAGCTTCAACAATGATGCCAATGAGCAGGAGCACATTTCCAAGGACCACATATAGGGCCAGCAGCAGCAGCAGATACAGATAAGGAGTCTGATGGAGAACCAGCATCTGCAGATGGTGCAGGCAGATGGAGATGTACACAGAATGTGCTGGCTCTGGGTAAGAGGCAAAGGGTAGCATAGACTCTCACTACCTAGATCAAAGCCTAAGATCCCATGCACATACAAATATGAAAACTGTTGCCTGTCAAACTCCACGACCTTTACTTAACCATGTCATGGCTATGTCCTGATAGCATCAGATGAAGGCAACCCTCAAGTACACAATTTGTACCTGTAGTAATGACAAGGCAAGTGTGGAACCTGTAAGGAAAAAGAACGTTATATGACCAAGTGCTGTCATATGGAAATATGCATACGTCCCTAAGCAGAGCATTTGTCTGAGGTGTACACTTATGTCAGTAATAGCTTATATAATAATGTCTGCAATATACAGCAATGTATTCTACCAATACTGCATATCAAACATTTCACTTGATCACTGCCTATAAACCACAGAACAGGTCAACCATACCATCATTTGAAGAAGTATAAAAATAAGTAAGGCTGCAATACTTACTGTTTCAACTGCTTTACTTACAATACTAATGTAAGTACAATGAGGGTCAGCAGTTATATAAACAATCATTCACAATGAGTAGTAATAAGAAATGAAAACATGTTCTTCTGCAACACATATTAATAAATACAAGTTTGTAAGTAAGAAAGCAGTAGCTATCCACTGTTCATCAAGCATATATGCAACTTTAAGTCACAAAGACATGTGCAAAGAACACTGCACAGTTATTACTATCATTTGCACAGGGTGGTTGGGGTGGTGTCAGAAGGGCAAGGAAGATACCAAAGAATTGAGTGTGTGCTAGTAAGAAACTAATGTATAAGTATACAGTGGTCAGAGCCAGCAACAAGAGATGTATAACACTCAACAGTGCTGTTTAGATCGCTTGCATGTGTGTGTGTGTGAGGTGGGATGGGCAAGTTTTATTTGAAGGTGTGTATGTGCGTCTACATGAACACAATCAAGCACTGTGCTAGCCATACACCTTTGCATCTAGAACATGCGTGAGCCATGCATGGTACAGTAGTAGTGAGTTCAGCATTGTCGCCTCCAGCCATGAGAACTACCTCTGCCAGGAGTTGCACTGCTACTTCTATACCCTGGTTAAAAGTAGGTATGCTATATGAATGTAAGTGATGCCTGCCGGATGAACATTCCCTCTGGGCTACCAAGTCTGGGTGTGGACACCACAATCAATGAAGGATTAGTGAAAGTAGTGCCACTATGGGTGTGGGATCTAGCACAGCCACACTGGCTAACACCAGAAGATGTAGCAGCTCTCTAGCCATGTGGATGCCCACCCTTCCCTCCCAGACATTTCATCACAAACACTTCCCAATCCAGTCTGTCATTCATCCTGTCCAAGGACTCACACATGTTTGAGGGAGTCATGCATGTCAGGATGCGCACTGTTTAGAACTCACATTATCTCTTCTGAGACACTGGTTGAGCATGCCTGTGGCTCCATTATGGTCCTACACATACAGCTGGTGGCACCTAATGACACACTAGCATCAGGAAGAGGGTGAACAGCAGGAGTCTTCAAAGCACATCTACCAACTGTCCTGTGTGGCACCTCATACTTATGATAGCTATGGGGAGAATCAACCAGCTCTGCAACTGGAGTAACCACACTACCCTAATCATTTATGCCACCCTCAACCTGTCTTATACCAGATGTGTAAGTGGCATGGGTATGCATAGGCACATTGACATTCTCTCTGAATATAATCAGGGGATGTAGAAGATACAAGCTCAGTGTCAGATTGACCATCTGTACCCCCAGACCGTGCCTCTTCCTCACCACCACTATCATTATTAGTGGCTACAGATACTCTGACATTAGATGGTAGGAGTTCAACAGTGCTACTGTCAGGATCACTTATGATAACAAGCAATAAACACAACAAAGAGACAAACGGGGAATAAAAATTATCAAAACTTTGTTATATAAAAGGTATGTTAAGCTATAATAGATGCTCAAGCAATACAAATATTAGTTTCAGTTAGGCCTAACTCTATGTTATACACACTTATAAAAATAAAAAAGTGTGCTTAGAATGTGCAGGTGATCTTGTAGACTGCAGTCCAGATATCCCTGTATGGAAGGAATGGAGAGAAAAGAAAGCTAAGTATCACAATGCAAATGAAACAAGAAACAGAACAATCTAATTTACATGTCCAGATCAAGAATAATCTAATACAAAAAGCTACTGACTACTTGAATTCCCCCTAAACATCCTCCTCTGTCTATCTTGTACTGTTTTGTCTAACCCACACTTATTGCTGTCTCTAGATAGTACATCAGATATATAATATTTATGCACATAAAGATATATAGAATGACAGTTAGATTATCATTATTTTGCGTACCTGGAAGTTCTGCTTGAGACAGTCTAGGTCTGTTGTCCACATCAGCAGCAACATCAAGAATTCTGTGTGGACCCTCTGCTGACCTATTTGGATATCTTGCAATGGACTTGAATTCATCCCTTTCAGTCAGCGATGGTTCAGTAGAAAGATCAACCCACCCTGCCATAGCCACCTGTTTTGGGGCAGCTACAGACACCCTATGGTGAGCAGAGGTGATCAAACCTCATTTTGTATAGAACAGCTTGTATTTCTAATGACTCTTTATCCCATTCTTTCATTTAATTACTAGCCCATCTACCCATTCTATCTTTAATATGCATTTTAAGAAGTTCCATAGTAAGACATTGCTAACCTATTATCATTCAAAGATAGAACAAATCTTGAAATTTGTTCCTTAAGATAACTCTTAATTTTTTTTAATTTCATCATATATTCTAAGATTCTATAAATCATCTGAAATGTCTTTATATCCATTAATATATTATTACTTAGTGCATTATGATCAAACTAAGCATAAGAAATAGATTTAAAATAATTTGCTTTATTAAGAAAATCTATAGAGAGATAAATCTTATCAATTCTAGTTTGCAGCTCATGTGCATAAGAATAATGAGTGAAGAACAATGACTTATCATCTAATTTTACTATTAAATCAACTCAATTATTATTACTAATCATTCTATTTAGTGTTTTAATTGATGCCAGTATTTTAGCTTTCTTCTGTTCACTTGTATCTTCTATACTAAATATGTAGTTAAAATGCCCTGCTAAAATTAGATTACCATTCCAATTTGTACTAAAATTAAGTGATCTTTAGCTACTCTTGCACCTATTCCAGGGATCCAGTAAAAACAGTGTATAGAGTTTGCCATTATATTTAATTATTATAAATGCATGCATTCCTTTGGGATAGTTAATGGATTCCATGACCTTACATATTGCAATAGATTTTGTACAACATATAGCAGTTCCTCTCCTCTTTTTGTTAAAAGGAGATGATGACATTTTTTTTAATTTTGTAACCCAAGTTATTTAAAAATTGTATACCTTAGCTATCAAGTGAGCCTCTTCCAAGAATGCAATGTTCCTCTATTTCATTTTAAATCTCTCATTAATGATTTCCTTTATCACCATTATTTAATCCAGTTACAATAACTGATAGTATATTAAAACTGCAAGTGTATTTAAAAAGTTTTCTTTTAAAAGATAATATGATACATTTATCCACTATATTAATTTAATTGTATATAAGACTGTAATGCACTCCACCAACACTACCTTAACACTCCACATATTTTAAATCTTCCTTCCTACAGACTAAACTACTAAGACTCATAAAAAACATAAATCTACAATTGTAACTATATATATTAGTAATAAAACACAAACTACCATGGATTCCAAAGTTCCTAGTTTGCCTTTTGAATAGACAAACTACTATAGTATCTCTCTTTCTATCAATACACAAAAATTCATCAAAAACTAGTCAAAAGCTGGCACAACTTAAAAATAAATAATATATTATATATAAGTTTAAAATAATAAGACTATTAATTTATTTATATATATTGCCATGTAAAACTATTTCCCCATTACTACAAAAAAGTTAATAATCTTCAGTTAATCACAAATATTAAATAATACAACAAATAGTATACTATATACCTACTTATGTAATAGTAGTATAAATTATCCATTAAATATTCCTAAATTATTCACCTACTTTACACATTCCCCCAGATTCACAAATCCTCTGTGTAAGACTTAACAAGTCTTACTCGGAGGCTGCAATTGAACGGTATGACGTTAGAGTGCCATGAATATTCATGAGGGCACGCTGACTTAATCGTAAGTCTAACACGGACCGTGTAGGAAAGCAGGGGGCATGTCCGACTGCCAAGCAGTCTAAATGTCCATGCCCCTGCAAGAGTTTGAAAAGTAAAATGAAAACACACAAGATCGAGTCCGCTCAAATGTCCTTGTACACAACACCACACTCCCTGACATTGTAAACCCCCATCACAGTTATAAAAAGTAAAACATTAATTTAATTTTTTTTTAAATTCCCGAAATAGCTGCCTGTATTTGTGTATGTGTGCGCGGGTGTGCCCATTGCTTAGCTGTAGTTAGCAATTTCGACATGGAGAGCATAAGAAAGAATGTTTATGCAAATCACACCAAATCGCAATAGCATAATGGTAGAGCGCTCACACAAAGAGTAGGCATTCACAGTTCAAGTCCCACCACTCCCCTTCTTATTTATGTTTTAAATCAGTATATGAAATAATACCTGATATATATGATTAAAATATTAGTAAAAAGCAGTGAAATGGCCTATGTATCAGTGAACAAAATATATATTTTTAAAGGATCCTGATATATAATTGCCTGCAGTTAAGCAGCGCTTTACTCAGCGCAATAGAGTTGCCCATAGTTTAATGGCGCTTTACCCAGCGCAATAGAGTTGCCCAAAGTTTAAGAGCACTTTACCCAGCGCAATAGAGTTGCCCAAAGTTAAATAGCACTGTACCCAGTGCAATAGAGGTGCATATAGCTAAATAGCACTTTAACCAGCGCAATGTGTTTGCGCGGATGTGCGAGCCGTGCCAACCAAGGCACCGTAGGGCACCGTGGAGCAATGTAGAGCAAAGCTGCTTAAACACAGCCACACCCCTAGCCTGTCTGGATAGTATTAAAATAAAATGAATGACAAGTTTCAAACCCAGGATTCTGTGCACCATAATCAAAGTACGGAACCACTAAGCCACGACAGCTTAGGAGAAACGGCCACTGCTAACATACATATACTTAGAAATGGTAGATTAACCATTACTAAGCAGGTCTGCAGTCAGCCAAGAATTTTCAAAAATGGTCAATCACAAAAAAGTGCAGGAAATGTGGCATATTTAAGCCTCATAGGCGGGAATACTTGCCATAACTGATTGTAGCTCACATCTGCAGTTAGAATGGCTGGTGCTGGAGTGGGTACATGCTTCCGAGCGCAATGTTGGGGCATCAAGTAGTTGAAATGCATGGTTTGGCTCCTTGTCCACCATCATGGGTCAAGACTCCTGCAGGGCCAGTTCCAAGGGACGGAGTACAAGGCAGAGGCTTGGAACCGGTTAGCTCATGACCTCACCAGTGTCACAGGCGTTCCTCGGACTGGTGAGCGGGTCTGTCACCACCATGCAGTCCTGAAGAGATGGAAGCAGGACCGCCTGAACCAATGGATACAGGAGGCCTGTGGGATGCAAGATGCCCCACAACTGAGTAGGTAGCCATGGAATGCAGTATGTAAGAATTGATAATTGAATCTGTATAACGGATAGGTATGTCTCAATATCCCTTCATTTACTTTACAGCTGCAGGTGACTGTGCTGTGAATCAGCAAGCCTATGCAGATAGGCTGCTAAGGCTGCACCACCAGGTAGGTTAGTGGATTATTCTGCATGTATTGTTATATAAAATAGAGGAGAGAGCATGAAATAAAGTGTTGTAGTCCAATAATACAGCCATAAAATGGCCTGAATAAGTCCTCTGCATGTACTGTCAGATAAAAAAGCCAGTGAGCCAGAAAAAGAGTGTAGTAACCCATTAAGAAAGGTAAAATATGTCCGGAATAATATCTCTGCAGGTACTGTCATATAAAATAAGTGACTGAGCCTGAAAAAGAGTGTTCTAACCTATTAATAAAGGTATAATATGTCTTAAATATGTCTTCCATATGCACTGTTATAACAAATAAAGGAGTGAGCCTGTGGAAAAGTATGAATGTCATTAATAAAGGTATAAAACCCGGAGTGTGTCTGTGTCACTTAGTTTGAAATGTTGTTGTACCCTTGCATTACACAAATAGTACTGTTTGAAAAAGTTCTGGCAACCCAGAGTTGTGCAGTCCCATCTAAAGTGGGTGATTGAAGTGCTAGTAGCTGTGAAGCATATATACAGTCCTCAACAGTCATTTACTGGCTGGCATGCATAAATAAATCTGGCACATGAGTAGCATGTTAATTTGTTCCCCAGAAATGGGAGTGTGCTTCAAGAAATGCAGGGTTCTGTACAAATTGAAGTGAAAATGTCATGTGAAAAACATCCAGATATGTAGATAAAGAAATATAAATTAAATCAAGAAATATTTAGCAGTAATATCTGCATCTTGGACAGTTAGTATGTCAGATATAGGTGAGGTATATATTGAACTAGCCAAACCCATTACACAACCTAATGTATGGTGGCAAGTGTAATAATACATGTAGGGGATATACACTTGCAGTCACTAGGAATGTAGTGTAGACTAAAAGTACTTATAAGATGTTAATTGAAGTTTTTTTCTACACCCTACTGTATGTGCATAAACCTTGCAATTCCACACCTCAGTGGGTATGTGTAACCTTAAATATTTGTTGGGACATATGTCCTATTGTTCTATAAATATTTGCATTCACTTTGATGCATGTGCCCTGTTCAAACACCACAGTCACGGTGGCCTGTTGCTACCAAGCATCCCGGCATGCTGTTGGAATATCCACTGTCGTTCAATATATGCATGTGTTATGCTTGCTGTTAAACTGTTGGAACCTTGGTGTGTTGGGTTAATGGGAATATTACTGCATGCTGTTACATCTAATCCAGAATGCTGTTGTTTATGTTGTAATTAAACACACCTAATCACAGAACGTATGGAAAGGCTGGTACCAGCGGACCCACCTGTCCCTCCTCAGCTGGCAAGTGCATCTGGCACCAGCAGGTACGGTGCCCAGCCCGGGCTCCCCTCTTCAGTTGGTCCTGTGCCACCTTCAGGTGGAAGAGCTGCAGGGGATGGGGCTCATCCCCCTGTGCAAGCGTGGGGGGAGAAGGGCCACCTGTCACCCTTCGAAGGGTCCAGGCTGTGGTGCATAGGGAGTTCCAGCTTTCAGTCGCTGATCCCCTATGCCAGCTCGAGGCGAGAGTGGTGTGTCTCATGGGTGAGCCTGCCCATCTTATGCAGCCCCCAGCACAGTCACCCTTGGGGCTGTGAAGGTGCAGTGGTGACTGCCCATGGGTGGGGATCTCAGTTCCACTGTTACCATCTTTGGGCTCATGGGCTTGCGATTTCCAAACATCCGTCCCCGTCAATTGTGTTCACTCACCCCATGTGTCATATACTGCCCCTGTATGCATCTTGTTTGTCTTGTCTGTTTACCTCCCCAACCTACCTCCCCAAACATACCTACTTCCTCTACCTCACTTTCCACTCTCACCTGAAAAAAATAAAAATAAATAAAAAAGGGCAATCTGTACCCCCCAAAAATTACGCCCCCATACATAGCTGCCCATTTTGCACACATGTCCGCTGGACATGTAAACTGATAATTATAATTGGCAGTACAACATTCTTTGTTGTCCTCACCCCTCTCCCAGGGGTGGAAGGTTTCAAATTTCACTCCAAATTTAATGCATATGCACAGCTGTTGCTGGTAAAGAAATGGGCAGCTATGGACCTTCCCTACACCCGTCCTGCACATCTCGGGCTTGTTTAACTACTGTCTGTCCCTCTTTGTGCACCCTTTTTCAGCACTTTCCTATCTCCCCATTTTCTTTTCTTTAAAAGAAATTAGCGTGTGGGTTAGTGGGAGTAAGCACTTTTAAGCGGTAGTAAGCGGGTTAAAACGAGTGTGCGCATGTGTGCACTGAGCTAAGTATTGCTAAGTGTTGTGCAAACCCATGCAAACCCACTTAAAACTGCTTAAAAGTGCCTTACTCAATCTCTGGCAGGGCCCTTGTTCTGCTCAGCAGCAAAAGAAAAAAATCTCTTCTAGTCTCGAACCCCAGACCATTGACACAATTGACTGGATGAATTACCGCTAAGCCACAACAGATATACAAATAACTTGGTGCTGAAATAAATATATCATACATTACAATGAGGGAATGTAAATGGAAAGTAGGAATGGCATAACACAAATCCTGTTTTGTGGGTCTTTACCAGCAGTTGTTGTGGAATTGCATGACATGACTGTGAAAAGAGAACCAGCCATCCTAGCAGGGAATAATGTTACAGTAGCACCTTACAAACACCACACAGTATCAGACCAGGATAAACACTGGCAAAGTTGAATAGGGCAGAGGCCAGACTCCCCAGCTGTGACTGCTTTACAGGGATGTCCCTGATTTGTAAACAAATGTTAGCTGTGCCCCACTGAATCACTCTGAAAAGTACTAACATTAGGCAGAGAAGTGTGGAATCACATGTAATGAATAATGTCAATAGGTGAGAGTAGACATTGCTTGCATATCAGAAAAGGTGTAGTTATACATATGCTCTGATTCCCAAGAAAGTCTCAACTGCAATATGTCTGTAATATATTGCAGGTGTATCTCACTTATATGTACCTTTCACTGAGGCCGTTCAAATATATACCTGAGAGTATCTGAGGCCTGGCAGAGGCAGAAAAGCACAGGCATATCAGCATTACTGCTGTTACACACTCTGCAAATAGCTTTGGAAGGAGTTCCACAAGCATGCCCTTATGTAGGAGCACAACACAGAAATATCACAGGATGTAGCCATGTACTGCTAGAAACCCACTGTGACAATGCCAATGTGTCAGTGCTGAAAAGACTGGTGTGGTGCACAGACAAAGAATAATAGGCTAACCTCTAGCTACCATCTGGATATGTCCACAGGTGGGAGCTACACAGACAGACTACTTGCCTTGATAGACTAACAGGTACACGGCAACCCAGTATGTTCAGCAAGATAAACCTCACATTAAAATAAAAAATGCTCTTTGCAGTTCTGCACCCCTACCCAAAGGTACAACACACCTGTGTTTTTTTCAGGCAAAAACAAGGGTGTAGGTAGGCATACTCAGTACTGAAATATGTCCAGTTGTGTTGAGCAGCCTGTGCTAATGTCAACACAAACAAACCACAGACTGTTCAGAAGTGAGTAACGTAATAATTACAGTATAGCAGTTCACAAACACTGCATGTGCCACAGGAATACAGTGCAATAACCACATTTGTATGGCAGTTAATTGTCTAATACAGAAAGAAAGTACATACTCCCATGTATCCTGTATTAGCATTTGGAGGGGTGAGTACATGTCTACACTGAGAAGTGTGTACTGGAAGCAGCAACATTCAGGTTTGAGTACAACATGCATATCACTGGCTACAACCCTAGCTTTAGATAAGAGACATATACCAACCTACTGACACAACGGTGACCAGAGCAAACAAGCATGGGCCCCTCCTTGGAAAGCTGAAAGGGCTATGCCTAACTAACCTAGATTTTATAGCAGTGGGCTGCAATCACAGTGAGTACTGCAATCACCACACAGCAGGCTGCATGCAATTACTGAATGGTGGGCAACAATTGGTGCAGAGGCTGTCACATGCACATGTGCAGATACCTAGAAAAGCAGGCTGTACCTGCTGTTCACACATGCAATAATATCATTGCAGGTACAGGGAGATAGAGAGCGAGAGCGAGAGAGAGAAAGAGACACAGACAGAGACACAGACAAAAGAGACAGAAACAGAGACAGAAACAGAGAGAGAAAACCCAAAACAAACAACCAAAAAAAAAAAAAAAAACAACAAACCAGTAACAACAGACGGAGCAGGGAAATACAAAGGTAAGGTATGTAACTCATATGTACGTGCTGGCATGTAGTAGATGTTCCTGAAGAGTACTCTACACACTGCAAATCATCCATGTGCTGCAGCAGTACATATCTATCTGTATCTGCACATGTGCATAGGGCAAGGGACATACTGCAACTGTTAGTGAAGCGTGGACAGATATATGTCGTTGAAGGTTGTTATGTGCAGATATCTATGTAGGTCATAGTGTGTGGCATAGAAAACAACATGCAGTGCTTAAATATGTCATGTGGTGGCTAAACACTGTGGGATTGCTTTGTCAGATCTGCTGTGTTACAGCCAGTGAGGCCTGCTAAAGCTACATGGGCTGAGGACACCAAAATGCATTCTGCACAACACTGTGCAATATAATCATATAACTGTACATCCCACAACTGTTGCATAAGTGATATCCCCACCATGAAAGGTGGACTGTACATGTGCCTATATGTACATCTATGTGTACAGCAATGGATGTGTACATGTATGTGTATATATATATATATATATATATATATATATATATATATATATATATATATATATATATATATATATAGAGAGAGAGAGAGAGAGGCACGGGGTCATATGTAGTGCAACAGGTGTGTGGTGACCAAGGCATGGACTGTAGACAAGTGTCGATACTGCAGTGCCATTCCTCCTTTCCAAAACACTGTACCCATTAACTACCACATAGGTAGCAATCTATCTAACACTGAAGGTGTGATAAGGGAACATGGGACACAGGTGGACAGTAGCCTCCCCTTTAATAAAAACAGTGCCACACTAGACTTGTACTCTGCCTGTGTGGTATGTGTCATAACCACAGGTGTGTCATCTAGGGAAATATATGTCAGTGTTCCCCTCTACTCATCACAATGCCCTGTGTGGTATGTACCTCGCGTGACAACTACAGCAAGTGGAAAGGCCACAGACATACCTCACAAAGGGTAATACTGGTTGCAAACAGATGTCCTATGCAGACTGACTAACAAAACCACATCTAGACTTTATTGCATACCGCCCACACAGAGGTGACCTCTGCTAGACATACAGAGGTATGTCAGACCCATAGCTGGGTGACAACCACCATGGCAACATATCGCAATCTTTCCAGGCTACACACTCTAGGGCCCAAAACCTCATCAGTTCACTAAACAGCACATGCTGGAGGGATAGGTTCCTATCTCAGAGATATGCCATACACTGGAATAAGCCACCTAGCAATAGCAAACAAGGATCCTCATTAGCAGTTGTCAGAAATACCCCTGATGATTGTTTGGGAGATTGGTAATACACCCCAGGAATCCCCTCTGTGGTTCTGGTTGACAGGGGCAAGTGAAATCAAAGTACATGTGTGTCAAAGGCCAGGGTAGGATATGGCTAGGCTGCTGTAGGCCCTAGGGCCAATAGCATATTCACTACCTATGACACTATGCACTCACACATGTACTCAATGCAATACCTGTTATGTGAGGTTGAATAAGTGTAACGCTGAATGTGTGCAAGGTCTGTAAAGGTGTGATAGGTTAGTGTGAAGTTGTATCTGAAATGATAGTGTCTATCCTAGCTGTGCGCCCAGCAAAAGATGTGTATGTTACTGTTAGGCAGACATAGTAGTATGGCATACAATGTGACTTAGTTCCTTGCTGACGACTGTGGTGTCTCATTGTAGGCTAATGCAATACATGTATGCTTAGTGAGTGGTACTGCTGGTGAATCCAACTCCCATATGAACTGTAGTACTACCTGAAGCTGTAGGCCTAAACAGTACAGTATGGTGTGTGTTCACATTGCTTGGAAACACTGTCTTGTGTGTTTCCTGTACTCTGCACAGAGGACATAACTCAGGCATAAGGGTTTGTAAGTAGTGGCACACAATACTGTATGGTACACAGGTAAAGCTCATCTGTGTTGGCATACAGTGGTGTATTGTATGTTTGTCTGATATGTGTGTAATTATGCCTGTACCATGGCCGCAATCATATGTGTGTTACAGGGTATACATGTGTATCTAGCAACATATATACTCTGTTACAGCAGTATGCCACCTATATTAACAACTGTGCACATATGTTAGGCAGGGCTATGGCATCAACTACTAGGGTGGTTGACTGGTACTACTGTAACTGTACTTTACATTCATTGCAATGGATGACATCTTTGTTCGTGCATTGGCGTGATATATACCCCTGTGGCGAGGTTGTGCATTGTGTCATAAACAATGTGCCGGGTACTGTTGTATAGTGGTTTGATATATAGAGTGTGCCAGGCACTGTTAGTCAGTTGTGGCCTGAGAACCAATATGTGGTATTGAATGTGTGTATCCTCTGACAGACAAACGGATGATATATATGTCAGTGAAGTGATATCTGTGGTTAAAGGTGTAAAGAGTGCCACAGGACTCGGTCACACATATTGTTCATTTATCTTTCAGCCTGATGGCCCACCAATGTAACCCAACTTACACAGCAGTGGAGGAAGAGGAGATCCAGCAAAGCCTGGTGCAGCAGTACACACTGCTGTTTTCCAGAAGCAGCCAGCACCAGCAGGAGAGGACTGCACTGTGGCAAGATCTTGTTCGTCGGGTAAATGACATAGGCATGCATAACCGGACATATGAGCAGGTACGCCATCACTGCAGTGATTTAATTAGACATGTCCGGCTGCGTGCGTCTGATATCCATAGACAACAGCTTGCCACAGGTGGTGGGGTGGCCATTCATCCCACCCTCACCAGAGTGGAGGAGCTGCTCCTAAGCATGGTGGCTCCTGGACAACAGCAGCAACTCCCACAGACATGTGTTGTCATGGAGGCCGGAGCCACCCAGCATGTTCACATGGAGCGTGCAGGTAACATGCCCTATCTGTGGACTACAGTTACCTTTATTGTTAGATTATGTCTACGTAAGATGTGTACTGTGTGTTTAGCAGTTGTGCTGCCTAGTGTTGTGCAATACTGATATTTGGAATATTATCTGTACACCTGTTACTGTTGACTGTTGTTCTACTGTAGTTTAGCAAACCCACAGTAGCAATGCCACAGTTGTGGCCACTGATGAACTTTCTCATATTCTCGTAGGTCCCTCTGGTGTGACAGCAGGGCAGACGATCCATGCTGGTGATCGTTGTATAACTGCAATGTTGGTAGTGAAATGTGCATGTCATAGGTGAGGTGTAGGCCATGTACACGTAACACACCTATGAATAATGCATGCCGTGCATGTTGGCTGTAAGACATTGCACAGCTCAGTAATGTCAGTAGATGCCTCAATGACATGCAATACACAGAGAATTAGACACAGTTGTGGCAAAACTGTACTGCACATTGGATAGGCATAGTTGCTACAGCTGTACACAACATAACACATTTATCATACGCAGTACACCTCAACATGCTACATATGGCATTACCACACACCCGCTGTAAGATCACACTTCAGTATACCACATGTCATCCACACACACACGATGTACCTCAGGGGTAGAGGCCTATCATGGGGCTGTGCAACACTCTTCAACACATAACACAGTCATGTTAGGCAATGCTCCCTTTTGAGCACCTCACACACCCATGTACAAAGTGGCTGTGTAATTGTGAACGTAGCCACGGCACTGCAGTTCAGGTACAGCATGCTAGGTGGTGGTCTGTCACACATTAGTAGCCATGAGTGACCACAAGATGCATGATGATGATGGCTCATGGTACTACACCCCATCCAGTTACAGTGACCACAGTACTACACATAGCAGTCATTGCTTTGCACCTCAATGTTGTGTGTGTGCAAACATATGCACCTATACACAATATGCATAGCATGTTGTGTGTGTGCTTACATATGCCAGTATACACAATATGCACAGCAGTCGTCATCTGTACAAAGTGACACATATATGTCCTGGAATGCTATTGGGTGTATAGGTCACATGACACACATTGGGTATGTGTGATGCTTAATGCTACAGTCATGTAGCATGCCATGTCATGGCTGGCACCGACATACCTGCAATATGTCCCACACTCACCATAACCACTGTAAAATGGCCATGTCGAGCATTGGGATTCCTTCATGTCTACATGCACCACTCAACCTGTGTGTGTACATAGCATGCATGTGCTACACCTGTGCCCACTGTTATCTGCTATGGACACAGACACTGTAATCAGACATGGAAATCTATGTGTCACACAGATAACACATGCAGCCACGGTATGTCTACCTGTGAGTGATGGTTCACAGGACATTGCAGAGCTGATAATACTTGCACAGCAATATTGTCTCCATGTACTCATTGTGTTCCAGGGTGTAGCCAATCACTGAACAGCTGCACACATGCATCAAAGCCATGTATACTGTCATTAAATAGGGCCATCTACACTTGCACTGCATGGTCTTGAGCAACACATATTCTGCATGCTAACACATGTAAGGTGACTGTTTGCCTTGTGATACTGTCACCCACCTTCACCCACTATTGAGTATATGTTGGATTGCTGGTGTGTGTGTGTGTGTGTGTGTGTGTGTGTGTGTGTGTGTGTGTGTGTCTGCTGTAGTGAGGAGTGTATTTGTGTGCATGTGTGCCTGTGTTCATGTGTGCATGTGTTCATGTGTTCATGTGTGCATGTGTGCTAACATCATGTACAGATTGAAAAATGTGTTTCCTATCTTCCTCTCACAGGTGCTGAGGTTGGGGTGGCTGAAAGCAGCAGGAAACCTGAAGTCACTGCCACAAATAGTGGAGATGATGAGACATGTATTCTGGCACAGGAAGGTTTGACAGGGTCTGTCGTTGGTCCACCAATCGACAGTACACAGCGTTCAACCCCATCTATGTGCACACTCATACTGCCAATTCATCCCTCATCGCCAATGGCCTTAGCCGAGGGACAGCATACAGTTGGCATTGACCAGGATAGTGTGGTACCCATGGCACTTGCATCCCCTCACAGCAGCCATACCTGGATTCCTGGAATGGTACCACATAGGTGGATGTCCAGAGGTTCTCGGGGAGCACCGCTGGTCATATTGCCCCTGGCAGACGTGCCCTCACAGGTCTTACAACCTCCAGTATGTTCCGGGCTGTAATGCCGGCACAGACACGTATGGAACAGTACACCAGACAGGGACTAAGGATGCAGAGGGCACATTACACCGCTATCAATGACAGCATCGGTGACCTTGCCGGTGCCATCCGGAATTACACCGAGGTCATTGATAGACATTGGGGAGAGACATTAGATGCCCTCCACAATGTGTTTTCCATGAGCCAGGACCATGCAGGATGGTTGAGGCATCGACGCAGATGCATGCCAGCAACAGCAACAGCTTGCAGTCATCGCAGATGGCCCACAGATCACAGCCGCTCCCGTAGTGGCAGTACCATCCATTGACCATCCTAGTAGACCACGTGCACGTGGCTCTGGCCAGTCACAGCAGGGACATGGGTCCACTCGTCATACCTCTGCCTCTGATGATAGTACCCAGTCAGGGTTGGTACCCGATACTGTCAGTAGCAACCCTGCCAGGCACAGGTACCGTGTCCGTGGCCAGACACAATGATCTGTACAGTCTAGCAGATACAGTCTATGGCTGTCCCACTACCACCCATATATGGCAGCCACATGGTGGAGCTGTGTGCATGCAGACACACACACATTAACCAAACAACTAGGGCTCACACATACACACACACATTACATCAACATTGGCCCATGGTGTACTGTTGTCCCTCTCACACACACACACACACACACACACACACACACACACACACACACACACACACACACACAGACATTTCGATTGGATGGGTCAATGTCGGGTTCTGGCAAACCACCAACACACCCTGCGCATATGATGACACCTGTGTCACCTCCTGTCATCTGTAACATTGATGCAGGAACAGGCTGACATGGTGCTGATGCACAGGGTGACATTATAGCAGTGTAGCAATATTAGCACATTGTCAACAGGAAAGTGTAATGATATCCTTGCAGGTATATCTGAGCAGGCATTATGCATCAAAGCTCTGATTGTCAATGTAGCATTGTTTACACCACTGTTAGGTCTGAGTATGTATTGTCCGCCCATGTGCCACTTGGCTGAAGTGTAAAGTGTTGCCAGCATGTGTTAGTGAGAGGACAGTACGTGTGCGATATGTGCAGTACAGATTAGCAGGTGTACATCTGTGAACATGATGGGTGCACACTGTCTGCATGTACGTGCATAGTGGACACATGGGATGTGTGACATACCCTGTTTTACAAATTGTTAACATCTCATAGTATCTCTCGATGGCCAGTATGCATTCTACTACAGATATGTACTAACATGGGTACATATGTGTGTATGACATGGGTTGACACTATGCTGTGGGTGATACTGTTAATATCTGTCAATGTTTTATAGGTTCATAGGGTCATACTAGGCTATCTGCCCTAGGGCATTTATAAGCCTAGCCAGAATGTGTTTGCCTTTCGCCACCCATTTTAAATTTATTTTGCTATGCCCTTTTTCGAGGTTAGTATACTGTACCTCTGTCTAGCAGTGACACAGAAGTGATACCCGGGGTAAACCTACGATCTCCCATCCACTTATCAAGATTCCTCTTGAATAGAGTCAATGAGGGACTCTGCCTAACCTGGACTGGGATTCTATTCCAGAGTGAAGGGAGCCTCTGGGTTATGAATCTGTCCCTCCAGCATGTCCTATTTATTTCAGTGCTGAGGTTCAAGTCTCTTGAGCGTGTAGCTCGATGGGATTTGGATTTTCTGAGGTGCAGCATGTCCATTAATTCCGAGTTGGACATGGCTTTATACGTCAGGCACAGATCACCTCTGAACAGGCGGTATGCCACTGAGTAGAGCTGGAGTTTCTTTAACTGAGCAGCATATGGCATCTGTTTGAGCCCTTTGATCCTCTTGGTGAGGTACTTTTGGGGTCTTTCCAGTTGCTGCAGGTGTCTGGTAAGGTACATGATGTCCTGACAAATGACACACAGTTGTAGGGAACTCAGTAACAGATGAATCCTTCCGGTGCTATACTATAACAGTAAACAGTGGTATTGACCGCCACCCATTCCTGGGACCACAACTGTTTGGCATATAGCCCTCTTAGGTACATGCAAACACACTAGGGATATGTCCTTCCACATCTGGAAATGCATGCATTGCCCTACAATGCAATCCCTGGATGGGATGCATATCCTACACAAGGGTATCATACAGACAGATACCTGTCACATGCTGTATAGTACTAAGCCGACTATGGCATAGTCATCCACATTTACTATACATACTATCCCAACAGTGCCACATAGGTGGTAGCCCTCAACATGTATGTTGGGTACCAATTTGTACATACAGCCACGTGTTATGTCATCTGTCCCTTGGTATCCACATATCCAGAGGTAATGTGGACTCCCTCAATGTATCGCATAATACATTAGGGGCCTGAATGCATATCCACAAGGCTGTTGTACACCTATAATGGCTGTCCATTATTGCCAGTCGTTGTTGTGTATGAACATGTCTGGCATATACCCCAGGCATGTAGCCTCACTCACACTACTCTATAGTATCTGTCATGGGTGTGTGTGGCACAGATGACCTTGGCCACAGATCACTACACTGGCTGGCCTTGTCACATACATACATACATATGTGACCTACGATCTGAGAAGCAGCGGCACAATCTGTCAAAGGAAACAAATGTATTCATGTAGTATGCAGGCTTCACACCTATGTACTAATTGAGGTCACATATACACATATTTATTTGCCACACAGATACCTGATGTGTGCAGTGCACATACTGTTTTAATCATATGTCATACCATAGTAAAAGCAAAACCAACACTGCATTGCCCAACAGTGTTATACACACACTCAGTAATTGCAGGATTCAACCCCCTACTTAACTATGTTATGATACTAGTGAGATATGCATTAACATGGCACACTATATGCTTTACTGGGTGGTTGCTTTTCTCCTGCTATATTTGTAGGATGCTGACATCATTAGGCTTTCCAAAGAGGAATGTACCTCTTTAATATGTTTTCCCAGTCTCCAAAAAGGGAACTTCTCTGAAAGGAAATCACACAGATCCCCCATACACACAGTCAGCAAGATTCAAACCCCTACCTAACTATGTTATGATACTAGAAAGTGACGCATTAACATGGCGCGCTACAGGCTTTAGGGGGTGGTTTCTTTTCTCCTGCTATATTTGTAGGATGCTGACATCATCAGGCTTTCCAAAGAGGAATGTACATCTTTTAATGTGTTTTCCCAGTCTGCAAAAAGGTCACTCCTCCCAAAGGAAATCACAGACATACACCTCACCCCGCACACAGTCAGCGTTTACAGGATTTAAACCCTTACCTACCTATGTTAAGATACTAGAGAGATATGCATTAACATGGCACACTATATGCTTTACCGGGTGGTTTCTTTTCTCCTGCTATATTTGTAGGATGCTGATATTATCAGGCTTTCCAAAGAGGAATGTACCTCTTTTAATGTGTTTTCCCAGTCTCCAAAACGTACACTCCTCTCAAAGGAAATGATATACATACACACACTGTCAGCGTTTGCAGGATTAAAACCCCTACCTACTTATGATACTAGAGAGGTACGCATTAACACGGCGCGCTATATGCTTTACTGGGTGGTTTCTTTTCTCCTGCTATATTTGTAGGATGCTGACATCATCAGGCTTTCCAAAGAGGAATGTACCTCTTTTAATGTGTTTTCCCAGTCTCCAAAAAGGACACTCCTCTCAAAGGTTTGAAAAGGGGAATTATGTTATTGCAGGTCATTTAACTAGACAAGAACATATGTTATTGGATTTTTTTTAAAAAAAGCAGAAGTTAAGTATTATAAATCTGAACAAAGGTGGAGCTTTAGTTGCTATGGACTTGTTTTATTACAAAAATAGGATGCTGAATCTTTTGAATAATGAAGCTTATGTTAAAGTCAACAAAATGAGATTAATGGGGCTTATATGAGAGTTTATGGTCAGATTAATGATATGTTTATAGAATGTCGTATTTCATTGGACATATTTATTTTAATATGACCTCTCCTATAATGCCCATCATTTTTGTAGTACCAAAAATACACAAGGACATATATAACCCCCTATGCCCCCTACTGTTAATAGAAAGAACTCTAACATCAACCTGTGCAAAATTCTTGGATGTGAAGCTTAAGGAACATGTTAACTCAGAGAAACATATCTGCAAAGACCCCTGGAGCTTTTTGGAGGCTATTAACAAGCTTGATTATGATTCAGAGCTTAATATAGTTGCCATCAATGTTAAAGACCTTTATACAGTAATACCACAGGTTGAAGGTATACAATGGGTTTCAGATTTTTTGAGAGGTAAATAGGTTCCCCAGAATGAGATTAACCTTTCTGAGGAACTTTTTGAGATAGCACTTAATAACAACTTTTTCTGTTTTGAAGGTGATTTTTACTTGCAGAAAAGTGGGGTAGCAATGGGGTCTCCATGTGGTGGAGTGTTTGCCAAGTTAGTAATGACCTATTGGGAACATAGCTATATTTTTAATAGTATTTTTGGATTAGTATCAAATTATATTTACATTACCTTGATGACCTGTTTATTGTGTGGGAAGGTGACAAAACTGTTTTTAATACATTTATGGAGTATATTAATGGTATAACAAGTTTTTTTGAAATTTACTAAGGAATTCCATACTGAAAAAATATCTTATTTGGATGTTAGGTTGAAAACGGATAGGATTAATAGGAGATATAGCTCTAAGAGTTTTAGGAAAAGCACTTATTCCAACAGTTTTTACACTACTCCAGATCCCATCCTGTCCATCAGAAAAGATCTGTAGTGAAGGGACAGTTTGTAAGGGCTGCTAGAATGATCACTTTGGATTGTCATTTTTATCAGGAATGTGATCATTTAACAGATAAGTTTGAAAAGAGGAGGGTACCCCATTCAAGTACTTACTGAATTGAAAAATGAAGTTTCCCTCAAAAGAGCATTAGGATATTTTTGCCCTATTTTGTAGTCCCCTGGTAATCCCAGGAATAATCTACAGAGCACATAACGGGTGCAGGAGTTAATTATATGGGTAATTAGAGGTTTTCTTTAACCTCAGTCCATTTTATTTCTCAATTTAATGATGATCATAATGAGAGTTGGAGGATCATATGTAAATATTGATCTGTTTTGATGGGAGAAAGTCAGCTTAGGGACAAATTCAGAACTTTTCCAAAGATAATTTTTAGAAGGAGTGTTAACTTCAAGCATGTGTTTGAAAATTTGAACAATTGATTATGGGATATTAAATCCCAAATGGCTAAATGTGCAGATGCTACTGGTGTTCCAAAATTAATCCTGGTTTAAAATTTAAGATTGCTGAGGAGGAATATAGGATTACTCAGAGGTTTATTGTAATTCTAAGGGAGTAGTATATCTGTCTCAGTGCCAGCACTGTTTACGTTTTTACATGGGTAAAACTGACCGTAGACTTAAGGACAAGATATATGAGCTTGAATATGCGATTAAAAAAAACAGGAGACTAATGACCTGGCAAGACATGTTAAGCAGTTTCTAGGGCATTTTTTTAGATATATGGCCATTAATTCAAGACAAACAGGGCCAAGGGAAAGTCCTAATAATCTTCTTTTGAAGAAAAAAGGCGTTATTTGGCAACTTAGGTTAATAGCCTTTAAATCGCCAGGTTTAAATGACTTTTGATCTATTTCCTGTCTTCTCAAATTAAAAGCCTTTACTAGATTAGCTTTTTGTATATCCTGGAAGTTTTTTAAAAAATAATTAAGGTTTCTTTTACTATTATAATTATGGTTCAATATGATTATTTCGATTTTATAGTGTTATTTTGATTTTTATTGATTGGTATGACTGCGGTGGTGGTGCTGCAGTAGCGTTGTCGCCTCACAGTTAGACGTTGTATGTTCGATTCTCAGTTCGAGTGTCTTCTGTGTGTCGACATGTGTGAATGGGCGTTCCTTCGTCGAAGGTTGTGCGTTAGGCCCGGCAAGCCAGCATGTAAAAATCTACTGCCAATCATTAGCGGACTGGAGTTCCGCTGTGGCGACCCCGAACTGGGAAAAGCCAAAAGACAGTATTAATGGGTATGACTTTCATACTTTATATTTTATATTTTGTATGTTTTTTGATTGTTTATATTACTATATATTTTTTTGTATTACTATGTTTTTCAGAATAATGTTTATTTTAAAGGATTGGGGGTGAGTTAATTAATGTGGAGTTCTGCTGATGAATTCTGATTGGTTGTTGTTTAATACAACAACAACACTCTTTTATGATGATTTTATCTGAAGAAGTTCACTTATTTGCTTTGTGGATGAAAATACTAATAAAGTCCTTTGGTTTGGTTTCCTCGTGTGTTTTCTCTTCGGTTTTTGTTTTGTGGTTTTAGTTACTGTTTTGTCTTTTCTTTTTGTGTGTAGAACAGTAATCCAACATCACTGTATTGAGTTTTAACCCCACAGAGTTTGTACAACAGAGTGGTTATGTCATCTCCTCAAAGATGCTGAATGTCTCCCTTGTAGTCAAGCTTATACTGCAGCATGTACATTGAAAGCAATGATCTCTAGATTATGTAACTAAATAAGCAGTGTGTTTGAATCTTACAGTGGTGAACTTGTCTATGTGGGACTGTAGAGTCAGGTAGGTATAACTTCTACAACAGCTGAATCCACTTCTGAGGGGGAACATTTAGACAGGTAGATGAGTCTCCTATCCTATTATCCCACTTTTCATAACATCTTCTGTGCAATATACTGATGAGGTCATTCTTTCTAAAGTGCACTCTCACACTTTAAAAGTCAGACTTCCTCTGTGGCACTTGCATTTCTTTCACTGTTTTCTATAATATGAAATTAGATAGGAGGTTTGAACACAGCAGTGATTACCTTCTAAGAGTGTGTGTGACTTGAAAATGGATTCAGCACTCATTTAGGCACTTTTGTAGTGGCAGCATTTATAACCTTAGATGGCTGTAAAATTCATTTTAAGACACACATCTCCTTGGCAATAGACTGCTGATGTCATACCTTCATAGAAGCTGTATTACTCATTTGTACACAGAATACTCCTGTGGTGCTGGTCGTTAATACAGTGATCTATCTATTGTCTAACTAGATAGGTAGGTGGTTCTAGTCCATACTAGTTTAAATAGTGTGACTGTGATTACTGCTATATACACTTGGCTACCTCACAACCACTGTTATTAATGCTGTAATTGCTGAAGAGGACAACATTTTATGAATGTACTGATGTTACACAAAAAACACTATATCTAGTTATTCATATCCAGTTTTATGTTGGATAATGATATATCACCACCGGCTGTGACTGCCCGGCTGTGAAATAGTTATTTGGGGCATGTTATACCATGACTGCTCCTGTGGCACATGCTTTGAGTACTGGCTTGAATAGTGTACCTGCACAGATAGAATGTTGTTCAGTTCTGGGACAGTGTGTGTGTGCTATGCAATGGAAATAGCTTCCTTGGCAGAAAAGTATTGACATTGTACTACTCATCATTGTGTAGACAGTAACATGCGTAGTTCCTTTTCAGCATTCTGAATAAATCAGATTGTTGACATTGTATGTGTAACTCCTTTCTTACTTCACTAATTAATTTCAGTTCTTTGTAACAGCTTCCACAGCTGTCTCCTGTGGCACTCACAGTCAATACAGAGAACTATAGAGAGCTTAGAATCATAGGCATGTATCTGAATCTGGTAATATCTGTCTGTCAGACAGCTGTGTCAGACAGCAGTGGCTTACACAAAGAAAGTAGTTACCGCACAATTAGAGGACCACCTCTTCTGGCTTTGTCCTATAATGTCAGGCATGCATACCCCTGTAAGCCCTTCAAGGGTGTTCTTTTTGACACAACTGACATGCATATTTTTGTGGTGTCCATGACTGATATGCATCTTTCTGATATCTCTCCTGGCATTTGTTCAAAAATGGCAAAATGCAAATGTTTATCATATCATTCATTGCTTACAGGCATTACTTATTTCCAGAATAATTATGTTCTGTATTGCATGTCTTCATCCAGAAATTTCTTTATCCCTGCAATTCTTTTCTTCATACTGTACATCTTTATGGCAGATGAGGGCTTCCATAACACATTTTTACTACATGGCATGCTGCCATGATCACCAGAAAGTGTGGCTGGGCCTCTGTTATGACACGTTTTTGTATGTTGGAGCTGTTGAATTGCTGTTATGTTCCAGTTCCCTGCAATTTCATGTAAGCATACCCAGTATAATGATGCATAAATTATGTACCATTTACCAAATGAAAACTTAAAATCATGAAATGCCATCTGATTTGTGTTGTCATTTGTCGCTTATGTAAGTTGAGTGTTATTTTATTACCCAAACTAAAATCGGTATCCAGGTAAAAGTCAAGCCAAAAAGAAAAAAAATGTTTAAGAATTCCAAAATGTACTTGACACACCATGGCTGAAATAATAAAATAACAACTTTAATAAAAATAATAGAATATATATGGTGACCACTTTCACGGAAAAACACACTGCTTTATCAAACCAGTAAAATTGCGGAAGTATAACATACCTGCTTTTAAAATCAGAAACAACCAATCTACTACAAATAATCAAATGAGGAAAATCATTCTCATCCAATCAAAACACTTAAAAGTACACAAATCAAACTACAGATCTGTGCCACATAGCCAATCAAAATTATTACCTATGTGCAGAACTCACAGTTCAGACTGAGCCATAATGGCCAATCAACCTAAAGCTGGAAGTGTTGCTTTCATTCATAGCAAGCTAACAAATCAAATAACTATCTATGTACCTCAAAAGGGCTCACCATATACATTTTATTATTTTAATTAAAGTTGTTATTTTATTATTTCAGCTGTGGTGTGTAAAGTACATTTTGGAATTCTTGTTTTATTGCCATTTAGCATTTGCATGACTATGTAACACATGCTTGTTTGCTACATGTTTATAGGTGATGATCCCCTTTCCTAAGGATGCCAGTAACAATTATTTGCAAAAAATAACCCCCTTTCTGATGTGCATGACACAATAGATGTAAAGTTAACTTCTTCTTGTGTATATATGCTCAAGTGGAGAATACAGCAGTGGTAGTGGCTAGCGCACTTAAACTCCCTGTATATACATTTCATATGCATTAACTGCAGGCTATGCATTTATCTCATAATTTATCTATGATCCTTGCTAACTGTTATCTCAACTCAACATTTTATTAACACACACATATATATATATATATATATATATATATATATATATATATATATATATATATATATATATATATACTTCAGATGATCAAACTTTCAAAAGTTTGACTTTCAAATGTCCGAGACCATATGATCGAACATTTGAAAGTTCAAACATCAAATAAAAAAGTAAAAAAAAAATACCTGAATGGTTTGAGCAGGGGGGCAAGCCCTTTTGCACCACCCACACCCCCTGCCATTTATATATACCAACTCTGAGATTGCACTACAGTGTGGAAAAGGGAAACCTTCCAGTTTCATTCTGTATGGAGATCTCCGTTATAACCATTTGAACTTTCAAAAGTTCAATCATATGGTCATGGCTATATGAAATTCGAACTTTTGAAAGTTTAAACATATGAAGGGGGCCCATATATATATATATATATATATATATATATATATATATATATATATATATATATATATATATATATATATATATATGCATATAAAAATATATATCTCACATTAACTCCCCTTTGTTACACTGTATCTTTATGCCCCTCTCTCATCCTTAGTCATAATGTCCATTTTTATTTATGTACATAAGTCAAGTTTTGTCATTGAGATTAATTATCATTACAGCAATATGGCAATTTATGCTACAGATGTTTCTTTGACACTTCTGTCTGCAGTATCTGAGTACATTTTCACCTCCTCCCCATTAGGTCTGCAGTACAACCAATTTTCTTTGTGTACAGGTCCCCCTTTACACCTCTACTCCTTCACAATTCTTTCACTGTACTTGCTCATAGTATTTATTGGCTACAGAGCATGCTTGTATATTAATTTTGCCTTTAGGCAAGCAGTTTTCTTTACATTCTGTGCTTGTGCATGCAAACACCTCTCCATAGCCACAAACACTATTGCTGGCCATGAAAAGGTTCTTGTAAATGTGTAGGTACAATGAGCAATATGCATATTTGAGCAGAACTGGTGTTCATCATGCTAACAGTCTTAAATTGTATAGGCTTAGCATGAAGCCTACATGATTTTTAATGAAACCCAAGGGGGTGTCTTTTTCCCTAAACTGCTTGATTATACAGCAGCATTTTTTTATAACTTAACTGTAGCACAAACTGTCGTCTGCGTAAATGCTGGATTGGACTATAGCCTTCTATATACCTTCTCAGTTGCAGAAGTAGCCCTTCATCCAAAACTGCTAGTTCATACTATGGCCTTTGTTATGCCTTCAAATCTGAAATGAAAAGAAAAAGCAACTCGTAAATGCAAGCTTTGTTTCTCACCCCAGAGCTAGACACACAGCTCCTTAAAAATGCCAACAAGTTAATTGATAAATCTTTCCATCAAGCATTTTATTTTTATTTATTTTATTTGATGTGTGTTTACCAGGAAAGTCCTTCAGGGATAATATCCCATTTTCAGTGAAGACCCAGGGAGAACAGCTCCACATTGACTTAATATGGTTACAGTTAAATAAAGTTATTGCATACTCTAATATACAAGAATGACATATTAAGTGAAAACGCAGCTTCAGTTCATAGAGTGTAAAATTATGCATAGACAGCACAAATATATGGAAAGCTATAACAAGCTAAAAAAGCACATTGTCAATAGATAAAGTATTCACAAGTTGCTGTTCATATAGATGACATTAAGCACACTGAGTTCACTCTTTAGAACAGAGATGACTAGATAATATAGCCTAGGCAAAAATATTGTTGATCTTTATCTAAGAAATAGATTTTACTAATTCCTACTCCCTGAACATTATCAACGTATGCTGGTGGTAGAAGGAAGGAGGGGCTACTTCAGCCTGGGGTAGTACAGGAGTAGACCCAGGTTTTATTTACATAGTATTTTAATAGTTGTTTGAAGTTGTTGAGGTTAGAGGTAGCTCTGATTTGCAGAGGGATATTATTCCATTTTTTTTGCGACAGAGTATGAGGAGACTTTCGCCAGAGGATTTGTGGGGTTTATATATGTTGAGAAGATGTTTGTTGCTCAATAGATCAAAATGTCTTATCTGCACAATTATTGCTGATGTACAAGGCTATGCTCAATGAACCCTGAAACTCATCACAAGTGGTTTTGATAAACAGCTTCTGGTATCCTTGTGATCTCTAAATCTGCCAAATTTTGTAAAAAAAAAAAAAAAAAAAAAAGTGGCATCTTAGTAAAATGGAACTGAAAGAAAGACATGGGAAATTATAGTGTATAAAACTAGAAAATATTCTGTCACTTTATCAGTTCTGTTGTGGAAGAGGAGGACCCTCTTAGCCAGTTGAACAAGAAGGACAATAGTAACCATTCAAAATTCACCAGGAGATGAACTCAACTAGCAAACAAGAAAAATCATGCATAGAAAGTCATGAATAAATGTCTTACAGAAGGAAGTATTAATAGATTTAGTTTACTGTGGTCAACTGTTATAAAATCCATTAGGATGGCAAGGACCAACATGAATCTTAGTAATATCTGCCCCAAACAAAAAGGTGTTCCTCAAATGTATGAGATCAAATTCTGAATACTGCATAGAGACAATTACACTGCAAGATGAAAAGAAAGCAATGCTTGAAAAAGAAAGAAAGAATGGCTAGTTTATTTTGTAGATACTTCTTTAATCACAGTGTTGAGTCTTTAGAAGCTTCATCAAATGTTGCCAGCTCATCAATGGCAAATGAAAAATTATGGAAGTTAAAGAAGTTCAATTTGCCTTATAGAAAAGTCAGAGTAGAGGCCATCACTGAACTTGATAACCTTAGTAAAACTAGACACAAGTTAACATTGCCTTTAACTCTCATGTTTCAACAAAGTCTAGCTGGTACTTTTATTCCAAATGATGGTTTTGCCGCAAATGTGTGAACAGAAAATATAGTGGTCACTGTACCTAAACGCACTAAGGCAAACATATAAGCAACTATAGGCCCACTAGTTCAATAAATATAACAATAAATGTAAATGTGAAAGCAATGAAAAGTATTTATACGACAAAGCTAGTTTGTTGTTTTCGTAAATTTTTGTTGTGGATTTGACTATGATTTTTTTAAAGTTTAACAAGTATCTTTTAAGAGGGGCAGCTTTGGCAGGTTGCTTGAAAAGATAGTTTCATAGTGTGTGCAAGTCAACACAGGTTTACAGTAGGAAATTTTGTTTAACTTACCTCTTAAATTTCTATTCCGGACTGGCCAAAACTTTAGATCTGGGACTATAACTATTTGAATCTATGAAAAGATTTTGATTCAAGGTTGCTATTAAAGAGACAGAAAGATGAAAGATAAGATGAAAAAAAAACTGTACATAAATGAGTACATTATTGATTAGGTTAAGAATTTGCATTATGACAGAAAATGTATGATAAAAACGACTGATATATTGTCTGAATGAGTGACCATCAATAAAGGGGCTCTGCTTGGCTTGGTGGTGGGGGTCCTATTGTTTAACTTATTTATATTAACAATGTCATCAAGAGAGGATACTTGGACAAGTAAATTCACAGATGAGTCAAAAACAGGCACAACTGTAAGGAATATAGAACAGTATTGGATAAAGCACTATACAGACCTCTAGTTTGGCACCAACAAATATAATGCAGAGCATTTTGGGAAGAAAAATAGGAAGTATTCATATGAAATGGATAATCATATTCTACCAGCATAGGAGGTACTGAAAGATCTGGGAATCATAACAGATAGCCCACTTAAATTCAACTCTAATATTGCAACCACAGTGAAAAGATGTTTTGTTTCTTTGTGTGGGACTTGGGTTAGACCAGTTATAAAATATTTTGGGTCAGTATATGTGTATAATCACAGTCAAATCAGAAGGCTTGAAGGACTACAAAAAAAAAAAAAACTACCATCAGAAACATGGCAGGATGAAGGGACTCTTTTCTCTTAGATACATGTTTCTGAGGGGGTCCTTATTATGATGGTCAGGAGCTGCCAAATGGCCAGTTAGTTACTGCATTAGGTGTTAAATGTATATTTCCCAAGGACAAAATAATATGAATAATAATCTTGCTTTGATGCCATATGTTAGAGCCAGAAAAATGAATAATAGTTTCTTGCGTAGAGTGGGTTGCTTACAGAAAAACTGTCAACTAAAAATTCTGTAAGTGTCAATTAATCATAATGTTCAAGCAACTGTTAAATGGGTAGGCTTTGGTAGACCTTATGACCCAACTTTCGGTAGTGGTATGCCTCTTGCTAGTCATATAAGAGGCTGTGAGCCTGTGACTCCCAATACATTGATCTGTTCTGGGAAAGGAGATCCTACTGACAGTAAAAGTGTTTTTTTTTTTTTTTTTGACATAAAAATTTCATTGGTGAACTTTTTCTCTCAGAAATTGTAGCTGCTGTGCCTTATTCAAAATGGAAAAGATCACCAAGACCATAATGAACTCTAACAAGGCTTTAGTGAGCTCAGCTACAGCTTTCCATTAGAGAAGTACAGCCACTGATGAACAACTGCTCAGCATCCTGGAAAGAAGTGCAGCCAGTGACGAATACCTGTTCAGCTTTCAGCAGCAGCTATATAGTCATGAGGAACAAGATGTCCTCTTCACTGGAAATCTCAGAATGCAGCACAGCCCTGAGAAAATGCAAAATGGAAGACGATGTGGACGCTTATTTGGTGGCATTTGAGAAACACCCATATAGAGAAAGTGGCCCAAAACCCGTGTGGGCCAAGGTACTGTCCTCACATTTAGTGAGTCACTCATGCTGATACTGAAACAAGAAAATTTGACTAGGGCTAGGGCTTAACCTTAGAAATAACCCCTTAAGTTTGTTCAGCATGGATAGTCCCCTAAGGCCATTAATGGCTGACAATGCATGTCTTGAAAATGTAGTTATAACCATATGCAAATAATGTAAATAAAATTGTAGAGATCTTTGCTGTATATACATTTGAAAGGGCACTCCTAACAACTTAAAAAAATGGATATTGCAGAGTTAAGTCAAATAGAATGGCTAATAGTTTTAGTTAAATATCTGTGACTGAAATGGCAATCCCCAAGACAAATTTCTATGTAGCAAGAGCTAATAATAAGCCTTCACCTAAATATGTTCCTTTACCTGTAAACAAGGAAAAATGTTGCCAAATGGACTTGGTTGGTTTTAAAAGTACTCGAAAAAAACACATAGCAAAATATTGCACAATTACTGACAACAATACTTTATCAGTACTGCATAATTACTGACAGCAATAGTCTATCAGTACTGCACAGTTACTAATAGCGATACTCTATTAGTAACAAGTAGCACCTGAAAACATTCTAATAGAATGCAATACTGCTGAACGTTTAACTTCTAGAAACATAGAATATGCTTTCACTGTGTTGTTACAAAATTTGTTAAATTTCAATACTGCAGTAGAAGGAAAGAAATACAAGAGTTATTGGGCACAGGGCCAATGGCCTAGTTTAATGAAGATAATACATTTTTGTCTATCTTGCCTAGAATGTCAACAGATAAAACCCAACCCAGGGTTTAAGAGCCATTTAACATTCTTACCTATCATGTCATTCCCATCTGGGGTAACATCAATAGAATTGTAGGTCCACTTGTAAAATAAAGTATGAGCCATCATTATATTCTGGTAAATATTCATTATACAATAAAATATCCTAAGGCAGTGCACCTAAGAAGAGTTAATACAAAGTCCATAGCAAAAGAGATATTACTGTTCTTTCTAGAGTAGGAATTACCTATACGATTCTCACTAACCAAGGTATCCTGTTTGAGTCAAAGAGTAATGCTTTTTTATGTGAAACAGCAAAGGACATCCATATAACACCCTCAGACAGACAGGCTAGTTGAGGGCATTAATAAAACTTTAAATTCTAAGTTTCAAGAGACTATAGAAAAGGAGAAGAGAAATTGGGATGAACTGTATCCATGTCAACCTTTCACTGTATGGGAAGTACCCCAAGTATCACCTCATTTTACATCATTTGAAGTTCTCTATGACAGACATCCCAAGCCTTGCTAGACACAATCAAAATTCAAATTTGGCTTTACATTTTGGAGGCTAACATTATTGTCATCATCTGTTTGGCACTGATGTGCCTTTTTTCTAAATTTATTATCCCATCAATCCTGAATACCCAAATCTCCTGCATGTGCTCACCAGACTGAGTCAAATTAGTCTGTGATTAGAGTCTGTTTCCCCTGGCCCAAATGGAAATGTATCCCTAAATTTAATTGTGCCTGCTTTGTCCAGAATGAAAGTCCTTTCCTTATGCAAGATAAGTGGTAGAATGGATACTCCAAAGATGGGGTGTGGTCACACCATCTGTTCTTGAGATATCACTGAAGCTTATCTTATGCAGTCTTGCTCAAGGGACTTTCAATATGCAGAAAGCTTTGTAGCCAATCATTCTCTGGACTAGCGTTGTTGTGATGGTATTCTGTTCTGAAATTGCCTGAAGGTAATGGGCTAATAAAAGTACTTAGTCCCATACAAGAAAAGCTTTCTGTTGGTCTGTGTCTAGTAATACCCCCGGGAACTGAAGTTGCCTCACTAAGGCCAGGTTGGGCTTTCTTAGGTTTAGAGAGAAGTATACATCTTTGAAAGATGCTGTAGTGAGCTGTAGAGTCTTCTGCATTCCCTCTAGAGAGGGTTCTTGAATCAGACAATTATCTAAGTAGAAAAGGTATTATTACCCTTCATTCTGCCATAAGTAATTACTGCAGACAGACACATTGTGAATACCCTGCATGAAGGAGACAAGCCAAAAAGCAAGGAATTGATTTCGTAATGAGTTCCCCTTGCGACTATCCTCAGCAACCTTCTATGTACCTTTGCAATGGGAATATGGTGGTAGGTATCATTTAGACCTAAGATGACTAGAAAGGCCTGAAGCAAAAGAGGCAGACAGCACCAGAGTATAAGAATTTTGAATTTTCAAACTTCTAAGAATTTGTTTAATCTCAAGAAGTTTAGAATTGGTTTCAGAGTGACTTCTTTTCTTAGCAATATAAAAGGTCTGGAGAAACATCCTGTCTTGCTGTTCTTGTTTTGATGTTCTTTCTGCAGATCCTTGAGCTAGGACATCCTCTCAAAGAACTTTCACCAAGTTCCATCATAGGGGACTTGTGGATTTCTAGAGAGCTAGGCCTGTTTAGGAAATTGAATCTGCAACCCTGTTTCAAAATGGTGAGGACTCACTGGCCTTGGTTGCTGGTCTCCAACTTATTAACAAAGAAGTGACCTCTGATTTTTATGGTATGACAAGTGGTTGCAGTAGGACAGATGAGTTTGAAGAAGAGGGGTGGTGTTTATAGGGAAGGGGGGGCTAAGCATGTATTTGACTGAGACATAGTTGTTGCCTCTGAATAACCCTGACAGCCCCAAGCTAATTCCTTTGAATCACCTGTCCCTTTTTAATATCACATTTTCTAGTTATCTTGTAAGATTTGCCTTTTTTCAATTCAGGGTGAAGAGGTCATCCTTTTGAAGGGCAGTTCCTGATATGGTCCTGAGGATGACAATAAAAATGTTGTTTTACAGTCAACATGAGTTTCCTTTCTTCTCCAGCCTTTTAAACACCTTTTGAACTTGAGGAACTCAAAGGAGGTCATTGTCTAGTTGTCCATTCAAGAGCCCCATCTTCCTCAACCAGTCTTGTCTACTAATCAAAGTCCAAGTAGCTCCTGAGTGATTGTCATCTAGAGCACTGAAGTTGTACAGCTCATGTATCTTACCTTTCAGGTCCCTGTTCCTTTTCCTCTCTGCTATAGACTTTACCTAAGTTAACAGAGACTTTTAAAACATCAGAATGTGAGTCCAGCAATTTGGGGGCCTTAAGGCTAAGACAGCAGGGATACAACTCTTTTTCCCAAAGTAGTCAAGTACCTTAATTTTCCAGTCATTGAGAATAGAGGTTCCCTGCTGGAACTAAAGTGCTTCCCTTGATGTAACCCAGGGACATTGGTTCCACTTGAAACCATCGAATGTTCAGAACATCGAAGTTCTGATCATCGAGACCAGAACATCGAAGATTCAAAGTGAACCACAGAAAAAGAAATAAACATTCAAAAACTATTTTATGCAGGGGAAGCTTCGCCCGCCTGCACCCCCCCACACCCCCCTACTTTAATATTCCAACTCTAAGATCACACTACAGAGGGGTAAGGGAAATCTCCTGTTTACCGCTATATGTGGAAGCGCTAAATGGGAGATTTCCCATACCCTACCTGCAATGCCAACACTCAGATGGCACACACACAACATGCAGGTTACCTTGCTGCCCTGCATATACACCCAAAAGTTAACATTTTTACTTAACTGACACTTCCACTTTGAACCTTCGATGTTCTGAACATCGATGTTCTGGGATCGATGATCAGAACTTCGATGTTTTGAACATTCGATGGTTTCAAGTGGAACCGAGACATCACAGTAGGATCAGCCAAATGTTCTGGTACAAAATGAACATGCTTCACCTCAAAAAATCTAGATCCCTCATAACTAGAATGAACCTATGAATCCCAGACACTGTAGAAATGGTCAAGCTTTCTAGGGGTCAGAAGGAAGGAATCAAGCTCCATTAATGCACTGATGAACACATCTTTCAGAACTTCTAAGACTCGAGGTATAGCAAGTGACTCTAGCTCAGGCAGGTCCATAAAGTCCATGTATATTATCTCAGACTGTGAGAACTCCTTTGTGCTAACATTTGATGGCTTAATTCATCCTGTGATTTGTATCTCCTACTGAACATCCTTTGACAAGGGAGTAGAAGATAAGAGAGACCTCAGTGTTAAATTCCAAATGTTATAGGAGCCATCTGTTTTTAATATACCAGGATATCCAGTTTGAGTCAGAGGTCTCTTAATCCTCTTCTGGGGTAGATTCAATTTCCTTCTTTTTAGCAGCATCCCCTGACATCATATTTATTTTGAAACATTTTGCTTGGATTTCAAAACACTCAGGAAATTTTGCATCATTTGGAAAAGGTCTTCAGAAGAAGCCTGAGTAGTGGACTACAGTTATGTATCTTTCAACCTAAGCCTGCATTTTGGGATATCACCCTCCAATTTGCTAACAATGATATAGAATCAGTTATAGAGTCCTTTAGGGAAGCTTCTATACTGACTAACAGCACCACAGATTTAAGTCGTGAGCAGAGCGTGATCATGGTCAAATAGGGCCCTAGGCAGGATAATGCACCATGAACACCCCTCCCCCGCAGTCATTCCATTGTTCCATTATTCTCTTGTCTTTTTTCCTTTTACCATAAGCACTGTCCAGACCTGTCAGGGTACAATGATTATAGAGATTTGGATATAATTTAAAACTTTTCTTTCAAATTTTATAGCACAAACTCTGATGGCTATTTGCTAAACAAAACAAAAAGGTCTCACACTGAAACAGACTTAGCATGAGCAGCAATAAACTTCTCTTCCCTTGAAACTCACATTCATTGAAAATGTATCTGACTATTAGCAGATTAAGTGTACCTTTGACCAGAGCTGTTTTAAAACATGGACCCCACACACACATTTTAGAACCATGTATATATGCATATAGTCTTTGACTCACCTTCCTGATTATTTTAAATTATATTTCTTGTTTAATACAGCATCATTTGCTAGGATTGTGTTTTAAAGTTGTAGTTTTGGAACAAAATGTATAAACCGATAATGACAAAGTGTCAATTTCAGAACATTTCAATTATAAAAGGTCACTCAAACTGCTGCCCTTATAATACACCAATATCTGTAATGAACAATTATGGGCACTTTGACCAAGCATACATCACTTTTCTGATTGTAATAAAAATAGCTGCAGTAAAGTATTCCAATTTCCTTTACACAGCTGCATACTAGCCCTGCAAAGACAGACTATTGATTTCTTAACTTTATCAGCTTGGAAGGATCAGACATTTTTATGAACAGGCATCCACCATACTCAGCAATTGTTGTTGCACCAAACCCAGCAAATGTTGACTGCATCCTTCTCAAATGTTGTATAAACTAATAATAATAATAACCAAAGTGACATATTTCAAATTTGTTTCTCAGAATCACACAGTAGCCAAAGTATTCCAACTTAATTCATATAAACACATGAGCACTAGTCCTCCAAATCCAGAATAAAGACTGTTTAAAAATGACCAGATGATAAAAGCATAAGGTACTTTCATACACAGAGAAAAGAAACCATCACCCCCAACTCCACCAGCAGTTATAGCCATTTTGTTAACTGTGTAGAGCCCTTATTGTTATAAAAAAATAAATTTTATATACTTTGCTTGGGATGAAGTACATGAAACTATATAAGATCACAGCATCATACTGTAAGATCCAGCCATATGCAACAAATTTTAAATAGAAGAGGATTTATGAGAGCAAAACAAATATTACAGAAAAACTGACCAGCCTGAACATAAACCCCTGTGTCACAAGATGGGTTGCCAACTGGCTTACAGACAGAACTCACACTGTAAGAATAGTGGGCTCCAGGTCTGACTCTAAACCAATCACAAATGGTGTCCCGCAAGGCTTGGTCCTGGGACCCCTACTGTTCAGCATATACTTCTCAGAAGTACAGACAAACACAGGAGGACTATGGCTAACCAAGTTCACCAATGACTGCAAACTGGGAGCCATAATTGACTCTCTGGCTGACACGGACATCCTCCAAAAGGGCCTTACTGAGACAAACACCTGGTGTCAAAGTCATGGCCTAAAGCTAAATGCCAAAAAATGCATAGTCATCCCATTTGGGGAAAACAAAACACCCACGAATTACCACATAGGTGGCAGCCCCCTTAATACAGAAGAGGTAATAAGAGATCTGGGACCCAGGTAGATAGTAATCTCTCCTTTGACAATCATATTGCCAAAGTAGTTAGGCAATCCTTCTATGTGGCCCATCTAATTACTAAAGGGTTCGCATCTAGAAATAAAGAGGTTATAGTGCCCCTCTACTCATCACTCATTAGACCCATCATAGAGTATAATGCCCCATTTGGGATGTACCTCACAAGACCCTTCCAACAGCTGGAAAGACAACAAAAGTACCTCACCAAGAGGATTATTGGTCTCAAACATATGTCCTATGCAGCCCGACTGAAAAAACTCCGTCTGTACTCAGTAGCATATCGCTTACTCAGAGGTGATCTCTGCCTTACTTACAAAGCCATGTCCAACTCAGAATTGATGGACATGCTCCACCTAAAGAAATCCAAGTCACTGTAAGCCACACGCTCTAGTGAGCTAAACCCCGCCACAAAAATAAATAGAATGTGCTGGAGGGATAGATTCCTGTCACAGAAACTCCCCATGCTTTGGAACAAAATCCTGAATTACATCAGGCAGAGCCCTTCACTAACACTCTTCAAGAGAAAACTTGATGAGTGGATGGGTAACAGAAAATACACCCCTGGGATCACTTCATTGGCTGTGCTTGACAGAGCATCAGTTAATTAATTAATGGGGCGGCGAAAGCCGACACACTCTGGCTAGGCTTATAAAAGTGCTTGGGCAGATAGCCTAGTACCTACCTATGAACCTATTAACCACCTGATAAAATGTGCTTTCAGTATGCACAATCTCTGCAGAAAAAAATGTTATCTGAATACTTCCACATTAAAAGGAGCTATCACTAATACAATGGTTGCTGCTGGCAAACAACTTTGTATCCAAATGATTCATCTAAAAATGCAGTTCCTGCTACCCTTGAAGAAAAAATTGCCTGTGCTTCATTACAGATTGGTAAGCTGGTGAAATTGCCCTAACGTTTCCTGAAGTAGAGCAGCTATTTGGAAAACAATGACAATAGGCTCATAGCTGATGGGTATGCAGTGCTTTATGCCATTAAGGAGCCTTGCCCAAATTCCCAATTGCTCCAAAGCATTGTCTAGTTAAGTGACTTACTCAATGTAACACTGTAAAAAATGAAGGTGGAAATGATTCATACCCTGAAAGCTTGTCACAGGAAACAGCTCATTAACAAGTGAGAGCTTTAGTTCTCTGTGCTCTACCAGAGTAATGGCTTTTAACCAAAGATTGAAATTCTTTACAGTTTAATTTTGTAGAGAAGAATGTATTGCAGTTATATGCAATGGTGACTACATAATGGATGCCGAAGTTCAGATGGTTCTGTTCATCACTCCATATAATGTAGACTGTATTACCTGACAATTGTCAACCTCTTTGCAGTTGCCAGAGGTTGTAAAGAAGGTATTATAAAACATATATGTTACTAAAATGCAACATATGTAGTTTACTAAAATGCAAGATATTCAGACTATATTACACAATTCAGGTTTATTAATAAATTAATCATTTCTTTAGCACAAGAAACAAAGCAGAATAGTTACTGCATCAGCTTTTGTTCAACAACCCACAAGTCATAAAAAAGTCAGAAATGCTACTGCATACAATATACTATTTTTGAGGAAGTTCTTACATGCCTGCAGGACGTGTACATCTCATTTTTTACCTCCCTATGTTTTCTTTGTCATCAAGAACAGCTGTTCCACCTGACATCACTCAGGGTGGGTCTGACCTAGTTGAATAGCTAATAATGCTGTACTGTTGCAGCATATACCTCATGACTAAACAATGCCAGATCATGGACAAATATGAACCTGCAGGTAATGAATAAAGCCCTTACCAGAGATACCAATATCCCATTACTTCATGGTCTATCCCCAATTACCATAAGCATCATTTAAACCTGTCAGTGTACATACTATTTCATTCTATATATTTACAATTATCACAGAGATTTGGATTTTTTTAACTTTATTTAAAATTTTACAGAGAAAAAAAACTGACAGCCTTTTTATAAACAAAATAAAATTTTACATTTAAAACAGACTTAGCAAGAGAAACAGTAAACTTCTCTTTCCCAAAAATTAACTTTTAGTGAAAATGCATCTGGCAACCCATTAAACTACATCTACAAGTGATATGCTGAGACTCATACTCAAATAGTATATTGTGAAGTACTAATTAGCATCTATGTGAAGGGTGCAGGAATTAATATATAACACATTTGTTAACAGCCTGGGACAGCTGACTGGACCAAAGTGTCCCATTTCAGGAGCAGGCTAAGAGTACTGTCTGGTGAAGTAAACTGGCAGAGTCACACAGAAGACAAATGAAGGCTGACAGAATCAAACAACTTTTTTATAGGAAGCTACTTTTTAACAGCTCATAGACTTACTCGTTTGCACTAAATCCAAGACAAACTGTTGCAACCAAAAGACACTAAATTCCATAATGGTGTACTTGCGAAAAAAAGGCTAAAAATAGACTTACAGTGATTCACCAAGCAGAATACTGGCAGTTGGTATGGAGGATTAAGGCTCTTGTTTCTTGCAGCTAAGGTACTGGAATTAAATCTGTGTGACTCCCAATAAGTCATTTAATAAAAGAGCTCCACAAAATGATGCATTTCACTGCTACATACACATACAAACACACATGTGCACTGCTTCAAAGTACTTAAAAAAGTAGACGAATCTCCTCAACAATGCAAGTTAAGTTGCTGGTTGCCCAGCACTTAGGCACCTCCCCCATAAGAGCATGCTTACTTCAAAGTAATGCATCCATCCCTCTTAAAACTCACAAATTCCTGGAAATTGTCATCTCAAGTTTCATCACAGAATGGCTGTAAATATTTTTTTAACAGCAGAGTTGGGTTCCAAGAATCCAAATTCTGACTTTAAGGCTGTGGCCAGGCCCCCAAGCTAGCAGTGGGCCATAGGCTTGTGCTGGATCCAGACCTGGTCTTGACAACATGTCAGTATCTGACAGTGTGGAAGACAGTAGCCATTTGAAATGTTAGGACTGGAAAATGAAAGGCTGACAGATTGGATTTTCTTATACTAAGTCTGAGATGACATTTTTTGATATATTTCCTTTCCTCTAAGGTACAGCAATCTCTGAATTGGTATAGATAAGTTTGGGTGTGTAATGTGTTTGACCCCCTCCATGGGGGGGGGTGCAGGTAGGGCTTTCCCCTTCCGCTAAAAGAAGTTTTAAGGAGAAGACCAGTTTTTGAGATTTGAAGTTCTTTGGGTTTTTGTTTTTTTTTTTGGCTTGTCGGTTGTGATGACCCTCCACCGGACCAGTAATCAATAAGTCTCATTCCTCACCATTGCTACCAGTGGGGGAAGTGCAGTGGGAGGATGACAAGCATACACATTGTATTTCCAGATGCAGATCTCTGCATCAAGTGCAGTTTTCCTTAAGAGCACACAAAGAACACAGTCAGTCTGTGGCTGATTTCTCCCTCTTTCTCCAGATCCCTAGTAAGACTCCCCACTGGCACTGCTATAGAGTTGAGATCTCAGCTGCGTGAACAAGCCAAGCCAGCCCTCTCTCTGTCCCACCATTGCTTTGTATCCCTGCCCAAGTAGCTGAAACACACCCTCTTTCAGGTTTGATTTACACACACACACACACACACACACACACACACACACACACACACACACACACACACACACATACACACCTGGGAAAGGCTGGCACAGGTTTACTAGCTATGGCCCCCTTCTTCCCAGACTATAAGGTAATTACTGCCACCAGTCACTCCTTATCTGCTACTTTAAGGCCTTTAACAAAGGGTTTCCAATCTTACTCTGTAATATTAATATTAACACAAATAGTAGTTTGACCATGACTGAGGCTATTAGGAGTGACCCACACAATGTCACCAAATAAATATGCAAGTACTCTCAAAACTTAAATATCTCTAAACAGATCAGCCACAATGAAAGGTTCAAATATATTAAATAATAAATATTTAAAAAAACAAGACAATACTAAATATATATTGACAGTGACAGAGTTCAAAATCACAGGACATATTTAAAACAACATTGCATGACGGTCTCAAATAAATAAAGAAAAATATCTAAACTAAGCTTTGTTATATTCCTGACTACATCTAAGAGAATTATACTATTCCCTAGTAATTTACTTTCTCAGAGAAAGGCAGATGTTGTGGTGAATGGTTCTTGTCAGGTCCAAGACTGAATACAGAATGCTGTCTAAGAGACTTTTCAAATTAATATCTCAAACATTGCTGCTAAGATAACTTGCAGAATGACATCATTTTGCATCATCTGACTACTAGTTCCCAGGCCAAACAACCATTGATGAAGCTGGTAGTATTTAGCATCCACCTGTAAAAATATACAGACAAGGGCTTTTACTCAGATCTCTGGCAGATGATGGAAGTCATAAAACAATTGCTTCCTTCATGCTTTCAAGACTAGTAATTACTTCACCCTAAAGACAATACAGAAAGTTTCCTAGTACAGACATTGTGTCTCTGGGTGTATTGAAAACTGAAAGATACCATCTTTTATTGCCTAGGCATAAAGTAATCTAATTTCAGTTAGTTTTCTCAAGTTAACCTCCTGTATTCCAGTTTCCACTGTTAAATATATATACATTTAAAAAGTTGCAATAGTGAATGTACATTTCTGTTCTCTTCCAGCAGAGCACACTGTAGCTACATTTCAAATAACACTCTGCAAATACCATTTTCAATACATGCATCTGTATAAGCAATTTGATATACAAATGGCATACTTTTCTAATACATTTGTAACACAAGCATTTTGTATAAATCATTTCAATATTCACCAGTGACATATAATTATTTACAAAATTCCAGCTAGCTGGGCTGGTAGCATCTCCTTTTGTCATATCGGTATTTGGCATTTCAAGTGCCAGCATTTCAATGAGCCATTGAAGACATTAAATGGGATGAACAAAACACTTCATTAATAACAGATGCTTGTTATGGACAGGGAGTTGAGTATGTGCCTCTGCAGTCCTGGTCCTGTCATGAGCCTAAGTAAACCTTTGGACTCCAAAAGGCAAGGCTGACATCAGTTTCCCTTCACCATTCCACTGGGAGCTTATCCAAGAGCATATATTTTGAAGAGAGGTTAACAGAGGCCTCAGATAATAGCATGGCAGAATGGGACTGAATGTATAGTTTCCTTTGAGCCACATAGTTCCAGAGAGATTTTGCACAATGTTAGATTGCCATCAGGATGAATTGAGCACAAGATGGGAGACTATCCACATTTTGTTCCTAGACTTGTCAGAACAACAATAAGAGTGAAAATCATAGTGTGGAATTTGCCTCCTGTACACAGGGTAGTTATTAACTTGCTCAAATTCACTATCAGATATTTATAAACTGCAGTAATGATGACAAAACAATTTTCCCAATGAGCTACTTACCTGGATCCCAAGAAACAGATAGGAATGCTGAAATGATGATGCTTGTAAAGGCAAACACTTCAGAAGTACAGCAAGGACATCAGTTGATTGCTTTTATTGCACTGACATCCAGATGCCTGGGGGGTAGTATGGCAAAGCCATCAAGGGGGAAGGTTGAGCTTTGAAAGTTGGGACAGCCACTGAGTTCTTGCAGGCAAGATGTCATGACTGAAACAATAAAATATGAATCCTTAAGGAATGTGTCACAGTTGCAGCATTGGTCATAGGGATTATGCCATAAAGGTCTAGCCCCATACCCAGAGTTGAATAAGTCATGAAATAACCACAAATTAAAGGATGTGGAAGACCATCTAGAAAAATTCTAGGAAAGAACATAAAAATACACACTGCTTAATGTAAAGCTTCATGATAAATGAAGGAGGATTTCTGTAAAGTAATTTAAGCTTGGTTAACTTTAAAAAGACCTGCATTGTGACAGTATCCCCCGGATTCACGAATCCTCTGTGTAAGATTTAATAAGTCTTACTCGGAGGCTGCAGTTGAACGGTATGATGTCAGCATGCCAGGAATATTCATGAGGGCATGCTGACTCAACCGTAACTCTTACACGGACCGAGTATGAAAGCAGGGGGTGTGTCTGAATGACGAGCAGTCTAAATGTCCACACCCCTGCAAGTGTAGTAAAAGCAAAATGTCAACACACAAGAGCGAGTTCCCTCAAATGTACTTGCACCCAACACCACACTCCCTGAAACTGTAAACCCCCATCACAGTTATAAAAAGTAAAATATTTATTTATTTTTCTTAAATCCACGATATAGCTGCCCGTATTTGCACGTGTGTGTGCTGGTGTGCCCATTGCTTAGCCATAGTTAGCAATTCTGTCATGGAAGAGCATAAGAAAGAATGTTTATGCAAATCGCACCTAATTGCAATAGCGTAATGATAGAGCATATGCACAAAGAGGAGGCATTCACAGTTCGGGTCCCACCACTCCCCTTCTTATTTATGTTTTAAATCAGTATTTGCAATAATACCAGACATATATGATTAAAATTTTATTAAAAGCAGTGACATAGCCAATGTATCAGTGAACAAAATATATATTTTTAAAGGACCCAGATATATAATTGCCTGCTGTTAAGCAATGCTTTACCTAGCTAAACACATGTGCCAATAGTTTAATAGCACTTTACCCAGCTAAACAGAGGTGCCCATAGTTTAATAGCACTTTAGCCAGCTAAACAGAGTTGCCCATAGTTTAATAGTGCTTTACCCAGTGCAATAGAGTTGCCCAAAGTTTAAAAGCACTTTACCCAGCGCAATGTGTTTGCGCAGACGTGCGCTCTGCGCCAACCAGGACACCGTAGGGCACTGGGGAGCAACGTAGAGCTAAGTTGCTTAAACGCAGCCACACCCCCTAGCCTGTCTAGACAGTATTAAAATAAAAAAATGACAAGGTTCAAACCCAGGACCCTGTGCATCATAATCAAAGTGCAGAACCACTAAGCCATGACAATATAGGGGAAGCAGCCACTATTAACATTCATAAACTTACGAATGGTAGTTTAACCATTACTAAGCAGGTCTTGAGTCAGACGAGAATTTTACAAAATGGCCAATCACAAAAAAGTACGGGAAATGCGGCATATTTAAGCCCCATAGGCAGGAATACTCTCTATAACTGATTGTAGCTCACATTTGCAGTCAGAATGGCAGGTGCAGGAGAGGGTTCATGCTTCAGAGCACAACGTTGGGGCATCGAGGAGTCCAAATGCATGGTTTGGTTCCTTGTCCACCGTCACAAGTCAAGACTCCTGCAGGGCCAGTTCCAAGGGATGGAGTACAAGGCAGAGGCTTGGAACCGGTTAGCTTGTGACATCACCAGTGCCACAGGTGTTCCTCGGACTGGTGAGCAGGTCCGTCACCACCATGCAGACCTGAAGAGACGAAAGCAAGACCACCTGAACCAGTGGATACAGGAGGCCTGTGGGATGCAGAGTGCCCCACAACTGAGTATGTAGCCATGGAATGCAGTATGTAAGAATTGAAAATGGAGTATGTATAACGGATAGATATGTCTCAATATCCCTTCATTTACTTTACAGCTGCAGGTGACCATGCTACGAATCAGCAAGCCTATGCTGATAGGCTGCTAAGGCTGTGCCACCAGGCAGGTTAGTGATTATTCTGCATGTATTGTTATATAAAATATGGGAGAGAGCATGAAAGAAAGTGTTGGAGTCCAATAAAATAGCCATAGAATTGCCTGAATAAGTCCACTGCATGTACTGTCAGATAAAAATGTTAGAGAGGAAGAAAAACAGTGTAGTAACCCATTAAGAAAGGTAACATATGTCTGGAATAATATCTCTGCAGGCACTATCATATAACATAAGTGAGTGAGCCTGAAAAAAGATTGTTCTAACCTATTAATAAAGGTATAATATATCTTGAGCATGTCTGCCATAAACACCGTTAAAACAAATAAAGGAGTGAGCCTGTGGAAAAGTGTGCAATGTCATTAATAAAGGTCTAAAACCCAGAGTGTGTCTGTGTCACAGAGTCTGAAATAATGTTGTACCCTTGCATTATACAAACAGTACTGTTTGAAAATGTGCTGGCAACCCAGAGTTATGCAGTCCCATATAAAGTGGGTGATGGAAGTGCTAGTAGCTGTGAAACATATATACAGTCCACAATAGTCAGTTACTGGCTGGCATGAATAAGTAAACCTGGCACACGTGTAGCATGTAATTATTTACCAGAAATGTGAGTGTGTGTCACGAAATGCAGGGTTCTGTACAAATCGAAGTGAAAATGTCATGTGAAAACATCCTAGATATGTAGATAAAGAAATATAAATGCAAACATGAAACATGTAGCAGTAACATCTGCATCCTGGACAGTTAGTATGTCAGATATAGGTCAGGCATATATTGAACTAGCCAAACCCATGACACAACCTAATGTATGGTGGCAAGTGTAATAATACAGGTAGGGGATATACACTTGCAGTCACTGTGAATGTAGTCTAGACTAAAAGGTCATTATAAGATGTTAACCGAGGTTTTTTCTACACCCTGCCATATGTGCATAAACCATGCAATTCCACACCTCAATGGGTATGTGTAATCTTAAATATTTGTTGGGATATATTTCCTATTATTTTATAAATATTTGCATTGATGTTGATGCATGTACCCTGTTCAAACACCACGTTCATGGTGGCCGGTTGCTACCAAACATCCCTGCATGCTGTTGGAATATCCACTGTCATTCAATATATGCATGTGTTATGCTTGCTGTTCAACTGTTGGAACCTTGGTATGTTGGGTTAATGGGAATATTACTGCATGCTATTACAAGAAGAGGTAGTAATGAAGTCCAAAAAGTGAGAACAGTCACCACGAGTAAATCCTTCTATAGAGTAGTCCCAACTCAAGCTCCTGACACACTGAAAATATCCACGATGGAAATATGTAAAAAATTCATTTATTGGAAACAGAGAATAAGCGCTTTCGCATAGTTAAACTATGCTTCATCAGATACCAGGTATCATGTTCTGTGGGCCTTAACCAGCAGGTATTGTGGAATTGCATGACATGACTATGAAAAGAGAATCAGCCATGCTAGTAGGGAATAATTTTACAGTAGCACCTTACAAACCCCACACAGTATCAGAGCAGGATAAACACTGGCATATTTGCATAGACCACAGGCCAGACCTCCAAACAGTGACTCATCTACAGGGATGACCCTGATTTGTAAACAAATGTTAGCTGTGCCCCTCTTACTCCCTGTGAAATGTACTAACAGTAGGCAGAAAGGTGGGGAATCTCACTTAATGACAAATGTCAATAAGTGAGAGTAGACACTGCTTGCACATCAGAAAAGGTGTAGTAATACATATGCTCTGAATCCCCCAAAGTCTGAACTGCAAAATGTCTGAAATATATCACAGGTGTATCCTAGTTATATGTACCTTTCCCTGAGGCTGTTCAAATATATACCTGAGAGTATCTGAGGCCTGGAAGAGTCAGAAACACACAGGCATATCAGCTTGTCTGCTGTTACACACTCTGCAAATAGCTGTAGAATGAATCCAACAAGCATGCCCTTATGTAGAAGTACAACACAGAAATATCAAAGGATGTAGCCATGTACTGCTAGCAACCAACTGTGATAATGCCATTGTTCAGGTGCTGAAAAGACTGCTGTGATGCACAGTCAAAGAATACTAGGCTGACCTCTGTCTACCATCTGGATATGTCCACAGGTGGGAGCTACTCAGACAGACTACTAGCCTTTATAGACTTACAGGTACACAGCAACTCTGCATGTTCAGTAAAATAAACATCACACGATAATAAATAATGCAGTCTGCAGTTCTGTACCCCTACACAAAGGTACTATATACCCGTGTAGTCAGGCACAACCAAGGGTGTAGGTAGGCATACACAGTAGTGAAGTATGTCCAGTTGTCCTGAGCAGACTGCGCTAATGTCAACACAAACAAACCACAAACTGTTCAGAAGTGAGTAACGTACTAATGACAGTGTAGCAGTTCACAAACAGTGCATGTGCCTGATATTCATAATTGGTAGTACAACATACTTAGTTGTCCTCACCTCTCTCTCAGGGGTGGAAGGTTTCAAATATCCCTCCTAATGTATTGCATATGCACAGCTGTTGCTGGTAAAGAAATGGGCAGCTATGGACCTTCTCCACACCCATCCTGTACATCCTGAGCTGATTTCCCTACTGTCTTCCTCTCTTTGTGCACCCTTTATCTCCACATTCCTATCTCCCCATTTACTTTTCTGTCAAAGAAATGAGCGCAGGGGTTAGCGGGAGTGAGCACTTGTAAACAGTAGTAAGCGGGTTTGCACCAGTGTGCGCATGTGTTCACTTAGGTTAGCATTGCTAAAATATGATAAGCTAAACCAAGCTTGGCTTAGTATTGCTAAAATAAAATAAGCTAAGCTAAGCTTAGCTTAGCATCGGTAAGTGTCGTGCAAACCCACGCAAACCCGCTTACAACTGCTTAAACGTGCCTTAGTCACTCTGTATGATAGGGCCCTTGTACTGCTCAGCAGCAAAATAAAAACCCTTGTCAGTCTCAAACCCCACACCTTGGACTCACCAGTCTGCATGACGTACCACTAAGCCACAGCAGATGTACAATAACTTTGTGCTGAAAGAAATATAACATGCATTACAATGAGTGAATGTAAAGGGAAAATAGGAAAGCCATAGCAATACATTGCAATAACTACTGTTGTATGCCAGTTAATTCTCTAATTCGAAAAGAAAGTACATACTCCCATGTATCCAGTGTTAGCATTAGGAGGTGTGAGTAAACCTACACACTGAGAAGAGTGTACTGGAAGAAACAACAGTCAGGTTTCAGTACAACATGCATTTCACTGGCTACAACCCAGCTTCAGATATGAGACATATACCAACCTTCTGACTGAGACAACAGTATCCACTGCAAACAAGCATGGTCCCCACCTTGCAAAACTGAAAGGGCTACGCCTATCTAACCTATCATTTTATAGCAGTGTCCTGAAATCACAGTGAAAACTGCAATTACCACACAGCAAGCTGCATGCAATTACTAAATGGTGGGCACCAATTGGTGCAGAGGCCATCATATGCACATGTGCAGATACCTAGAAAAGCAGCCTGTATCTGCTGCCCACACATGAAATAATATCATTGCAACAACTGGGAGAGAGAGAGCACAAGTGAGAGAGACAGACAAAGACAGACAGACACAAACAGGCAGTAGGAGACAGATGCTGAAAACAAAAAGCAACACACAGAGGAAACAAAACCAAAAAAAAAAAAATTAAAAAAAAAAAAACAACACCTACAACGGATGCAGGTGAGGAAAACAAAGGTAAGGTATGTAACAGATATGTATTTGCTGACATCTGAAAGATGTGTCTGAAGGGTACTCTACATACTGTGAATCATCCATATGTGGCAGCAGTCCATATCTATATGTACATGCACATTTGCATAGGGCAAGGGAAATACTGCAACTGTTAGTGAAGGCTGGACATATGTATGTTGTTGAAGGCTGCTATGTGCACATATGTATGTAGTTTGTAGTGTGTGGCATTGCAGAAAGCAAGCAGTGCCGGTATATGTCATGTGGTGTTAAATGCTGTGGGACTGAGCTACAGGCAGTGAGGCCTGCAACAGCTATATGGCCTGAGGACAGCAGAATGCATTCTGCACAACATTGTGCAATAGTATTACATAACCGTATGTCTCACAACTGTTGCATAATTGACATCCCCACCATGAAAGGTGGGCAGTATATGTGCCTATATGTGCAGCTATATGTACAGAAATGGATGTTTACATGTATGTGTATATATACATGTATATATATATATATATATATATATATATATATATATATATATATATATATATGTGTGTGTATATATACGTGTGTGTGTATGTGTGTATATATATATATATATATATATATATATATATATATATATATATATATATATATATATATGGATATATTTAGATATATATGGATAAATATAGATATATATATTGATATATATGGATATATATATATATAGATATATATATATATATATATATATATATAGATAGATATATATAGATATGTATGGATATGTATGGATATGTATAGATATGGATAGATATGGATAGATAAGTATAGATATGCATAGATATGTATATATATGGATAGATATGTATAGATATGGATAGATATGGATAGATATGTATACATGTATGTATGTATGTATATATATATATATATATATATATATATATATATATATATATATATATATATATATATATATATATATATATAGAGAGAGAGAGAGAGAGAGAGAGAGAGAGAGAGAGAGAGAGAGAGAGAGAGAGAGACGTGGTCATATGTACTGCAACTGGTGCCTGTTGTCCAAGGCATGGACTGAACACCAGTGTTGATACTGCAGTGCCATGCCCCATTCCAAAACACCTTACGCAGTAACTGCCACATATGTGGTGGCCTGTCTAACACTGATGGTGTCAGAAGGGTACACGGGACACAGGTGGACAGTAGGCTCCCCTTTGATAATCACAGTGCCACAGTAGTAATGTAATCTGTCTATGTGGTACGTGTCATCAAAAAAGGTGTGTCATCTAGGGAAATATAGGTCGGTGTTCCCCTCTACTCATCACAATGCCCCATTTGGTATGTACCTCACATGACAACTACAGCAAGTGGAAAGGCCACAGACATACCTCCCAAACAGTAATACTGCCCTCAAACACATGCCCTATGCAGACTGAATCACAAACCACAGCTAGAGTGCGTTGCATACCGCCCACTCAGAGGTTACCACTGCCGGACATACAGAGGTATGTCACACCCATAGCAGTCGGCCAACCACCATGACAACACCTCACAATCCCTCCGGGCTACATGACCTAGGGCCCTAATCCTTGTCACCTCACTAAACAGCACATGCTGAAGGTACAGATTCCTATCCACAAATATGCCATACTCTGGACTAAACCACCCAGCATGAGCAAACAAGGCTCCTCATTAGCAGATGTCATACATACCCCTGATGATTGTTTTGCAGATATGTAATATGTCCTGGGAGTTACCTCTGTGTATCCGGTTGACAGGATCAAGTGAAATCTCATTACATATGTGTCAAAGGCTAGGGTAGCATATGGATAGGCTGCTCTAGGCCCTAGGGCCAATAGCGTATTACCTACCTATGACACAATGCACACACACATGTACTCAGTGCAATACCTGCTATGTGAGGTGGAATGAGTGTGACAGTGACTGTGTGCAAGGTTTATAAAGGTGTGATAGCTTAGAGTGAGGTTGTGTCTGTCATGGTAGTTTGTGTCCTAGGTCTGAGGCCGGAGAAAGATGTGTCAGTTATTGGGATGCAGACATAGTAGGATGGCATATGTTGTGATGTAGTTCCTTGTGTACGACTGTGGTGTCCCAATGTAGGCTGAAGCAATACATGTATGCAAAGTAAGTGGTACTGCTGGTGACTCCAGCTCACATATGAACTGTTGTACTACCTGAAGCTGTAGGCCTAAACAGCACAGTATGGTGTATGTTCACAGTCCCTGGTAACACTGTCTTGTGTGTTTCTTGTAGTCTGCAGAGATTACATACCACAGGCATAGGTATCCGTAAGAAGGGGCACACAGTACTATAAGGTACACAGGTAATGCTCATCTGTGTTGGCATATATCTGTGTGTTGTATGTATGTCTGATGTGTGTTTAATGATGCCTGTACCATGCCCGTAATCACATGTGTGGTACAGGGTATGTGTGTGTACCTAGCAATATGTATACTCTGTTACAGCAGTATGCCAGCTATATGAACAACCGTGCACATATGTTAGGTAGGGGCATGGCATCAAAGACTAGGGAGGTTTACCAGTAATACTCTAAATGTACATGACATTCATTGCATTGGATAACATATTTCTTCATGCATTAGCTTGATATATACCCCGGGGGGAGAGGTTGTGCATTGTATCCCAAACAGTGTGCCGACTACTGGTGTATACTGGTTTGTTATATGGAGTGTTGCAGGCACTGTCAGCCAGTTGTGGGCTGAGCACTGATATGATAGACAGACAGATGCTATATATGGCAGGGAAGTGATATCTGTACTTCATAATGTTAAGTGTGCCACATGACATGCTCACACATATCATTTAATTGTCTTCCAGGGTTATGGCTCCTCAACGTAATCCATCATATTCAGCTGTGGAGGAGCAGGAAATTCTAAACAGCCTGGTGCAGCACTATAGCCTGCTTTTTTCCAGGTCCAGCCAGCACCAGCATGACCGTACTGCACTGTGGCAAGACCTTGTTAGATGGGTAAATGACATAGGCATGCATAACCAGACATATGAGCAGGTACGCCATCACTGCAGTGATTTAATTAGACATGTCTGACGGCGTGCATCTGATATCCATAGGCAACAGCTTGCCACAGGTAGTGGGGCAGCCATACATCCCTCCCTCACCATAGTGGAGGAGCTGCTTCTAAGTGTGGTGGCTCCAGGCCTACAGCAGCAACAGCATCAACCATGTGTCATCATGGAGGCCGGTGCCACCCAGCAGGATGACATGTAGTGTGCAGGTAATATGCCCTAGCTGTAGACTACCGTTACCTGTATTGTTAGAATATGCATATGTGAGATGTGTACTGTGTGTTTAGCAGTTGTGCTGCCTAACGTGTGCAATACTGATATTTGGAATAGTATCCGTACACCTGTGACTGTTGACTGTTGTTCCACTGTCGTTTAGCACACTCACAGTAGCAATGCCACAGTTGTGGCCACTGACAAACTGTGTCATATTCTTCTAGGTCCCCCTGGTGTGACAGCAGGGCAGACGATACATGCTGGTGAGTGTGTTAACACTTTAATATTGGTAATGAAATGTGCATGTCATAGGTGAGGTGTAGGCCATGTACACGTAACACACCTACACATAATGCATGCTATGCATGTTTGCTGTGAGACATCAATCATCTCAGTAAAGTCAGTAGCTGCCTCAATCACATGCAATGCACAGTGCAGCAGACACAATTGTGGCAACACTGTACTACACATTGGATATGCATAGTTGCTACAGCTGTACACAACAGAACACGTTTATCATATGCAGTACACGAAAACATGCTACATTTGGCATTACCACACACCCGCTGTAAAATCATACTTCAGTATCCCACATGTCATGCACACACACATGATGTTCCTCAGGGGTAGAGGCCTATCATGGGGCTGTGCAACACTCTGCAACACATAACACAGTCATGTTAGGCAATGCTCCCTATTGGGCACCTCACACACCCATGTACAAGGTGGCTGTGTAATTGTGAACGTAGCCACAGCACTGCAGTTCAGGTACAGCATGCTAGGTAGTGGTCTTGCACACATTAGTAACTGTGAGTGACCACAAGATGCATGTTGATGATGGCACAGGGTACTGCACCCCATCCAGTTAGAGTGACCACAGTACTACTCATAGCAGTCATTGCTTTGCACCTCAGTGTTGTGTGTGTGCAAACATATGCACCTATACACAATATGCATAGCATGTTGCCTGCGTGCTTACATATGCCAGTATACACAATATGCACAGCAGTCACCATCCAAAGTGTCACATATATGTCCTGGAATGCTACTGGGTGTATAGGTCACTTGACACACATTGGGTATGTGTGGTGTTTAATGTTGCAGTCATGTAACATGCCATGCCATGTCTGGCACCCACATATCTGCAATATGTCCCACACTCACCATAACCACTGTACACTGGCCATGTCGAGCACTGGGATTCCTTCACATCAACATGCACCGCACATCCCATGTGTGTACATAGCATGCATGTGCTACACCCGTGCCCACTATTATCTGCTATGGAGACAGACACTGTACTCAGACATGGATATCTATGTGTCCCACAAATAACACATGCAGCCATGACATGTATACTTATGAGTGATGGTGCACAGGGCATTGCAGAGCTGATAATACCTGCACAACAATGTTGTTTCCATGTACACTTTGTGTTCCAGGGTGTAGCCAATCACTGAACAACTACACAGTTGCATCAAAGCCATGTATACTGCCATTTAATAGGGGCGTCTAGACTTGCACTGCATGGTCTTGTGCAACACATATTCTGCATGCTGACACATGTGTGGTGACTGTCTACCTTGTGATACTGACACCCACCTTCACCCACTTTAGAGTATGTGTTAGATTGCTGGTATGTGTGTGTGTATGTGCTGTAGTGAGGAGTGTATTAGTGTTCATGTGTGCATGTGTCCATGTGTTCATGTGTGCATGTGTTCATATGTGCATGTGTGCATGTGCAGACCGTAAAGTGTGTTTCCTGTCTTACTCTCACAGGTGCTGAGTTAGGGGTTGGCAAAAGAAGCAGGAAACCTGAAGGCACTGCCATGAATAGTGGTGATGATGACATATGTATTTTGGCACAGGAAGATTTGACTGGGTCTGTCGTTGGTCCGCCAATCGACAGTACACAGCGTTCAACCCCATCTATGCGCACGCTCATACTGTCAATATATCACTCACCACCAATGGTCATAGATGAGGGACAGTATACAGTTGGCATTAACCAGGAGAGTGTGGTACCCATGGCACTTGCATCCCCTCACAGCAGCAATAGCAGTAGACCTGGAATGGTACCACATAGGCAGAGGTCCAGGGGTTCTCGGGGGAGCATCACTGGTTGTATTGCTCCTGGCAGGCATGCCCCCACAGGTCTTATGATGACCAGTATGTTTCAGGCTGTAATGCAGGCTCAGGCACGTATGGAACGGTACACCAGGCAGGGACTTAGGGCGCATAGGGCACATTACACAGCTATCAATGACAGCATCCGTGACCTTGCTGGTGCCATCCGGACTTACACTGAGGTCATTGATAGATGTTGGGGGAGAAATTAGATTCCCTCAACAATATGTCTTCCATGAGCCAGGACCATGCGTTACGGTTGCGACGTCGATGCAGACGCATGCCAGCAACAGCAACAGCTGGCAGTGGTCGTGGATGGCCCACAGTTCACAGCCACTCCCGTAGTGGCAGTACCCACCCCAGCAATGCTGGAGCTGGCCTGTCCATTGACCATCCCAGTAGACCACGTGCACGTGGCTCTGGCCAGTCCCAGCAGGGACATGGGTCCAGTCGTCATACCTCTGCCTCTGCTGACAGTACCCAGTCAGGGTTGGTACCCAATACTGTCCATAGCACCCCTGCCAGGCACAGGTACTGTGTCCATGGCCAGAGACAGTGATATGTACAGCCTAGCAGGTACAGTCTGTGGCTGTCCCACAAACTACCATATATGGCAGCCACATGGTGGAGTTGTGTGCATGCAGACACACACACACATTAACCAAACAACTAGGGCTCACACATACACACACATTACATCAACATTGGCACATGCTGTACTGTTGTCCCTCACACACACACACACACACACACACACACACACACACACACACACACACACACACACACACACAGAGATGTCGATTGGATGGGTCAATGTCAGGCTCTGGCAAACAACAAAACGCCCTGTGCATATGATGATACCTGTGTCACCTTCTGTCATCTGCAACATTAATGGAGGGACAGGTTAACATGGTGTTGATACATAGGGTGACACTATAGCAGTGTAGCAATAATAGGAAGTTGTCAACAATTAAGGGTAACAACATCCTTGTAGGTATATCTGAGCAGACATTATGCATCAAAGCTCTGATTGTCAATGTAGCATTGTTTACACCACTGTTAGGTCTGAGTATGTATTGTCCACCCATGTGCCACTTGGCTGAAGTGCAATGTGTTGACAGCATGTGTTAGTGAGTAGACAGTATGTGTGTGATGTGTGCAGTACAGATTAGCAAGTGTACATCTGTGAACATGGTGGGTGCGCACTGTTTGCATGTACGTGCATAGTGGACACATGGGATGTGTGGCATACCCTGTCGTACATATTGTTAACATCTCATAGTATCTTTCAATAGCCAGTATGCATTCTACTACAGTTATGTACTAACATGGGTAGATGTGTGTATGACATGGTTGACACTATGCTGTGGGTGATACCACTAATATCTGTCAATGATTTGTGGTCTGGTAGTATACACAACCTCAACAGCATGACTATAAGCAATCACTGGATGATGTCCTGACAAATGACACACAGTAGTAGGGAACTCAGTAACAATTGGATCCTTCCGGTGCTACACTATATCTCTAACCAGTGGTAATGACTGCCACCCATTCCTGTGACCAAACATGTTTGGCATATAGCCCCCTTAGGTACATGCAGACACTGGAGATGTGTCCATCCAAATCTGGAAATGCATGCATTGGCCTACAATGCATTCCCTGGATGTGACGCATATCCTACACAAGGGTATCAAACAGACAGATACCTGTTGTCTGATACATGCTGTATAGCAGTAAGCCGACTATGGCATAGTCATCCTCATGTACTATACATACTATCCCGTCAGTACCACACAGGTGGTAGCCTTCAACATGTATGCTGGGTACCAATGTGTACATACAGCCTCATGTTATGTCATGTGTCCCTTGGTATCCACATATCCATAGATATTGTGGAGTCCCAAGGTGTATCACATAAGACATTAGAGGCCTGAATGCATATCCACAAGGCAGTCGTATATCTATAAAGGCTGCCCATTCTTGGCAGTCTTTGTTGTGTATGACCATGTCTGACATATACCCCAGGCATATACCCTCACTCACACTACTCTTAAGTAACTGTCATGGGTGTGTGTGCCACAGATGACCTTGACCACAGAACACAACAGTGGATGGCCTTGTCACATACATACATATGTGACCTATGATCTGAGAAGCAGCAGCACAACCTGTCAATGGAAACAAATGTATTCATGCAGTATGCAGGCTTTACACCTATGTACTGATTGAGGGGACATGTACACATATATATTTGTCACACAGATACCTGATGTGTGCAATGCACTTACTGTTGTAATCATACTATGTCATACCATAGTAAAAGCAAAATCCACACTGCATTGACCAACAGTCAGCATTTGCAGGATGCAAACCCTTACCTAGCTATGTTTCAATACTAGAGAGCGATGCATAAACATGGCGCGCTATTTGCTTTACTGGGTGGTTTCCCTTCTCTGGCTGTATTTGTAGGATGGTGACATCATCAGTCTTTCCAAAGAGGAATGTACCTCTTTTAGTGTGTTTTCCCAGTCTCCAAATAGGGCGCTCCTTTCAAAGACAATTGCACATATACACCCCACACACATGCACTCACAGTTTGCATGATTCAAACCCCTACTTAACTATGTTATGATACTAGAGAGAGAGAGACGCATTAACACGCACACTATTTGCTTTACTGGCTGGTTTCCCTTATCCTGCTGTATTTGTAGGATGGTGACATCATCAGACTTTCCAAAGAGGAATGTACCTCTTTTAGTGAGTTTTCCCAGTCTCCAAAAAGGGAACACCTCTCAAAGGAAACTGCACACATACACCCCCCCCCCCACACACACACACACACACTGTTTGCAGGATTCAACCCCCTAAATAACTATGTTATGATACTAGAGAGAGAGAGAGAGAGACGCATTAACACAACGCACTATTTGTTTTACTGGCTGGTTTCCCTTCTCCTGCTGTATTTATAGGATGGTGACATCATCAGACTGGGCATGGTGATGTGTGTACACTTTGTTTTATGCCATTCCAGGAATGGTCCATGTGGGTCAACAGGTGTCAACAGCTTGAACAAGACCTCAGAATCCTTACTTTGTGTGATCTATCTGTGGACACATTGACATTCCATCATATGTCAACACATATTTATGCACAGCTTGTTGGTTTTGTGGATACTACATGTGTCTGGGATGTAGATAAAGGGCTATTCAAAGTCTATGTGACACATGTGTAGATGTGTTCATTGATGTATGTCCTGGGTGGCTGCCTTGCAAACAGTCTAGCATGTTTAGGAACCATGATCCGCACATGAACATACCACAGTTGGTAGGGTTGTGTGAATGTCAGCTTCCAATAGCTCTGTTTATGACTACAACCAAGATGGACTCCATGACCTTGCAGATCAGACTTCATAGACATACTGGACTTGACTTCCCATGGTGTGTTGTGCACCAACACTTGTGGGGAGTGCCATATGTAGCTGTGACACATTCAACGGTTCCACATCCTGTGTAGGGAGTGAGGTACAGCTGACTGTTCAGGTGCAGGATCTGTTTGTTCTGTAGTTTGTGCATGACACGTATTGGGAATCAATGCATTCCACTTGCTGCCATGCTTTTGGCAGTAGAGGTAGCTGCTCATCCATTCTACATGTGATATCTCCTGGTATGATGATATGGACTATTGTCAGTGGGAGGTGGGTATGTACATATGGGCCTGTCTGTCATGATGTCGGCATTGTCACTCAGGTACAGTTGGCCCTGACTCAGGACATATATGGGTGTACATTGCTATTTATGACATAGCTGAAGGAGGTGTCATGATTCAGTCTGGACTCCTTCTCAGCTACTCTTTACAAAACACCAATGAACATGAAGACTAATCTGTGTTGCACTCTTTTACACACTTAACACCCTACTGATCCTTTGTGATCAGGCTACAGAGTATGCCATCATAATATCCTGGCATGTCCAGGGGTCAGTTTCGTGTGTACTCTCCAGTCCAGCTGGTGGATATTGTGATACTGACACAATGTCACATCTGCCTCATGTACACAGACAACCCTCTACTCCTCCCAACAAACTCAGATATATGTGTGAGATGCACCTATATAGACATACAGGGTGCTGAACTCTCGACCCATGACTGGCACAGTCTATCAGGTGGTGAAGGTAACCACACACACCACATATCAGTCTCACACATCATCTAGCAACAGCACTCAAACTACATTATCACACATAGACATACTCATATGCTGTAAATGTACCCTGCCTAAGCAGCAGAGACCTCCAAAGCAGATACACACACACCTGCTACCCCACTACAATACCCACATATCACATAGTTCACAATGTCAGTGTGCCACACAGTCACTGCCCTTCAGGCTAAACAACACACCTAATATACTTGTAATAGGTGACACTTATTGTCAGACACACTGATGTATCACTCACCAGCCCTAACAAGGGAATAGTCACTTTGGGCTGTCTGTTGGGTGCCAGGATCTGCTGCATAACACAGGCAATCAGGTCACTCCAAAGCAAGTACAGGACTGGCACCATCATTGTCCATGCTGGTGTGTATAACCTCAGACGTTACTCCCTGGATCACATGACATGATACATGGAGGAGCACTCTGATCATGTAGCCCAGGCCATATGACCCTGACCTTGTCTAGCATCTTACACCCACAAATTATGATGTCACAGTATACAGACACACATATCACATTTAACAGTTGCCTAACAAATTGGCTTAATTCATAGGGGATACTGTGTCTGTCAGCCTGTGGTGACATGCTCAAGATGCCACATAGCTTCACTATGGACAGCTTGCACCTGTCATCCTTGGACTTTGGAATGCTGGCTAAGGCTCTTGCTACCACCATAGTGCCTTTTTTAAGCAGGGCTCAGAAGACAAACCCACCTCCATAGACATTACAGGTTAAATGAAACTAAGGGTAATGCTGCTCAACAACAGATGTGTTAACCTCATATTGCGGTCACTCAGGACTCTCCTCAGTATGGAGGATAGCGATATCTGTGCACTAGCAGATGCCTGGTTCAGGCTCGGTTATGCACACCAGCACTACCAGGTTATGTTTCATACCATGCTGTCTGACAACAAGACTTGGAACAGACAATACAACTAGGGGAAGTAGCCATATACATCACAGATACACACACCTCCGGGTTAGTAGCACTGCACAAAGCATCACAGACCATACATATACAACTACCATTGTGCAATACTGCCTTTCAGTTTGTTGCCTGCTACAGAACACACTCCCAAACTCAGGAAACACACTCGGCTTTCGTGGGAACTATGGAGAATTTGAAGGTCTCCACAAACACCATTATATTGTGTCACTCACCAGCTTAGATGTAAACCCATATGTCACAAGATGGGTTGCAAACTGGCTCAAGGACAGAACACACAGGGTTAGAGTTGCTGGTGCCATGTCAGACTCTAAGCCGGTCACGAGCGGTGTCCCACAGGGCTCAGTCCTGGGCCCCCTCTTGTTCGGCATTTATTTTTCTGAAGTGCAGGCAAACATAGGGTGATTGTGGCTGTCAAAATTTGCAGATGACTGCAAACTGGGCACCATAATTGACACTCCATCAGACACAGACATCCTCCAGAAAGGTCTCATAGAAATTGATAACTGGTGCCAGAGCCATGGCCTTAAGCTAAATGCCAAAAAATGTATAGTCATACCCTTTCGGAAAAACAAGGTAACCCCTAATTACCACATAGGTGGTAATCCATTAAACACGAAGAAGTTATCAGGGACCTGGGGACCCAAGTTGACAGTAACCTCTCTTTTGACACTCACATTGCCAAAGTGGTTAGGAAGACCTTCTACATTGCCCACCTGATCATGAAGGGATTCACATCCAGATCAGGATAGGTCATTGTACCCCTGTACTCTTCACTTATCAGACCAATGATTGAGTACAACACCCCATTCGGAATGTACCTTACCCGACACCTGCAGCAGTTGGAAAGACCCCCAAAAGTTCCTCACCAAAAGGATAAAGGGGCTCAAACATATGTCATACGATGCCCGACTGAAGAAACTCCAGCTCTATTCAGTCGCATACCGTCTGCTCAGAGGTGATCTGTGCTTGACATACAAGGCCATGTCCAACCCGGAATTAATGGACATGCTCCACCTTAAAAAATCCAAATCCACCAGAGCCACGAGAGCAAGAGACTTAAACCTCAACACGGATATAAATAGGACATGCTGGAGGGACAGATTCATTACCCAGAGACTCCCTACACTATGGAACAGAATCCCAGTCCATGTGAGGCAGAGCCCCTCACTGACTCTGTTCAAGAGAAATCTTGACGAGTGGATGGGAGATCGTAGGTTTACCCCGGGAATCATCTCTGTATCACTGCTGGACAGAGGCACAGCAAACTAATGGGTATAGTATTCTCATCCTAAGGGGTGGTGAAAGCCACACACACTCTGACTAGGCTTTTAAATGCCCTAGGGCAGATAGCCTAGTATGAACCTATGAACCTATGAACCTATGTATGGGTGATTGTATGTTTACCCCTGGGATATCTTCTGTGTCCCTGCTAGACAGAGGCACACTAGCCTAAAAGCACATGGGCTATTTTGTATGACCTACTATTGACATACACAGTGTAGTAATCTGACAGGGTTGTGAATGCCAAACACACTCTGGCGAGGCTTGTACATGCCCTAGGGCAGATAGCCTAGTATCGACCTCTGAACCTGTGCTAATGTTCAAGATGCACAATGTTTATTGCTGATACTGTTTGCAGGTCTTTATCATCTTTGCTTTACCAGTTTCTATGAACAACTTCGGTATCTGCAGAACATATTTGATTATGACAGGGTTCCACTATATTATAGATGTATCTGTTGTCATATAACTGTGTGCACAGGGCAGATTGCTGTATAGTGACAGGTTTCTGGGCTAATACATGCAACTGCCAGATATGCATGGCCCACTGCTGTACTCAGACATGGCCTAAGTGTGTGAGCATGCCCAGTTCAGCCATTCCATGTTTTGTTGCCTGACATTTGTCTCATTTATTCAAGTGTGTGAGCATGCCCAGTAAGACCTTTCAGTATGTTGCTATCTGAGGTCCACTACATTTGTTGATGTGTGCAAACATAACCGATATTAACATTTATACTGTGTGTGCTGGAAGTCAGGTTCTGTTCTCACTGCAGGACTCATCTTTGTGTCATAACTCGACAAGGATTGTGCTGTGCCTGCAGGGTTTCCATGAAATACTTTGTATAGACTTATCAACATTCTTTCATACAGGCTGACCACTGCAATACTGTCATGGCTTAGTGGGTCAGTACTTTGGCTGTAGTGCACAGTATTCTGGGTTCGAGGCCCATCACTGCTTTATATTTTCATACTGAGCAGACCAGACTGCTTAAGGGCCAGTTAAGCAAATATGAGCATGTTGGCTTTTGTTCAGCTATGCCCTACTTATACCAGGCTTGTCCGACATTGCTCAATATTCACCAACATTGCTGGACATTGCCCAATATTACTGAACATTGACCGCATTTGTGCTAGTTGGTGTGTGCGATTTTGTTTGCATATACTACATGGTGGTAAATGCTGTTTAGCACTGCTTTATATTGCTGCTTAACACATGGCAATCATGCCTTAGGTGGTGCTGCAGGTCTGCCTATGTCAGATGCACATACTACACTCCCTGTACATGCTTGAAAGCAGGTAGTGTCAACTTAGGCTTCCCTTTTACTATATGTGCGAGTCAGAGAGAGGTATCATTTCCAGAGTTCCTACTGAGCCAGTGTATGTGCTATGCGTTGCCTCTTTGCCAAGGCCAAAGCATACTGGGCATACCTCCTTCTGCCTACTGGGGCAGGCTCAGGTTGTTCCTCCTCCGAGTCACGCTCTGCCTGTGATGGCCTTGGCAATGGTGGGGCGCTGTTTGGCCCAGGCCTATGCTGGTCCTGCAGCAGCTGTTTTCGCTGGATCATATTATGTAGCATAGCACATACCATGACAATTTGGGTACATGTAGTTGGTGAGTACTGCAAGGCTCCACCAGATATCTCCAGGCACCGGAACCGTGACTTGAGCGGCCCAAAGACATGCTCTATTACATTACGTGTTTGTGCGTGTGCCTCATTATGGCGTTCCTGTTCAGGTGTGTGTGTGTTTCTGATGGGTGTCATCAGCCACGGCTCCAGTGCATAGCCAGCTGCGTCAGATGCCAGATATGGGTATCATGGTAGATTCCAGGGCAGCCTGCACACACATTCAGTATTATGCCCTGGGCATCATACATGACCTGGCAGTTGATGGAGGGGAAGCCCTTGCGGTTGAAGTAGACCCTACCCCGCTCGCCGGCTGGTGCTTTGATGCATATGTGCGTGCAGTCTATTGCACCCACTACCTCAGGGTATTCCGCTATTTGCGGGAAGAGATGCATATTGTTGACCAATAGCTCATGGGAATTGGGGAAATATACATGACCACCGACATGTGCTGACATGGCATCCAGGAACTGGTGCAGTACCCTGGATGCTGATGCCTGTGATATCCCCATCATATCACCAGTTGGTCTCTGGAAGGTACCTGTTGCTAATATACTTAGGCCAACACATACCTTGGTTTCCACTGGGATGGGTTCCCCTCTGTTGGTTCTGTGTGTGAGGTGTGGCCTGCATAGCTCAACAATTTGCTGCAGGAGGTCTCTGTCCACTCTATGGCGCTCCACTATCTCCAGCTCATGTAGCCCCTGGTAGGTTACCCTGGGCCTGTATATTCTTCTTCGTCTCCTCACTGTGGGTTGTCCAGCAGCATTTACATTGTCACCACCCTCAGCATGTTGCATATGTTGCCTTATAACAGCAATGGCAGCCCCTAACATTTCTTTGTCTCAGTAAAGCTTTTTCAGTTTTCACTTCTATTAGCTTACTGCAGTGTCTGTTGTGAGAAACATAATGGACTGTTGTTTGCAGAGTTTTAAGGGCTAGGCTGGGCTGGGCTAGTGTACTGCCTGTGTAATTGCCTGATTCTGTTTGTTTTCACCTGCTAGCTCTGCTAGTACTCCCTGGTAGCTTCCTGCTATTTGTTGTGCTTCCTTTTTCCTTTCTGTTTCCTCAGGGGGAGAGCGCTGCGCACACAAGCGCAAACACGCACACAGCAGCTAACACGCGCGCACACATGCTTACATGGACTAAAACTTGCTTATTCGGGTTACAACACAAGCACACTAGCGCAAACGCGCTTACAACTCTTTAAACAGCCTTATACATGCTTACTCCTGCTTAAATGCTTGCACTCACGCTCATGTGCATACACTCTGTCTTACTCGTGTTTACACATGCGCACACGCATGCATACCCGCTCAGCAAGAAACGTTGGTGTTATCCACAGCATATACCTTCCATTTCTTGCCTTTCTCTAGCCTACCTGTTGGCACACCTCTTTCCATGATGTGTAAATGACAGCTGACACATGCCACTCTGCTCCAATGAGCTTCACTTCTTTCATACATACCCACTTGTGATGTCACCTATCTTCTACTCTGTTACTCCCCTTATCCTACTCCTGCACTCCACTGACTGTGCTCATTTACTATGTAAACTTGTGATTCACTATCCTAACCCTCATTTACATAGGATTGCCTACTAATGCTTGGTTACATGTCTTAGACTGAGCTTCCCACCTTAGCAACCTCTACTCGGTGGCCATGTTGTCTTCAGCCTGCTATTCCCTTGCATTGTACATTAACAATTTCAATAAAATCCACATTTGTGGGTTTTCATTTTTAGTATTCTGAGTTTTAGAGCGCAGCCCGTTTGCGCAGCGCTGTGCTACGCTTAAACATCGGAAATAGGCGAAAAAAAATAAAACATATTTATTTTCATATTGCATCAGGAAACATTTCACTTGGCCGTATATTTGGCCATTGGCATGCTTCCTGCACTGGATGCAACCTTTGTTTGGAGCTGTCACAGCTCTGTTTTGCTATTTGCAGAACGGTACTCAGTTGTCAACTGAGTACATTTCTGCAAATAACACTGCTCTTACTCGCCTGCAGTTGAGGTAATTTGCATATCCCAGCCCTGTCCATGTAAGAGCCATTTTAGAAGCTCTCTTACACACCCCTGCAGGCTGTTCCTGGATCTCTCGTCGGACATGATGGCTGCATGGAGTCTTACTCTACTCTAAGGCTCCGTGCTAGCCTTCATGAATCTGGCCCTATGTCTTTTCAACACATTTTTAGGCAAACAAAAATCAAAACCAAGACACAGCTAAGGAACAGAAAATGTGAAAATCTGAAACACCCTTCATGAAAGTATAGACAGATTTCAAGTACATTTTCTACTAAAGTCAATTATTATTCAAAAACAATAGAGGAACATTATATTGAATATGCCATTATAAAGGCAACTTAAAAATTCAGTATAATTAATAAAATGCAGTCATTCATTATTAAATTGATCTAAAGACCTGCTTTAGTCCAAGTATGCAGAACAAATATGTTTTTTAATTCCTTAGCTGTCCTGTCAACTTGTCCCTATGATAACATGGTGTATGAAAATGTATATATTTTGTTTTGCATTTTTGCTCAACTGAAGCAATTCTATCATATTTAATGTGCTTAAAATTGGCCCTGAATACCATACATTCAGTATCACAAGTAAGTTGCATGTGAAGCAAATTTGCTGTGTCTGTTTTTTCTATAAAAGTGCTGTTTACAGTACATGTAAATATTACTGCAGGCATGGCTAAAATCACAGAATGGCTACCACTTTTATCATTAATGGGGAATATATTACAATATCACCTAGCCAAATGTCAATGTTCATAACATTTATCCTACTTTATCAAAACAGTACAATATCAGATTGCCAGAAATTCGAATGTCAGAACAACAGACATTATTGTTTTTGCAAGGATGTAAGCATGTCCTGGATCCCCACACCCCACCACTGTAATTATAAAGAAATAAATATTCAAGATTGCATTATAGCTGAGAATGGGCAAACCCATTCCCCACTGTACTGCAATCCTGCACAACAACCTACTTGCACTGTTAGATGTTCCAACATTCAATGTTTTTCCACGTTGATGTTTTGGTATTTCATTAGTGTGAGATCGGTTTTAGGAAAGTCAACATTTTGGTAAGTTGAAGTTCTAACATAATTCCAATTAATGATAAATAAATATATTTCTTAATGATCACATTATCAGTACAAATGACTTAAATTCAGTAGCTGAATCCATATATGTTTCCAGGTGTTTTTACATGGGCCATGCATTTGCAAGACTACTATAATGTCCATCTCAGAGACTGACACTAAACAAAGTTAAACAAAATATAGATTATTGTCAACAGTTACATATTTTAATGACCCAGCAACTTGTAATGATTTACAAAATAAATGTGGTCAAACAAAAAATAAAAAAAAAAAAAATATATATATATATATATATATATATATATATATATATATATATATATATATATATATATATATATATATATAAACTGACTTCATTTAGCCCCAAGTAGTCAGTGGACTTAACCTAGGCTTTGGTAGCAAAATCTCCCAAAATGAAGAAAATACAGCAGAGCCATACAACTAGGTGAAACAGTGAGATAAAATCATTAAAGTATCAAAAATGTAAGCACAGAAAAATCCAGACTTCAATTTAACAGTTTTAGATGGGCAAGATATCTGGGACACTTGATCCCCCCCACTGAAATTTACAGCAATTAGCTGTCCTATCAGTTTCTGTAAGAATCCTGTATAAGCATAAGTGCATATTAAAACAAACCTGAAGCATGGTGAAAGACACCGGCCATAATATGACAGTTTGTTGTAAATTCAGAGAGGATCTGGAAATCTGAAGATAATAATAATAATAATAATAATAATAATAATAATAATAATAATAATAATATACCCTGGATAGAAATAACTAAAAACAGTAGGACAGAACAGGAATATCTTTTGAGTCTATTATGTCAAAACAGGTAATAAATGGCAAAAGGCAGAAACTGTTGTTCATTTGTCATTTGTCATAAAGCAAAGCTCTGCCATAGGGAGAAACTATAAGGTCAGAATAAAATAAAACTGTCTTAAATGACATGGATTTTGAAGTAAAATAGTCTACAGTGCAAGAGCAGTCCACAAGGGAAAAAAATAAAAGTTTGAAAAATCTAAAATTGATTAACAGATGACAATAATTCAGGAGCCCATAAAGACTTATAAGCTGTTGCTGCAGGTGACAACTACCCTGTCCTTTGAATATCTACTCAAGAGTTATATAGCACAATAGATGTAGTAACTTAAACAACTGGTATGTATGTACACAATGTTAAACTGGATTTTATGGTCAACAAGGGTCAAAGATTGATTCTCACATGATAAAGAAATGCAGCTAAGCCCCATGTCTGTGCCATGCAATGTAATAGGGAATTTCAGAATACTTTTTCACTTACAATTCAATACAATATGGTGTAGTATATCTAGCTGAGGTGGATATTGCAAATCAAGGTCCTGGGAACAACAATGCTGCTGATGGACCAATGATAAGTAACCCAGTCAGCTGATATAAAAATTATTTGAACTGAAAAACAGCAATGACAAAATACGGAACTAACAGTTACTGCAGTAGATCACATGTAATATTAAACCAACATAGTTGCAGAAAATCAGAAAAACATCAGATCATAACTTTCAGGGCTATGAAGCCACTTAGCAATATCTTATGCATGCTTACATAAGTATAAACTAAATATAAAACTAGAGTTGTTAACACTGCTTTAGAATCTAGGGATTAGCACAGAAAGCCTAAACTATGACTCTGCACTGCCAGTATATGGTATGTCAGATTGATTCAAGGCTTTAGGAAATGCTTTAAGAACTTCAGTAAATATACTACATGTCCACAATTGAAGGTAGATACATTAATTAATGCTACCTGTTTTATCAAAAGGACTTTAAACAATTGTGTCATTATAGGAAGACTGGGATTTGTTCCATTATTATATATAATCCTGGGGATTCAATAAACTCCGTGTAGGCTTCGCACAAGGCCTGCATGGAGTTTCCATGTTTGTGCAGTGAGCAGCAGTGCTAATTACATATTCATGCTGCGCACCACATTTAAACATAAACAGGCAAGGTGTTGTGTCTAGCAACAGTGCTGCTGGCCATGAAACTGTATAAAGCAACACAGACAGCAGCAGACCTACAGGCAAACTAGGTCTGCAGGATTGCATGAAATGTTACAATGATTGCCAGGGTTAATAATACAATAATGTATATAGTCCAAACATATTACATGAAAGTGTACACAGTGCAGAGTATTCTGGAATCTCTTTCCAGACATACTGAACAAAAGTGATGTAAATGATCTGTAACAGTACATAGGCTGCCATTTAAGATAAATAGTCAGGGGAATAGTGTGTATTGAACAGGGTCAAACAGATGAATTGTAGGAGTGAACACAGAAAAAAAAGGACAGATGAAAAATTTTAATGTACAGCAGATAAGGCCATGTTAATGAAGAAAGTTGTAGCAGGAGCACTAATCTTATATTGACATGATACAGTACAGATACAGTACAGACTGCACAGTGAATGTATATTACGTGACTGTCACTCTAGGTGACATAACAATGGAGAAGGTGTCTTTGTGATATAATCATGCTGACATGAACAATGGAGAGGACATCTTTCAGGGATATTATATACAATAGGGTTTAGGTACATATTGTGAAGATGAGCAAAATGAGTTGCCTGAATATGACTGCAATGTCAGCAGTAGTCTCCACCAAGTGGGACACATAAATACAGGCTCATAGACAACAGTAAAGAGAAGCATGCACAAGTATTGACAATATCAGAATAATATGACCAGTAATTCCATGTCTCTGACATAACATATCTGATTGTGAGTGATCATAGATGGTTATGCACAAACACACTTAGACAAGTCAGCAATCTATGAGGGTAATCAAGCACAACATACTGACACTGTAACATCTGCTGGAGGTGTTAGGAGGGACACTGCTATACCTGTATGTGACATGATGAATCCAGGCTAGTTGACAGGTGCAGATGGCATATATATGGCACAATCCACACTGCCATAAAAGTAACCCAGGCCATCAATGTTATCAAACAACTATGCATGTACTGTGTGCATCACCAGAGCAGGTATCACACATGCCTCTGGTATAACACTTTGATGTGGGTTCCTCATCATCAAACAATAATGTTTATGCAACAGCAAGAAAACCTAGGTATGGGCAAAAAGATGTTTGGGAGCTCACTGTGGAAAAGGTGGTACACTTGAGTTACACATCCCTGGAAGGTGTGTAGGGATGTATGTGAAGAAGGGTGCATTGTAGTCAGTTATTGGTGTGATAAAGGCTGTGTACTATTATGGCCACTGAAGTGGATGCCCTGCACATACTCAGGAGTTGTGTGACATACAAGGGAGTAGTAACCACTGTAGGCACATGCTGGTGGACATTCCACATACCATCTACCTCAGTACACAGGTCACATATCACTTTGTCTGTTCATAGAGATGTGCTTTCTACATTATCATTGGGCTGTGCATTTGTTTCAATCATCTAACAAATTCCCCCATGATCGTTTCATCTCATGTGTCTTCATGGCTGTGGCAGCAATCTTTTGTGCATATTAATACTGCCTGTATTATGCTAATATCACAGCTGGATTCAGTGTTTGTTCATAATCTGCAGTCCTCCAGACAGTTGTTTGTAGAAAGGATGTATATGTCATTCTTGACATCTGTGATTTAAATAATGGAGAGGAAAGGGCTTAGCACACAGCCCTGATCTATGGACCTGATCACTGGACCCAAGATATATGTCAATTCATACACCGCAACATATTTAGATGTCACATCTGTGATCCAGTGGTCTTCCCACTTGATGATATAGGTGTTTATGTCCACTTGTGACAGTGTTGCAGTAGCACCACAGTATGGATTTATGACAAATGCCATGGTGTGGTCAAGTTTTCATAATGCAGGCCCTAGATGATCTTCTTGAGGACATGTAACAAATGTAACAGTCATGAATGTAGCATGAACAGATCACACATGTCTATCACACACAGCCAGAATATTACCTGTGTCCATTTAGAAAAAGATCCATGATGACATGTCAGTCTACCTCACAGATGAGACGAGTCAGGATGCAGCTATACATGCATGCATCAGGTGCTGTTCTCCCCCAGTCAGATAGGTTCATAGGTTCATAGGTTGGTACTAGGCTATTGGCCCTAGGGCCTATACAAGCATAGCCATAACAATTGCCTGGCTATTTCTTCCCACAATATTTACTTCCCTGGACCCCTGTCTAGCAGGGGTGAATTTCCTATCTCCCATACAATCCTCAAGGTTCCTTTTGAATAGGGCCAAAGAGGTGCTCTGCTATGTGTATGGGCAGTCTATTCCAGTGCCTGGGGAGTCTCTGGGTCAGGAACCTATCCATCCAGCATGCTTTGTTCATTGTGATGACAAGGTTTTGATCCCTGGAGCATGTGGCTCTGAGAGATTGGGATTTCTTTAAGTGTAGCATGTCCAACAGCTCTGGGTTTGACATGGCCTTATATGTTAAGCAGAGATTGCCTCTGAGTAGACGATATGCGACAGAGTATAGGTGGAGTGTTTTTAGATGGTCAGCATAGGGCATCTGCTTTAGGCCTGTAATTCTTTTAGTGAGGTATTTCTGTGACCTTTCCAGTTGTTGTAGATGTCTTGAGAGGTACATACCAAATGGGGTGTTGTATTCTATAATGGGTCTAATGAGGGATGAGTACAGTGGGACAATGACCTCATTTTTTTCTGGATGAAAAGAAAACCCCTAGTGATGAGGTGTGCCACATAGAAGGATTTCCTGAATGTTGTGGTGATGTGGTTATCAAAGGTGAGATCACTGTCTATCTGTGTCCCTAAGTCTCTTATCACACTTTCGGTGTTTAGTGTACTGCCATCTATGTGGTAGTTCACAGGTACGTGTTTTTTCCCAAAGGGGATAGCTATACATTTCTTGGCATTGAGCTTGAGCCCATTGCTCTGGCACCAAGCATTTGTTTCTGTAAGGCCCTTTTGTAGAATATCCACAGCCATCTGTGAACTTTGTTAGCCAGAGTCCCTTAGTGTTGGCCTATACTTCAGAGAAGTAAATGCCAAACAAGAACAGTCCCAGGCCTGAACCCTGAAGTACTCCAATTGTCACTTGCCTGTAGCTGGATTTGGAGTTGGATACTTTTACAGTGTGGGTTCTGTCAGTAAGCCAGTTGGCAACCCATTGAGTAACGTAAGGATTAATGCCCAGCTTAGTAAGTTTATCTACGTTTCCAGAGTAGGGGATGGTGTCGAAGGCCTTGGCGAGGTCCAGATAGGTTGTGTGGATAGATGGATGCATGTTGATGTGTGTCTTTATACGGGATCATATTCCATCTGAGGGCTGTGTTGACATGTGGATACAACCCTGTCTGGTAGGTCTATGTTTTGAGTCATGCTATAGGTGATCTATGATGTTGTCATGGTCTATTGATTCTGTGTTATTAGCCATAAACAGCACACAGATGTGCTGCCCTCTTTACATAGTACCTGAATTAGGTTTATGTGTGTACTTTGGATGATGGACAGTGGGAACTGGGGGGTGACTTTTGAGACAAACAGTCAGCTAGTAGATTGTCTGTTTCCTCTGGCTGGGTAGGTCTGGTGGCATCCAAATGCACATATGTGGTTTTATTCCACTTACCATTTCAATTGTATAGGAATAGATGATTTATAAAAAGGCCTACAAATACAGCCATGGTCATTCATCACATTTCAAACACTGGTACTATGCACACAAGTCAAACAACTGTAACAATGTCATGTACTTACCTCAATTGCACAACATATGCATATACGTGTTTCATGGGCAAGTGTGTTTGAGTAGCCTGATACTATATCAGAACACGTTACAGATCAGTTGTTGGTGGCTCATACTGAACATTTACTGACACAAATGGCAATAGTCACACAATGGTGCTGCTGACCCCCCAATAATCCTTGGTTCTAGCAACACAAATGTACATACAATTAATTTCACAAGGTTGCAATTGTATCAAAACATGTGATACATTTTTGCATATATCACAGATCAACAACATGCATATGAGACAAGACTTATGTAACCATGTAAGAATTTATATTGATGTGTGTCACAAAGCATTTAATAGTGGTAGGTAGACACTTCCAAACTTACGCAATACTGCAACTGTCACTGTGATGGTGGAATGTGAACTGTATCAGCAGTTGATTTGCTCCAATACAACACGTCATAATACATCAACAAGATACATACAATTGTATCATACCATGTCACTCTCATCAATCAACAAGTACCATTATGACTCTGTCATACTTCATCTTGTGGTGAAATACTTGAGATGTACCTCATGGACTATATGAAAAGACACATGACTGAACTCTCACATTATGTGTCCCAGGCAGGTATGAACCTCGCCCTAAGCAGCATTCTACCTTCTCCCAAGATGATGCCACAATATAAACAAAAAAGTGATGGACTTCAACAATTGGCTTAGTTTCTGGTGTCAGTCCAGGGGGATCCAGGATCTCTTAGTTTGGGTTTACATGGTTGACAAGCCAGGCTGCTTTGCCAGAGATGGTCTGAACCTGTGTTGTGTATGCTGTCAGATAATGAGAAAGGTGCTTGCCTCCCCCATAGTGCATTTGTTAGGCAATGTCAATGTAACAAACGTTCCCACATAACATCCACTGGAGGCAAACTCAGAGTTCTCATGCTTAATGCTAAACATGATGCTGCACTGAAGAATTGCCAGCCTGCTACCTGATCAATTTAGCACAAACTTCAACCCCTTGGTCCCACAAGCCATGCCTTAGTGCACACCTGACAGCAGTCCCCTGTCTTGTATCTCTAGCCATCAGCTCATATATGTGTTCTCCAAGGCTAAGAACTTCAATGCTACCAGATAACATCTCAGGATGTTTACTAAGCAATCTAAAACAGGACCTACCGGGACCAAATTAGCATCCTTTTTAAGCATAGGATGGGAAATGGCTTTGTTACAGCAGAGTGGAAAACAGCAGTAGTAATCTCCTTGCACAAAGGGGGACTATAAACCAACCCTGGGAACTATAGACCTATACGTCTAACCAGTCACATCAGCAAGGCCATAGAAAGAATCATGGACCTTATCAACAAGGACATATGTGATCTTTCAACTCTAAACCCAACCCAATTTAGCTTCATTAAGGCTAGTTCATGCTTATTAAACCTAGTAGACTTCTTCAAGAAAGTCAGCAAAGCCCTGGATAAAGGTAAGACAGCCCATACCACCTATCTTTATCTGACCAAGGGCTTTGACATAATCCCCCACTCAGGTATCATTGAAAAACTCTCGCAGCAGGGGATTAACCCTTATATCACTAGATGGTTAGCCAATTGGCTCACCAACAGAACTCATGCAGTCAAAGTTGGTAGAGCCATCACCAGTGGCTTACCACAAGCATCCATGCTGAGTCCTTTACTGTTCAGAATATATTTCTCAGAATTCCAGGCTAAAGTATATGGCTTCTGGCTTACCAAGCTTGCTGATGACTGAAAATTGGTTTGAATCGAGTCAAACAACAATGTAAACATATAACAGTAGGAACTAACACAGACAATTGATTGGTACCAAAGCCACATGCTAGAAAATAAAAACAAAAAAGTGCCAGGATGTTTTCCTTTTGCAAAATAGAATTCCCACTAATTACAACATTGACAACATCCCCCCCCCTCCCCAAAAGCTCAAACCCAGTAGTGCAGACCTGGGAATACAGGCCAATAGCAATCTGGACTTCATTGTCCAAGTTTCCACAGTTGTAAGGAAAGTCTTGTATGTCATGCACCTAATACGTCAGGCCATCATATTCAGGTCTAGCAATGCTATAACACCACTGTTCTTGACTTTCATTATAACATTAATAGAGTACAATGATCCCTTTCAAATGTACATCACCCAACACCCGCATCAGCTGGAGAGAACACAGGGATTTCTAACAAGAAGATACAGAGCCTACAAACTATGGCATGTTGCATGTGGACAAGTTGAAAGCCCCATCACTGTAGTCTGTATAGTATAGGATGACATGAATTGTGCCTGACCTACACGCCAGTCTCTGACCCTGCCCTGATGAAAATACTCCACTTCCACAAATCTTATGACATAAGAGTTACACAGTCTAGGGATCCTAAACCTAATCTTTGACATTAACAGAACATGCTTGAGAGACAGCTATAGCTTATGACAGCAGCAGAGTCTGTTGAAAGAAAGATGATAATAGCAGTGTGTAACATGCTGGCATAAACTACTCTCTATAAAGTCAAGCAAGTACACACACAAACACACACACACACACACACACACACACACACACACACACACACACACACACACACACACACACACACACACACACACACACACACACATGCCAGTTGATTGCAGTGATAACAGAACCCCTACCTTTCTAAGTACACCAATTAGACATCTCTGTATTTTTCTCTGTATTTAACACAAGCACGACAATGTGAGTCTGACTTGGAGAGTGTCAGACAACCCTTTATAAGTGATGACATCAGAAGTATCTGGTAAGAGGAAGATGGTAATAGCAGTGTCTGACATGCTGTTGTAAAATGCTCCGTCTAATGTCAATCAAATGAAGAAACACACACACCAGTAGACTGCAGTTAGACTAGAATCCTCTACCTAACTAAGTACATGGGCTACATAACTCAATATTTAATGCAAGCACTACAACACAAGTCTGACCTTTACACAGCTGCAGGACAATTTATAGGGGATGACACCATCATTGGATGTTTGAGAGAGGTTGTTGGGAACACTGCATGAAAAGGATGTGTAGGCATGTCCAACTGTCAAAATAGTGGTACTCCATGAGATTGTAGTCATTACTGCAAGATGTACAGTTATGTTATTCTGGCTAGGCAGACACACACCATGTCACTACAGTGAGATTAGAACCCTACCTAAGTACATGGACTAGAGAACGCAATACATAATACAAGTGCCACAGCACTTGTCTGACTTTTTCATGGCTGTAAAACAATTTATCGTGGATAACATTATCACTGGAAGTTTGAGAGAAGATGTTGAGAGTAATGTCTGAAATGGATAACTAGCCTTGTACAACTGTCAAGATATTAAAGATCTGCATGTTACCAGACTGATGAGTGTGCAAAGTGTAGCATTTGTTGTCATGCTTCAATATGCAGGTATAGCTTAAAAAGACAGCTTTGCAAGTTATATGCTAACAGCTATCTGCATTAATGCAAGAATTGGGAAGTCTGATGTGTATTGTCAGCAAAAAGGCATCCATAATCTATAAAAAAAATTGTATTTATTTCTGTAGTATATTTGATATATTGGTGAACAAGTATTGAGAAATCAAGTTCCAAGTGCATGGGTGCAGGTAACAGAAGGCTACATTGTAAATGTTTGTTCTTTCCTTATAAAGTGTCTTTCCTTTATTTGTGTTTTTACATGTACATTCATGGGATGAAGACTAAATGGACAGTAAACATAGCTAATACATGCTGTTTTGCACTTTCCATAGTGCACCACCGAGCAGCATGCTTGTGCGATTGATGGCAAAGTGTTTGCACATGCAAGATGCACATCTCATCTGCTTTTTTTGCTTGAGCATAGTTAAGCATGATGAAAACGCAAGCCTCATTAATGAAATTATGAGAGTTCTGAGTATTGAGTGTATGACATACACCTGCTGTTTAGCTGACTATGTAGCAGTAGGTGTTACTGCATTAACAGTTTACTTTTGTAGACCAGATGATGTAGTATTCAAATCCAGGTATATCTTATATTTTTAAATATGTATTTATAATGCACTGAAATAATTCTTTATTCTATGATCACTGTTTGCTACCTTAGTGCAGCATGTTTAAGCAGCATTGCATAGAGATAACTGCACCAATGAAGAGCTCTTTGCTGTCGCTTGGCATTGGTGTGAGATGCCAATCTCTGTCCAAAAACAGAATCCAAAAAGGGAAGGGCTCCATTGCTTTCTTTTTTACTTATGTATGTTGTGTGTGATTCCATTTTTTGACCAGATGAAAAGTGTCAAAATGGGGTAGATAGGAAAGTGATGAAATGCAGGGCAAGCAGGGAGAATAACAAAGAGAAAGAAATATAGGACTGTGCAGGAGGGAGATAGGAAAGAACTCATAGCAATCCACTTCTTCAATAGCATAACATGAAAATAATGTGCAGAGTATTAATTGAATTTGGATTGTCACCTCAACGAAAAGGGGAGACAACAACACAATCACATTGTATAGCCAATTTGACCTAATCAAATGTTTCAAGAAGACATGTAAAGTGAAGAGCTATGAATGGGAAGATTTTTTTTTTTTTTTTTGTGGGACATGCCCATTTTTTTTTACTTCATTAAGAGAGAAATGATGGTTAAGGGACATAGCTATTTCTGGATCAAGTAAGTATCTAAGTGAGAAAGCAGAGTAAAACAAACAAGACAGAGGAATGGGGAGGGACACAAAAGTTTGGGGAACACCATGATTGGGAGAGAACAGATACCCATATTCATCAAACATGGGGACAGTGAAAATCTAGTCATCAAATTCAGGATTGCCATCACTGTTCCTTATTCTATTGGCTGATAGAGTGCTTGACATTTTCTCCTATGGACCATAAGTGAGAATAGGCTCTCCATCTGGTGTAGGCATGTGGCAATGGTGTTATGCATCACCCTATGCACCAATCCTGGCATCTCCTGATGAGTGATAAAGTCCCCACCTCTGCCAGTACTCCTGCAGGGCACCACAGCACCAGCTACTGGGGTAGTGCTACCTGAGGGAGCAGGTAGTGCAAGGGCAGCGGAGGCAGTACTGCAGGGTCAGGTCCCGGATGTGCTGGGCATCAGTGCCAGAGCCAGTGGAGCAGAAGCAGGTTGAGCCACTGGGATTGCCTTACCTCCATGTGCTGTAAAGCACTGTGTGATTGGTCAGAGATGGATGACATAGAAATGTTTTGTCAACACATAGGAAGAGAGATGAGGATTGGGGTGAGAGAAAAAAAGAGATAAACTAAATATCATCACATGTGACACACAATGCATTATCACAATAATAAAGTATTTATCTGAACTTTTACATATAAGTATACTTTTTAATAACTGCAATCTATAAGTAGGGATTGCTCAAAGTAACCTTGCAATGTGCATATATTGCAGAGATGATTGGTCCAATTATACAGATTAAGTTAACAGCAGGGTATTTATGCCAATTGTCTAGAAATTAATTTATATAATATTTTTAAAGGATTTAAATATGTTATAGTTGTTACTTGTGGTATTTGAACCCACAATATCTGATTATATTCTTAGACTTGACTCCTACAGCTGGCTATTGCTACAGACTGTAGAGTGCATGCTTGCTTTTACAGTTAGGATATGCATGCTTACTTTGCTACAACAGTATAGAAAAGAAATACATTTAAAAGATAAAATAATGCTTCTATTGTGCTGCATATATACCCCTTGCTTTCTTCAATTTCTCTAGATGTTCAGCATGGGCCTCTCTATTTGGCATAATCTCTGCATTGGCTGTGGAATAAACAGAAGAGAACAGGAGAAGAACATTATGCATACCAGCCTTGCATATATACATATTTCTATCTACTATAAATTCTCTTTATCGGTATACTTACACAATTGTGGGATGTCAGCAGTCCTCAACTCATCTAGCCACTGGTTGAGTGTATCCCTCTTTCACCTTTTCAGGTCATTAAACTGATGCCTACATTGTTTTCCAGAGCAAGGAATGTCATGTCAAACTGGAGACAGCCTTGGCCAGATTATTTTAAGCCTCAGACTTGGCCAAACTATTCCAATCCTCACACTTGTACTGGGAGCTGGCATATACTCCCCCTGTAAAAGCCTTTGGCTGTGGCCCTTTACAAGGAGTCCAGTGAAGATTCTGGACCCCTCAACACCCCATCACTAAACCCTAAATTGGGCACCTTACCTTCGACTACAAGGCATGTCCAACCAGGAAGAACAGCAATAGCTAAGACTGCTTATTTTATTTTAGCTGGTAGCATGCAAACCTGAACAATTATGCCAACAGCATTTTTGTGATGTTAAGCAGAGTGTAACATCGCCAAAATGAGAGGAAATCTGCTTTGAAAACTGGAAGGTTAATCTGATACTTGGCTTTAGTTTGAGGGGTGTCTGCTGCTGTAACTGATAGGTGATTTAAATTTATGGTCATGTACTGGGGGCATACATTTTATGACCTGACACATTTTATTTGTGCGGTTTTACACACTTCTTCTTCTTTTGGCTTTTCCCAGTTAGGGGTCACTGATAAAATTAATTTTTATAATGTGAGTTTCAGACCTATGCATCAGGGACAAATAATTTCCTTACACAGCAGTTATTTTTCATCCTTGCCACAGAAGAAGTGCTTCTTGGATATATTCATTATTTACATATGAATACACATAGCAGACTGAGGAGTTAACCATGTATGTGTGTGACCTGCTAATGTCCTGGTTTATATATCCCTGTGGGTATGACTATTATGGAAGTATGAAGACCATACAAGGCCAGAGAACAAAATTATGATTAAAGAAAAAAATATTAGTCAGTATACCCTCACTTACATAAATCATTCATATGAGTTTATTAAAATTGAGTGTATAACCCTTGATAACATTGAGAATGTGTAATATTTTTTAATGTGAGTTTTAATATAAAGTAAAATGGAACAACAATAAAAACAACTGGAAATTGCTGCATTTGAACCCAGGACTATCTGTATTGCACTTAACACCTGCTGTCACAGGAATAGTTAAAAAACTATTGGCTATTTTCATATTCATTCTTAAATTCTGAGAGTTAAACGCCATGCAATGCCACATAGAGTGTTTGTGCTGTGGAAAACTACAGAGGATATAATGTATGCACTTAGAAATTGTCTACTGTTTCCCTTCTGCAGGTGTTCTAGACCTGCAGATGTTGGGGAAGGTTGCAAACAAGCACTCAGCACTGCTTAATGATGTTGCACAATGCAAAGCAAAAGATGCAATGATGTATCCTTTTTGAAATTGAGAATGTCTGCATCCTGTCCGCAAATGCTCTGTCTGCTTCATGTGCAGACCATTAGTCCATGTGTGGGCAATAGTAAGTGGTACACAAACGTGAGAAACAAAGCTAAATTTGTTTTATCTTTGTGAGCAGTTTTTCTTAGGTTTGATCCTTAAAAGACAAGTGTAACACTTGAACCATGATCTAAAGGTACTATATGTGTGGATCACTGTGTTTTGCAGATGTGACACACACACACACACACACACACACACACACACACACACACACACACACACACACATGGTTCAGAGGTCTACTTTATGTATAGGTTATCATAGAAGTACATTACATGACATTTACTGTATTTCTGTTTTTCTCATTTGTGCTAAGCCGTGCAACATGCAAACATTGGTATTAAAAAAATATGAATGAAATAAACAACATTACAAAATAAATTTTAGTGCACATGAAGGATTTTACCCGAGTCTGGATTTGAACTCTCACATCAATGAACCTACAAAACACAATAAGTGTGTCTTATCCTCTTAGCCACAGAAACGATTTTGCAGCAGGAATGAAAATCATTGTGTATACATGCAAGTCCAAAATCATCCACAGTATTAACAAGATATATGGCACTTGTACACTTCTGAGTGATTTGTGCATGTGTTAATTTCAGATGAAGTACAATGAGCAATCATACGATCATTTATGACTATTGTTTGCAGAAATGCAGCTCTGCCTTATTTTTTACTGCGGTGGTGGTGCTGCAGTAGTGTTGTCACCTCACAGTTAGACGTTGCCCATTTGATTCTCGGTTAGAGCGTCTTCTGTGTGGTGACATGCATGAATGGGCATTCCTTCATTGAAGGTTGTGCATTAGGCCTGGCAAGCCAGCATGTAAAAATCTACTGGATTTTGAGTTTCAGGATTTTGGTCTTTCAGGATTTTGGGCTTTCAGGATTTTGAGTTTTCAGGATTCTGAATTTTCAGGCTTTTGGTTTCAGGATTTTGATTTTCAGGCTTATGATGTTTCAGGCTTCTGAATGGGAACCATACATATATATATATATATATATATATATATATATATATATATATATATATATGTGTGTAGATATAGATATAGATTGATATAGAAATACACACAATATATATATTTATATAAATATATATATACATATACATATATATGTATAGACACACACACACACACACACACACACACACACACACACACACACACACACACACATATATGTATAGACACACACACACACACACACACACATATATATATATATATATATATATATATATATATATATATATACGGGTCTACTTCATATTACCTAAATTTCATTTGACTGAATATATATATATATGTATGCATGAATATATAGGTTATATTCAACTCTTCAAATTGGTAACTGTTCATGTGGAAAAAAAACATTGCAGCTGATCAAAAATCAGCTGATCAAACATAACAGCTTTTTTTAAGAGCAAGACCATAGTAAAGTGGAGATCAGGCAATATGCCCTTTTCCCATTATAGTGCAATCGCAGATATGATATATATAATTATCATGGGTTGTGGGGGGGCAAAACAAAAAAAAAACATTTTTTTTTGTTTTGGCTTTGGTTTTTAATCTGTGTGATTCAATTTTAAGTGTATTCATATCTTTGTGATTTCAATTTTTTACTATTTTAATGGGCAGTCGAAATTTTGATACTTCAAACATCTGTTTGGGTTTAGAGCAGGTGGTAGAATGATTAGCTATGTCAACAGCCATCTTGTTGACACCATTTGGACTCAAATCAATGGCTGACAGGTATGCAAGACTTACAATTACCAGGTAGGGAAATATTCCCTTTTGCAGGGATTGTGCAATCTCAGAGTTAGTATATATAATAACAAGAGGTGGTATGTGCAGTCCATCGCATAGGCCTGCCAGGAAAAATCACTTGCATTTGGTTTACTCTGCTGTGGGGTAATCTCTGGACTATACACAGAATGTGTCGGCAGTTGTTGTTTTGAGATAATACTGTAAATATTCTGGATGTCAACACAGCTGGTCATTCAATCATGTCTCTCTGATAGATAGATAGATAGATAGATAGATAGATAGATAGATAGATAGATAGATGATAGATAGATAGATAGAGATACATGCAGATATGGATATAGATATATAGACATAGATATATTTATATGTATATATATATATATATATATATATATATATATATATAGATATATATATATATATATATATATATATATATATATATATATATATATATATAGATATATATGTGTGTGTGTATATATATATATATATGTGTGTGTATAGATATATATATATATACATATATATATATATATATATATATATATATATATATATATATATATATATATATATATATATATATATATATATATATATATATATATATATATATCTATATATCTATCTATTAGCAGGCTTTTTTCAGTGTCTAACCTGAGCAGTGTTCATTTTAAATTCTTTGGTGCTGGTTCTGTATAGTTTGATATAATTCTGGTCACAAAGTAAAATATGGAGTAAAAAGCATGGCTGGTAAGGAAGTCAAATGATGGAATAAAATGAATTCTAATGCCTGTTGATTTATTTTTTTGATAACAGTATATGAGATAATGTAAATAAATGCAAGCATCTCTGTTGTTTGAATTAAAGCATTATCAGGTGTAAATAGTAGTGAAATGATCTCACCTACATACAATTTTAATGCATGGAGTCATCACCTAAAGTTTCTGAAAACCATTACTATACTTAATTCCATATGTTAGTATGGTAAAGACCCTGTAGCCATTAATGCTGGAGAGAATGGACACTTGCTCTGTGCCTTTTATATTGTGCCTGCTGTGACGTTTCCCAGTACAGTAAACATCTTGAGTATATGTTTAAAGACACAGACACATTCTCCATAAACAACATGTCATGACTACTCCTCATCCCAGGACAAAACAAGTGGTGTTTGCAATCATAATGATGTCCTATAGTCACTGGACAAAATGATAATACTCCTGTCGGCTAAGCATGAATTGTGGTTCTTTGTATAACGAAAGGTTTGGAGGGATGGTGCCCAGTGGCATAAATTGCTGTTATCATAACTTTTCTATAAAGAGTCTATTTATATTTTAAAGTATAACACATTAGCCTCTATGGGGCTTAATAATGAAGTAAAATTGAAAGTGTTGTTTGATTTGATTTCAGGAACATTGGTTGTATGATATTATTGCTTCTGATCTGAATGTGGATGTTCCTAGAGTGTTCCATGAAGATTCCATCTCTGTTACAGGGGCAATTGGTGGCTTAACGTCTTTGGCTGGATCCCAGAGGTTGATGGAACATTATTTAAATGCTTCACAAAGATCTACGAATGTGATGAATGATAATTGTTCTGTAAACCCTAATGCAAGTCAAAATCTAGGACATTTTACAGATTTATATTTTAATGAACAAACAAAACGTGCAACAAATCCTTTTCTTAATGTTGGACATACAATGAATGTTATTCCTGCAGATAAGAGAGATGTGTGTGATAAATCTGTAAAAGTGTTAGAAAAGGAAACAAGATTGCACTATAATATCATGGGGTTATAGAGATACATTGATCTTAACATCTCACTGGGGGGTTATGGTTTATTAAAAACCCAAGTACTCCATTCGATGAAAACTGCACCACAGATATACAGTTTAAGGAGTGGTGGATAGCTGCTTCACAGAAATGGGTAATGGAGTGGTTACACATTTTGTTGGAAAAAGATCAAATGAAGCAAAAGGAAATTAAAACATGAGCTATCCATTATGTCTGGTGACATTTCTAATACTTTGGGTGCGGTGAATACAAAAAAATCTAATGGACAAAATTAGCGCTAGGTTGAGTGCTTTGCTAACTGATTTGTTAGAATATAAAAAACAAACTAAATTACAAAGAGACATTGGTGATTACGGGAATGGGAGGGCCTTTGTCGGTTCATCCAATCAGAAATGAAGACGTTAACAGCATAAGCAGGATGGTTTTAGAAGATCCCATTCTGTTTCATTTGCTTCTTCTGGGGAGGAAGCTAGGATGACTCATGGTTAAGTAATGAAGTGGATTTTCCAGCATTACCTTCACCAAAGCAAGCCAAGGAATACCAGCAGCATTTTCACAGCAATAAGGGACAACAACAGGGACAAGAACTAAGCAGGAATAACCCCAATAGGACAAACAGAAAGGACTTTGGATAATTTAACAGTAAGAGAACAAAATGGTACTGATGTTTTGAATAATGAGGGGAATATGGTTGTAAATTTGTCTAATTGTAATTTAACAACAGACCAATTTGTAGTATTAAATCTGGGGTTATAATGTATCCCCACGGTTATTCCTAGAAGTTATGTATTGCAACTAGAAATTTTTAAGTTAGTATGCAAATTACATTTGAAAGTGTTTTTTAAAGATAATGTAAAGCTTTTATTCATGTTATGAAGATGGAGGGGAATTATATAGTGTAAATGAAGTTAATGCATACTGTAGGTTAGATACAGTCAATATTCCTGTCTCTAGTAAGTTCATTCCCCCCTTTCAGAATGAAAATATTGCTCATTTTAGTTCAATGGTTAGATCTGAAGGTAAAAGTATATGCAATAATGTAAAACATAACAGAAGAGATATACAATATAATTTAACATACAAAGAATGGAAAGCTTTACAAGATTTAAGTAATAGGAAACACTTAATAATTAAACCAGCTGATATAGGCAATAAAATTGTGATAATGAATGTATTACAGTATTATAATATATGTATGAAGCATTTGAAGGATCAAAAAGTGTACGAAATAAGTGGGATTGAACAATATGAAAAAGCTAAAATGAAATTTGAGGAACGTATGGAAAAAGTTGCACATTTAGGATATCAATATAAGGAAGATATATATAACTTTTTATACTTTTGTATATCTGTGTGGAGCTTTTCTCACCGGGCCTCTACTGAAAATGGACATATATCCAGCTAGACTAGCCCGGTCAACAAATATAAAATAAAAAAAATAAAATAAAAATAAAAAGATATAGAGAATTTTTTTTAAATAGCAATGGTGGGTTGGTTACTTTCTTTTGTTTGCCTAAGATTCATAAAAGTATGGAAGAACCACCCGGTAGACCAATCATATTGGCCTGTAAATACTTTCTTCATAATATGGGTATTTTATTGCACCAGGTATTTCTCACTTATGTACATAAAATTCCATCATAAATAAAAGATATTGAAGAAACCAAAAGGAGCAACTAGGCTGATGCAGAGTCACAAGTATAAATGAAAAGCAAAATCCTCAGGTTAAAATCCAAATGAAAGGCAAAATCCTCAGGTTAAAATCCAACTTTAATTCCACTGCAGGTCAGATAAGCGCTTTCACTCATTCATTTGAGCTTCATCAGATCATGTAACCAATAACTCATATGAATGAGTGAAAGCGCTTATCTGACCTGCAGTGGAATTAAAGTTGGATTTTAACCTGTGACTCTGCATCAGCCTAGTTGCTCCTTTCTTCAATATTATTTAAGTTTTTCTGGAGCACTGGGCGTTTATCCTGTTTGTCAGCGAGTGGTTTGTTCCTGTTTTATTAGATAAATAAAAGATAGTTTTGATTTTTTAGCAAACATTTCGGAAGTGGTTTGAAATAAAGAGATGTATTGGCTGGTTTTAGATGTAAGAAGCCTTTATACTTCAATAATGCATAAAGATGGTATTTCTTCTTTATTTTTTATGTTAGGTGATAATCCTTTTTCTAATTTCATGGTCGAATTAATGGACTTTTGTTGACAGAATAATTATTTTTGTATAATAATGAGATATAAAGAGAAAAACAAGGGACAGCCATAAGGGTACCATTTGCCCCCATGTATGCAAACCTGTTTATGGCTTTTATTTGAAGATACATTTTTATATAAACAAGATTTTATGAGACAATATGTTAAGGCATATTACAGATATATAGATGATTTAATATTCATTTGTGAAGGGGTAAAAGTCAAGTTGCTCAATTTATTGGTTAGAATGTGTTCCTTTTGGTCTCTCTTTTGATGGTCTACAAGAAGGTGATGAAGTGACTTTTCTGGACCTTGAGTTGAAAGGTAGAGAAGATGGCACTGTGCTAACCAGGGTCCATAGAAAATTTTTAGATGGCAGCCAGTTTTTACATGCTTCAAGTTGCCATCCTCCCCACTTGATTTCATCTCTTCCTTATGGGGAATTTTTGCATTTATCAAGATTGCAAAAACAAACAATGGCAACGGACTGTATAATTCTTCAACACAATTTATTGTTAGCACTTTCGTCCAAAATAATAAATGAACTTCTTCAGACAACACATACCCAAGATGCTATGCTATTTATGCAGTTAATTAAAAAATAAGCAATTAAATCATTGCTACCAAGTTAATAGCCCATTTGTTGAATATTATACAATTGCTAACAAATAAAAAATAGTAATTATAATACACATATATATATATATATATATATATATATATATATATATATATACTTATAAAAACTTTGCAAACAAAATATTTTTAAATACTTTAAATAAATTACCTTGGTACTGCTTCTTATATAAATAAACTCATTATTAAAATTAAACAATTATATTTACAAAAATTAGTGAAATAACCACTTTATTTATTTCAATAACCACTTTATTTCAAAAACACTTAACTCATCAGTATGCTTGCCTATCTAAGGCTTTTAATTTTAGAAAATACTTAATGGAAGAATATTCATTAAGCCCAGGTGGAATGTGGGCATATGTTCAAATTTGTTAAATTAATTCACATTCCTCTAATTTCAGTTCCCAGGGCCCTTCTCTAAAATTATTCCCTATCTGGTGGACTCTAAACTGAAACCTATGACTGGGGTACTCTACAATGTGTTTAGCCAATGCATTTGTGTTATTTTTCTTACTTATGTGGTATTGGTGCACATAAATTCTTTGTTTGAGCATTCTTTCCATTTTACCTATAAAGTAACATTGGCATTGTTGACATAGAGCTGCATAAACAATGCCTACTGACTCACAGTTATATTTCCCTTTTACTGAGTAAGTTACATCTCTTATGATGAAACTGTTGCCCACCTTAATGGGTTGACACTGTTGGCACTGTCCACATTTTCTCATGCCATTTGCTTTAATTATAGTTCTATTCCCTTCTAACATGCTCTTAAAGTTAAGGCCCCTCCTATAAATGATGCATGGTCCTACTCCTAATTTTGTTATTAATGCTATTGTTTTTTGTGATAAATGCCCAATTCTTAGTCAAAATATTTTTTTATCTCATTTGCATCCATGGAAAAGGTGGTCATAAAACATGGTCCTGAATCGTATCACACCTTTAAAGAATTTGAAACATCCTTTATACCTAAATAATATTTATGTTCTATATAGCCTTTCTCTAAAATGTACTTCATAGAATAGTTGTTCAAAAAGATGTCCTGGATGGCATCTTTTTAATAACATAGTTTTTAATACTTCACATTCTATCAAAAAATCTATTTATGAAGAGACCATCCTGGCCACCCTGACAAGTTGTCCTTTTATTACTGCATTTTTTTGATGATAAGGTTGACTACTAGTGAAATGTAAAAATGCATTTGAGTAGGTAGGCTTTCTGTATAAAGTTGTTCTATACCTCTTATTATTTCTGTTCTTAGACAACTGTACATCTAAGAGATTGATTGACTCTGTATCAAACTGAAAAGTAAATTCCAAAAAATTGGTTAATTCCGTTATAGTTTTCAAGGAGGGATCAGCTGTTTCGGTTGCCCCTTTCCAAATAAAGAACATGTCATTCTGATAACGTGTATACTATACAGCATTTTCTTGAAACAAAATGTTCTGAAACAAGAGCTCCCTCTCCCAATATGCCATCACACAATTTGCCAAGCTACCTCTGCATGGAGAACCCATCCCAACACCTGTTTTTTTTGTAAAAAGAAATGGCCATTAAATAGCACGAAGTTATTTAATAATATCAGTTCTAGGACAGTCTCTATCAAATTTATATCTCTATGTTCCATCCCTTTAATAATTAAGAATTCATGAACCCATTCTATACCCAATTCCTGGGGTATAACAGTGTATAAGTCCTTAATATCCACTGTTAGAAAATTCAATTCTTCATTGAATTCTAATTATAAACTACTGTTATCATAACTTTTATATAAATAGTCTATATTTTAAAGTATAACACATTAGCCCCAATGGAGCTTAATAATGAAGTAAATTGGAAGTGTTTCCTTTAAAAATATTTTATTCTGTTCTAATTAATTGTTTAACTTAATTAGATAATAGGTGGAAACAATTTAAATTGTAATATATATGATTGTAATAAGTTTTGTATTATGTAAAGGTGGTTTCACAGAGGTGCTAGAACAATTTTTTGAATAAAAGTGTGGATTATTACTTGTTCATGTTTTCCTGCTTTTGTTGGGTTTTCCTGCTGCTGTTCCTATTGAACAACCCTTTGGATCATTTGGTTGCGTGAGATTTGATTTCAGGAACATTGGTTGTATGATATTACCATAAGTTTGCTTGTTTGACCATTGCATAATGGAAATAATGTATTACCAAACGGAAGTGCCTGCCTAACAAATAGTGCTTAATGGGATTGAAAGCCCTCTTTATAGGTAGTCGTGTTCTTTCTCTATTTCTCTGTCTCTCTTAGTTGTTTAATATCTCCTTTTTTACATTACCCAGCTTCATGCTGAAGGTTGTGAGATAGCAGTGCCCCAAAATCTACCTCTGATGCATTGGTATATAGGGTAATCTCTTCAGTAAAATCAGCAGATGCTATCTGCCTTAGAATTAATTCTTTATCTGCCTCAAGAGACTATTTCCCTTTGACAGGAGCTTTTTTCCATATGACATTTGTTAAAGGACAGGCTATACTTGCAAAATTGGGAGCAAACTTTCTGTAGTACCTAGTGAGTCCAAAGAAAGCCTTCACCTGCCTATTAATAGTAGGTACAGGCCAGTGTTTTATGTCTTTACCTTTTATAGCTTTGGTCATACCATCCTTATTCCTATATGGTAGCTTGGATCCCATTCAGAATGATGATATAACATAATGTTGAATTGTACAATATTGAAAACATTGATCACTCACATGAGCAAATGTACAAAACATTGAGATGGACAATATTGAGTATGTTTCACTGCATTCAAGACAATATTCCTGCTGTATAACACTGAAAACAGATCAGTCAGAATAATATAATTTTTGCAGGGGGGTAAATTCCACTGCACCCTGACACAAATTGGGGGCTGTGCACCCCTTGTATTGCTAGTTCTATACACTAACTCCAGGATCGTACAATCCCTGAGGTAAACGCACATTCTCATACCCCAGGGATTGTTGATCTCAAACGCATGACCTGCCTTTCATTCTTGTACAGCAAGAATAGTGTCTTGCCTGCCACAAGACATCCAAAGAAAAGCTTGTGCTATGCCAAATCCCAGCTCTCGTCAAGCAAATCAAATAACAAAGAAAAAATGTCGCTGGGAACTACCTATTAAACAAAGCTGGATCATTAGAAATTGCTTTTCACAAAAAGTAAAGAATTCAGAGCAGTGCTATTGCTATATACATACGTTCCTTCTTTAGAAAAGGGAAACAAACAGAGCAACTTTCAAGCTTAGGTTATATAATCACACAAGACATACTCAGTATTCTGTATCACAATATTCTGCACATTTACTCATATGAGACTCATATGAGCATTTACTGTTCTGTTCTTGATATAGGGCAAATCAATATCATTATATGTCAACAGTCCAAAGGGGACCCGGTATTTAAGTACTTGGCTTCTACCATGCCTAGTTTCTTTTCTTAGCATTTTATAATAAAACCTGAATGCCTTATGGATTCTAATAAAGTCTCTATTTAAGGCAAGTCAGATTCAGAATTCTCTGACTAAATGAACACACCATCCAGGTATGCAGCAGCATACCAAGAGTAGGATTCAATATTTTATCCATCAGCATCAAAACAGTGTCTGGGACTCTATGTAGGCCAGATGGCAACAGTGTTCATTGGCATGAACAATCTGGGGTTACAAAAGCTATTTTATCACTGGCAAAGGGGGGGGGGTAAGTGACATCTCTCAGTATCCCTTTGCCAAGTCTAGTATTGTCAAATATCTGACCTTTCCTAAGCTCTCTGTGAGCTTATCAATTTTGAGCACTGGATAGCTATCAAACTTTGAAATGCTGATCAGTTTTTTAAAGGGGTCTATGTCAAAGTATCAAATGCTGAATTGCAAAATACATATGGTTGAGAATACATGATCAACAATTCAATTCAATCTGTCAAACTGTTCTGCATGGATCATGCTATCCCTAATAGAACCAAGATGCTATCCTCCAAAAAAAGGAAGCCAATCTGGTGGTCCTCTGCCATAAACAAACACTACAACAGAAAAAAGAAACTGTTGCAAAAAAGAGTAAAATCCCATGACTGGAGGAACTCCCTGGTCAACCTCAGTAAGAAGCTGAGATCCCTCATAAAAACCTCCAAAGCTAGTTATGAAAACAAAATTGCAACTGACTCCAAAAACAACCACAAAGCATTCTATAGTTATGTCAAGAATCTCAATGGCAACACTCAGATCTGCTCTGAGTTACAGCACAATGGCACTAAATATACAGAACCAACTGATACTGCCAACATCCTGGCAAATAGGTTCAGTGCTAACTTTACCCCCCTCTCACCCCCTAGACGGCCCATCTCTATACCGGAAGAATGCAAAGTTCCTGTAATCACGTCTGCACAGGTACAAAAAAAAACACTCTCTAAAGCCAAGAACACAGCATCCATGGAACCTGACAATATCCCAGGCTGCATTCTACATGTACTACAGAATGAACTGGCACCCTACCTAAGTACCATGTTCAATCATAGCCACACCTCAGGCTTACTGCCCACTGAATGGCGCACAGCAACAGTTATCCCTCTCCACAAAGGGGGAGCCATGACAGGCCCTGGGAACTACCGCCCCATTAGCCTGATGAGCCTGGTCTGCAAGGCCATGGAACATATCATCATGGAACTCATAAACAAAGACCTTGGTAATCTCCAAACTCTGAACCCTACCCAGTTCGGGTTTGTAAAAGGCAGATCATGTCTCCTAAACCTGATTGACTTCTTTGAAGCAGTCACCAAAGCTGTAGATGAGGGCAGGGTGGTTCACACAGCTTATTTAGATCTCGCCAAGGCTTTCAACACCATCCCCCACTCTGGAATTATAGATAACATCACTAAACTAGGTATCAATCCCTATGTCACAAGATGGGTTGCCAACTGGCTCATGGACAGAACTAACACTGTGAAAGTAGCAGACTCTAAATCTGACTTCAGACCAGTGACAAGTGGAGTACCACAGGGTTCAGTCCTGGGTCCTCTCCTGTTTGATATCTAGTTCTCTGAAGTACAGGCTAACACAGAAGGTCTTTGGCTAATAAAGTGTGCACTTGACTGCAAACTAGGAGCCATAATAGAAAATCCTAATGATGTGGAGGTACTACAAAAAGGCCTCACTGAGACAGATGCCTGGTGTCAAAGCCATGGCCTCAAGCACAATGCCAAAAAGTGTATTGTCATCCCCCTTGGTAAAAACTCTGTACCCATGAACTACCACATAAGTGGTAGTCTACTTAAAGCTGAAAGTGTGATAAGAGACCTTGGGACACAGGTGGACAGTAATCTCTCCTTTGATAATCACATCCCACAGGAAATCCTTCTACGTGGCTCACCTCATCACAAAAGGTTTCTCATCCAGAAAAAAAGAGGTCATTGTTCCCCTCTACTCATCACTCATTAGACCCATTATAGAGTACAACACCCCTTTTGGTATGTACCTCACAAGACATATACAACAACTGGAAAGGCCACAGAAATACTTCACAAAGAGGATTACTGACCTCAAACAGATGCCCTATGCAGACTGTCTCAAAAAACTCCAGCTTTACTCTGTTGAATATCACCTACTCAGAAGCAATCTCTGCCTAACATACAAAGCTATGTCAAACCTAGAGCTGTTGGACATGCTCCACTTAAAGAAATCCTAATTTCTCCAAGCTACACGCTCTAGGGACCTAAACCTTGTCACCACAATAAACAGAACATGCTGGGGGGATAGATTCCTGTCCCAGAGACTTCCCATACTCTGGAAAAGACTACCTGTCTAGGTCAAACAGAGCTCCTCATTAGCACTCTTCAAGAAAAATCTTGATGATTGGATGGGAAATAGGAAATTCACCCCAGGGATCACTACTTTGGCTCTGCTCAACAGGGGCACAGGAAAATAATTTTCTTGTGTGGCGAAAGCCAGGGTACCTTTTTGGCTAGGCTTATATAGGTCCTAGGGCTAATAGCCTAGTACCTACCTATGAACCTATGAACCTAAGACTGTGATATCGGTACAGTGGGGATCTCATTTACCCACTGAAGTTTGATCTTGGAGTTGATATATATAAGTTGATATATATAAATAGGAGGAGTTGTGGGGGATGCAGCGGGGATTGGCCCCCCTGCAAAAGCATTGTTTTTGTTTGCATTTGTTGCTTGGGTTTGTATTTTTTGTCAACGGACTGAATTGCCAGTTATATGGTCTTGAGCATATTGGATTCACCAATTCTGCCATTTGATACTTTGAAATAGATCTTTCTAAAGTCTTTATTGAATCTAATACTTCCATCAGTATTAAAGACAAGCATTATGGGGTACTCTAACCTCTCTGCGGTTCTTCTATTACACCTATTTTGAGCATTTTTGAACTCTTAGTAGAAAAAACACATAACAGTCCTGGGTAAAGTGCGCCTTCGAGCCAAAAATGCATTATTCTCTGAAAAACGACAAGGAGGCAACACCACAGCAGATATCCAAACAAGAAGGAAGTTTAATTGATCCACACAAACAGTAGTACAGTGAGCACTTTCACGTTATCAAAACATTTCATCAGACTTTCAAATATCCTGTCTTAACTGACATCAATAAATACTAAATTCATATATAAAACACCAATCACACTAAAGAATCAATTATGACATCACACATACATGGACCTCATATAAAAAGGTTAACAATATTCTTATAAAATGAAACTTCTAAGCAATAGATAGATACCTTATAAAATTACTTAATAAAATAAATATAATTATATAACATTGTATAATAAATCACTCCATGTTAAAAAACATAATAAATCATAAAAATAATTAATATGCTGATTGCAAGACGAGGGACCTGGTATACCTGGCACAATTGCAAGTATGCAAATCATTTTATTTAGGCAAAACTAATAGGATCCTGAGGGAAAGTGTAAGGGAGCATATATATGTAGTTAACAAAGAGGATGATAAGAATGCTCTGGCAAAGCATGTATTGAACTATGGGACGATGCATAAGTTTAAATTTAGAGTCCTAGAATTAATTAAAACAACAGGAATAATAAGTAATGTTAAGAATTATACGGAAGGTCTAGAGAATAAATGGATTATATGGCTACAAGCTCATAGAATGAGCGGTTTGAATGATAGGACAACATTAAACCTTTTCTCTTGGCTAGACCCTGTGGTACACCACTTGTGACAGGCTTTGAGTCTGACATGGCGCCAGCAACTCTGACCCTGTGGGTTCTGTCACTCAGCCAGTTTGCAACCCATCTTGTGATGTATGGGTTAACATTTAAGCTGATGAGTTTTTCAATGATACCCGAGTGGGGTATTGTATCAAAGGCCTTCGCCAGATCGAGGTAGGCTGTATGGACTGCCTTTCCTCATCAATGGCTTTGGTGACTGTTTCAAAAGTCAACCAAGTTTAGAAGGCATGATCTGCCTTGACAAAGCCAAACTGGGATGGATACAAAGTCTGCAAATTCCCTATGTCTTTATTTATGAGGTCCATTATGATCCTCTCCATGGCTTTGCAGATAAGGCTTGTCAAGCTAATGGGCCGGTAATTTCCAGGGTCGGGTGGAGGCACCGCCTTTGTGAAGTGGGGACCACAGTTGCAGTGCGCCACTCCTGGCACGTGATCCAGAGGTAAGACTATGATTAAACAGCTGTCCTAGCTGTGGGTTTAATTCCTCGCTGAGTTCGTGGAGCACACAGCCGGGGACACCCATCAGGTCCCATGGATGCTGTGTTTTTGCTTTGGAGAGAGCAGTTCTCACTTGGGCTGGAGATGTTTGGGGCTGCAATCGCTGGTATAGATATCTCTCCTTTGGGGAGGGGAGAAGTTTGCACTGAACCTGTCAGCCAGTATGTTGGCAATGTCTGTAGGATCAGTAATCTTCACATCATTTTGAACTAGTTCTGAGCATATCTGGGAGTTTCCTCCCAGGTTTCTAACATAGCTAAAGAAGGCCTTATGATTGTCTTTGAGTCTTTAGCTATTTTTCTCTCAAAATTTGCTTTGGATGATTTTATGAGAGCTCTTAGTTTTTACTTATAGTGATCAAGGGTGTCTTACCTTTTAAGGATTTTGCCTCTATCTTGTAGTAGCTTCCTCCTTTGTTGTAGAGTTTGTTTATGGCTGGGGTCCACCAGACTGGACGCTTGCCTTTGGTACAAAGAGTCTTTCTTTTGTTTGGGATTGCCTTATCCATGCAGCCCTGTAGCTGCTGGTAGAAGGCATTTGTAAGTGATTCAGCGGCTTGAGTACTGTTTTCCGGCTGCCTCGGGGCCTTAAAGGAGACCACACTAGTCTTTAGAAGTGTGAAGTCGGCCGAGAAGTTCTTTACTGTGGTCTTTTTATTTCAGGTGGGGGTGGGATGAGGACCTCCAGCGAGATTAGTTTGTGATCTGATCTCACCAGTGAGGGGTATACTCGTGTGTTGAACATTGTGCTCCCATGTTCGTGATGATGAGATCAAGTATGTTTTCCTCTTGTGGGATGGTGACTAGTTGTTCCATGGCATTTGAGTTTATGAATTCCAGGAACTTTTGGGCTAGGGTGTTTGGGCTTGAGTAGTGTTCCCAGTCTATATTAGGGTAATTGAAGTCACCTAGTATGATGGTGTTTGGTGATACATTTATCCCTCTAGTGTTTTCAGGAAGGCCATGTGAGGTTCCTCAGATTGTGAGGGTGGCCTGTAACATGCTACAATTTGCAGAGCAGTCTTGCTTCATGGTTAATTGCACCTGGATGGTCTCCATGCATCGCATTGCCACCAGTCTTGAGGTGTGGGTGTCTTTGATGAATATGGATACCCTCCTTTCTTGGTGTTGACCGGACTTTGGGGCCGGAACGCATCATAAGAGGTAAAACCTGATAGTGCCGCGCTGCTCTCAGGAGCCTCGAACCAGGTTTCTGTCACTGCACAGACATCGCAGTTCTCCAAACTGAGAAGTGCCTCGAAAAGGCGCATTTTGAGATTTAGACTTCTGGCATTGAGCAGCATTACCCTTAGTTTTTTTCCCTTTTGTGTTCTAGGGTGGTAGGTTTAGAATTTGAGCCTTGCCTAAAAGGCACTATGGGGTGGCAAGAACCTTGCCAATATCCGAATCCCAGGGTGACAGGTGCAAGCCGCCCTCAAGCAGCTGGCTTGTCCAGCATGTCATTCCAGGCAGACAGATATTGATCCCTTTGAATGACACCAGAGTTGAAGCCAATTGTTAAAGCTGATCATCTTATCTCTGTATTGTGGCATCATTCTTGGTGAAGGTAGGATACTGCTCAAGGTCAGGGTCATACCTGCCTGGGCTACATAATCAGAGAGCTCCTCAATGTCTCTTTTCATGTAGTCCAAGGAGGTACGTCTCAGGTCATTTACACCAGCGTGGACAATGACTGAGTCATATTTGTACCTGCTGTTGAGAGACCTGAGTGCTTGCTATGTGGCAGATTCTAGTGCCCGACAGGCAGCTTACTGTGACCTTCTCCTTACTCAGTCTGGTGAGCGGACGCCAGTGTGTCTGACTATGGAGTCACCAATGACTAGTGTGTCTGGCATTGTGTTTGGCCTTAAGGGCTGTGACTGTTTGACACTCTGACTGTGAGGTCTATGTGTTGCAGGTGTTGTGTTCTGAGGTGGTGGTTGTTTGGGTGTCTGCTTTGGTGGCCTCTGCTGTTTTGGTAGATTTTTGATCAGAGCCGCTGAGTATGTCTTTGTGTGTTTATGTGTATGATTTGAGGTTGTGATGGTACTCATGTGAGACTGGGTCTATAGTGTGTGTGGTAACCTTCTCCTCCTGACTGGTCTTGCCAGTCCTATGTTGAGAGAGCTCAGCCTCCAGTTTGGCCAGATAGTTGCATCTCTCGCATGTATTTGTGTTTTGTGGGAGGAGGAGAGGGTTGTTCAGGTACATGAGGCAATTGTAACATTGCCTCAATATTCCCAGGTTCACCAGCTGAGCAGGAGAGGACACCAGCAACTGATCCCTCACATGCTAGAAGGACTAGACAAAAAACTTTAAAAGAGATTCCGGGGACGGAGTGACCGAGAAATGGGGGTTTGCCTTTTGGGTGCTATCTATAAGAGTGCCTATCAAGGTAATAAGTACTGTAGGAGCAAGTGCTAGGTTTAACAGATAGAGAAAAGTCTACTTGGAGTCAAGTAGAGATGATCTTTTTAGGTATTAGAGAAAGTGCTAGTAACAGGGATGCTTAAAGGTAAGATTGAAAAGAATGCACTCTGCAGTGTGCACTAGAGAAGTTAGATATGAAAGTAGGTAACTTGAGTTTTACCTGTTTAAAAAGTTAAGGTTTAGTGGAGAGTTACTATTTTTAAAACAGCAAGATGGACTGAAAGGGTGGTTACTTTTGTATTTTGGTACTATGAAATACCGTAGGATGGCCAATAAATTTAAATAATTGAAGGGGTGGGATTTCAAAAGTGATGGTTTTGTGATTACTCACATAAGCCAGTGAAAGTAGAGAGAAATGAGATATATGGTCAGATTAACATAAGAGGCCGGCAACTAGAAAGACAGTGGTATTTAACAAGACAACTTAAATGGGTGGGAGTGAGGGAAAAATTCTGCCTGCCTCAGAACAGCGAGCTGTGCTCTCTTTGAAGTTTTAATATGCTGTTAAACAGAATGCAAGCAAAACACAAGGTAAAGAAACAAACTACAGTATTCAAAATATAGAAAGGCAATACAGAAATACAAAAAATAACAGCAAACTAACCTTTCCTTCACAGCAAAGTGTAGCAGAGTCTGGATGAGCCTTTCTGGTAAAGCTCTGAAATGTTTTAGTTTACTCCTTAAATAGAAATTTTAGTTCCTAGCTCCACCCCTCTGTTAACAAGTGATTAACCTTAAGTGACCTTTTCTGTCTTATGAATGAGTCCTTAATTAATCAGTTCTTATTTCTGCCTGACTCAGAACAGAGAGAGCTGTGGTCTCTTTTGAAGTTTTAATATGCTGTTAAACAGAATGCAAGCAAAACACAAGGTAAAGAAAACAAACTACAGTATTCAAAATATAGAAAGGCAATACACAAATACAAACAATAACAGCAAACTAACCTTTCCTTCACAGCAAAGTGTAGCAGAGTCTGGATGAGCCTTTCTGGTAAAGCTCTGAAATGTTTTAGTTTACTCCTTAAATAGAAATTTTAGTTCCTAGCTCCACCCTCTGTTAACAAGTGATTAACCTTAAGTGACGTTTTTCTGTCTTATGAATGAGTCCTTAATTAATCAGTTCTTATTTCTGCCTGACTCAGAACAGAGAGAGCTGTGGTCTCCTTTGAAGTTTTAATATGCTGTTAAACAGAATGCAAGCAAAACACAAGGTAAAGAAAACAAACTACAGTATTCAAAATATAGAAAGGCAATACAGAAATACAAAAATAACAGCAAACTAACCTTTCCTTCACAGCAAAGTGTAGCAGAGTCTGGATGAGCCTTTCTGGTAAAGCTCTGAAATGTTTTAGTTTACTCCTTAAATAGAAATTTTAGTTCCTAGCTCCACCCTCTGTTAACAAGTGATTAACCTTAAGTGACCTTTTCTGTCTTATGAATGAGTCCTTAATTAATCAGTTCTTATTTCTGCCTGACTCAGAACAGAGAGAGCTGTGGTCTCTTTTGAAGTTTTAATATGCTGTTAAACAGAATGCAAGCAAAACACAAGGTAAAGAAAACAAACTACAGTATTCAAAATATAGAAAGGCAATACAGAAATACAAAAAATAACAGCAAACTAACCTTTCCTTCACAGCAAAGTGTAGCAGAGTCTGGATGAGCCTTTCTGGTAAAGCTCTGAAATGTTTTAGTTTACTCCTTAAATAGAAATTTTAGTTCCTAGCTCCACCCCCTCTGTTAACAAGTGATTAACCTTAAGTTCAGTCCTGGGTCCTCTCCTGTTTGATATATTAGTTCTCTGAAGTACAGGCTAACACAGAAGGTCTTTGGCTAATAAAGTGTGCACTTGACTGCAAACTAGGAGCCATAATAGAAAATCCTAATGATGTGGAGGTACTACAAAAAGGCCTTACTGAGACAGATGCCTGGTGTCAAAGCCATGGCCTCAAGCACAATGCCAAAAAGTGTATTGTCATCCCCCTTGGTAAAACTCTGTACCCATGAACTACCACATAAGTGGTAGTCTACTTAAAGCTGAAAGTGTGATAAGAGACCTTGGGACACAGGTGGACAGTAATCTCTCCTTTGATAATCACATTGCCACAGGAAATCCTTCTACGTGGCTCACCTCATCACAAAAGGTTTCTCATCCAGAAAAAAAGAGGTCATTGTTCCCCTCTACTCATCACTCATTAGACCCATTATATAGTACAACACCCCTTTTGGTATGTACCTCACAAGACATATACAACAACTGGAAAGGCCACAGAAATACTTCACAAAGAGGATTACTGACCTCAAACAGATGACCTATGCAGACCGTCTCAAAAAACTCCAGCTTTACTCTGTTGAATATCACCTACTCAGAAGCAATCTCTGCCTAACATACAAAGCTATGTCAAACCTAGAGCTGTTGGACATGCTCCACTTAAAGAAATCCTAATCTCTCCAAGCTACACGCTCTAGGGACCTAAACCTTGTCACCACAATAAACAGAACATGCTGGAGGGATAGATTCCTGTCCCAGAGACTTCCCATACTCTGGAAAAGACTACCTGTCTAGGTCAAACAGAGCTCCTCATTAGCACTATTCAAGAAAAATCTTGATGATTGGATGGGAAATAGGAAATTCACCCCAGGGATCACTACTTTGGCTCTGCTCAACAGGGGCACATGAAAATAATTTTCTTGTGTGGCGAAAGCCAGGGTACCTTTTTGGCTAGGCTTATATACGTCCTAGGGCTAATAGCCTAGTACCTATGAACCTATGAACCTAAGACTGAGATATCGGTACAGTGGGGATCTCATTTACCCACTGAAGTTTGATCTTGGAGTTGATATATATAAGTTGATATATATAAATAGGAGGAGTTGTGGGGGATGCAGCAGGGATTGGCCCCCCTGCAAAAGCATTGTTTTTGTTTGCATTTGTTGCTTGGGTTTGTATTTTTTGTCAACGGACTGAATTGCCAGTTATATGGTCTTGAGCATATTGGATTCACCAATTCTGCCATTTGATACTTTGAAATAGATCTTTCTAAAGTCTTTATTGAATCTAATACTTCCATCAGTATTAAAGACAAGCATTATGGGGTACTCTAACCTCTCTGTGGTTCTTCTATTACACCTATTTTGAGCATTTTTGAACTCTTAGTAGAAAAAACACACAACAGTCCTGGGTAAAGTGCGCCTTTGAGCCAACAATGCATTATTCTCTGAAAAACGGCAAGGAGGCAACACCACAGCAGATATCCAAACAAGAAGGAAGTTTAATTGATCCACACAAACAGTAGTACAGTGAGCACTTTCACGTTATCAAAACATTTCATCAGACTTTCAAATATCCTGTCTTAACTGACATCAATAAATACTAAATTCATATATAAAACACCAATCACACTAAAGAATCAATTATGACATCACACATACGTGGACCTCATATAAAAAGGTTAAAAATATTCTTATAAAATGAAACTTCTAAGCAATAGATAGATACCTTATAAAATTACTTAATAAAATAAATATAATTATATAACATTGTATAATAAATCACTCCATGTTAAAAAACATAATAAATCATAAAAATAATTAATATGCTGATTGCAAGATGAGGGACCTGGTATACCTGGCACAATTGCAAGTATGCAAATCATTTTATTTAGGCAAAACTAATAGGATCCTGAGGGAAAGTGTAAGGGAGCATATATACGTAGTTAACAAAGAGGATGATAAGAATGCTCTGGCAAAGCATGTATTGAACTATGGGATGATGCATAAGTTTAAATTTAGAGTCCTAGAATTAATTAAAACAACAGGAAGAATAAGTAATGTTAAGAATTATACGGAAGGTCTAGAGAATAAATGGATTATATGGCTACAAGCTCATAGAATGAGCGGTTTGAATGATAGGACAACATTAAAACCTTTTCTCTTGGCTAGACCCTATGCACACTAGACATCGCATTAGATTAGGTTTTGTCTGAAGGAACTACTATAAGAATCTTATAAGTTAATTCTTTTTATGATTTATTACCGGTAACTATAGCTACATGTAATAGCTTTAGAGCCAACATGTACCCAAGACTATAACACTGTACTACTTGAAGACTTTAACATAAGTTATATAAGTGCTCAATGTACACAGCTAGGTCAACACTTAATTAAGTATGACAGGACTGTATTAACTAGTTAAGGAAGCAACCAGCTCAATCCCATCTACAGCAAACACTGCAATTCTTGAACTAGTTATAATTAACATCCCTGATCACTGCCAAAATATCACTATTCAGCATAATGTCCTTATTCACCACTGACAGTAATTTACTGGACTTTGAAAACAATCAAAATCCGTCTCTGCTCCCATAGTACAAGAGGATGAAGCCCTGGCTGTACCCAGCTGCCCCATGCTTCATTAGTGGCTTAGGCACTCAAAGGGTTAGAACAGGAAGTAGGAGTGAGCAGCAGTCAGTGGATTACCAATCCTGGGGTCATAGCAGCTCTTCTCTGTCACTTGTATTGCACCAAGCAACAGCACTGGGTTGTATACCCATGGACCCAGGTTTAAAAACCATGGGCTGTAGAGGTACAGAAGTACTTGCAAACATTGGATGTTGTATATGCAGAGGTGTGCATATCTCTAAAGTCTGGTAGCTATTACAGAGCTCTGAACAACTACTGAGGTGGTTAGTAGCTACAACGGGATGGAGGTCCACCTGACTGTTATACTGACTGGTTAAATACCTCCTGACTTTCACCTCTTATGCAGACTTGGATGGCATGCCTGTCCCAAGGAATAAATGGAGTTCAACTTCCATCCTGGGAAAAGGGAAATGTAAAATCAGTGTGCTCTGACAAGAGAGGTTGGGTTGTAGGATCCCTTCCCAGCCTTGTGAGCAAGTGTGATCTGTGATAGGACTGGGCTTGATGCCACCACTCCTTAGGCCCTGTTGGGGTTTCCCAGGAACAAGAACAAATGGGACACTAAAAAACTAGTGAGGGCAATGCCACTGGGTCAGTTGAGCAGATGTAAAAGAATAAAATATCAAACTCCCACCAAAATAGTTGTAGGATGATCCATTCCTCAATCACAGGAAATATAACTTCACAACTCACTAAATAGCATAGACTTGAACTCACTGCATGCAGAAACTTGACTTAACTCTGCCTTTTCAAAGAATAAAGAATTATTACCAGTTCTGTTAAAGCAATTTCTCTGAGACAAAAACAATCTAAATTATGTCCAAGACTGTTCTGGGCAAAAAACAAAAGATCATAATGTCTACATTGTTAATAATGCCAGCACTAGTTCCACACTACTAAAATATGCTTCCTTTCCTTCTCAGATTTTAAAAGAGCTCCTTCTTACCTCATTGTGTGAGCTAAAAAATCAGACCCAAATGTTACAAAATTCCCTCCTGCATGTACTACCTAAAATAGTACAAATTAACTGCAGGATATATGCCCTAAATTCTACTTCGAAGTAACCCCAAAACAAGTTAGAAAACTGTTGTAGAAATTAGACAAAAAAAATAATGCATATTTCAGTCAAATACATGTGTTGTTAATTCATTTTCTAGCAAAACTAATCAACAAACCACTTGGATTAATCTATCCCCAGGATTCAATAAAGTCCGTGCAGGCTCCGTGTAGAGCCTACATGGAATGTACCAGTGAACATGGCCATGGTTCTCACTCAGCAGTGCACTTTGCATATTAATCATGTGGTGCTCCAGAGGGAGATCACAGTAACACTTATATTGAATCCATGTAAACAGTAGTGTAGAGGCTGTACTGTAGTTGTACATTGTCGTCCAGGAACTTCCCAGACAGATGTTATGCACAAGATAAGAATCCTTGTAATGTACCCTGCTAGTGTAGAAATATGTGTGAATTTTAATATTTTTTTTGTTTGTTTTTAATGCCTGTTTGGTCAGCGCTGTATTGAGCGCAGCAGTGCTGAGCTGCGCTTACACATACACGGCTGACACTTGCAAGACATTTAAAAATAGAAACCAGATGTAATTAATTATTTATTTTACTTTCATTTAATGTCCATTTGTGTGGTGTGGCATGGAGTACAGCAGTGCTGAGTTGCATGGACACACACACAGTGACATCTACCAGACACCTAAAAATGGAAACTGGATGTAATTGATTATTTGTTTTTGTCTACTTTTTTAATTTATTTTTTTGAATGGCTGTTTTCATTGCACAGTGCAGTGCTTAGCAATGCTAACAGGTAGCTTAGTAGTATATGTGAAGGTATACTGGTTTTCTCACTGTCCAAGTAGCTACATAGGTGAAGTCGTGGCCTAAAGTGTAGTAGGTCCCGAGTTCAAGTCCTGAGGAGTCATACTTTTTTACATTTATTGCATGAAAATGTGTGGGTTGACCTAAAGAGCTATTTAATTCAAAAACAAAATTGTGACATTTGGAAAAGCTGCATGATGCTAAGCACTGCTTAAACATGGTCAGTGTCTAGTCCTGTTTGAATGTTGCTAAGCTCCGCTAAAACATGGTTGAGCGAGTTCAAGTGATGCTCAGCTCTGCAACCTGGTGTGCTCAATGCTAAGCAATGCAGTGCTTTTTTGAATGTTACACTGTGATGTATAAGGGTGGGAAAGCAGGCTATATTAAGTCCAGTAGGTGGAAATCCACAGCATTCACTGGAGTCTATACTATAGTAAGCTGTCAATATGCCAGGTGGTGTTGGTGAGAGAGCGCGCTTTCGGGTGCAGAGGTGGGGTGTGCAGGAGTCCACAGTGTTTATTGAACTCCTGGTCCAAAACTATGAACCCAGCTGTTGCAGAGCAATTACCAGGGCTCAGAATGTAAAGCTGAAGCCTGGCATCAGTTGGCCAGAGATCTTACCAGTACTATTGGCATCACCCTGCACTGGTGAGCAGTGTCATCACCACTATGACGACCTGAAATGAAGGACAAGGGGAACCTTGGATGCCTGGATCCAATAAGCTAGGGCTGGGGATGCCCCACAGATATGTAAGCATGTTTGCTGCTAGTTTACTAATATACAAGCTACATTTGTGCAAAACTGGTATGCATAATGGTTTGTTTCCCTTCCAACAGCTGCAGCTGAATGGGCTCACAATGTCCAGTCTCAAGCAGTGTACCTGGCCAGGATGCACTGTGAGTGTGGTAAGTACAGATAATTTCTGATAACTGTAGTGTACTAAACAATAAACAATACTGATAACAATAAACAACAAGGTTTAAGTAAGGTGTGCAAATAACTGCAGTAGGGCTGTATTCACTGCATGTGTGTTTTAATGTGACTCCATTTAACTGTACAAATGAAATTAATAAAGAATGCAGAGGTAATTGCCTGATAAATGTATTGCACAACCCACACTACAGTTCAGGACTATCCTCAGGCCAGTTTGAGTCAACTAACCCTCTCTATGCCTAACACTTCAGGAACAATGTATATGGGTAAGGTAGCCCCCATTCTAGGCAGATATAATGTGTATAATTCAGAGATTCTAAGGAAAAGTACGAATAAACTGTAAAGCAGGATTGTGCTTTGATAAGTAATGTGTGCAAATAACTGCAGTAGGGCTACATTAATTGCATGTGTGTTCTAATGTGAATCCAGTCAACTGTGCAAATGAAATTAATAAAGAATGCAGAAGTAATTGCCTGATAAGTGTATTGCACAGCCCACAGTGAGGTTCAGGGCTGTCTTCAGGCCACTTTGAGTCAAATAACAGTCTCTATTCCTCCCACTCCAGGAACAACATAAATGGGTAAGTTATCCCACGTTCAGGGCAGATATCATGGATAATTCACAGATACTAAGGAACAATAACAATAAACTGGAAAGCAGGACTGTGCTTTGATAAGTAATGTGTTCAAATAACTGCAGTAGGGCTGTATTCATTGCATGTGCATGCTAATCTGATTGCAGTCAGTTGTTACATTAAGTGCACATGTCCCCTGGAGCCACAGCTTTTGGGTTCTTCTCCCATGCCTGCCATCTAAGACATGAGCAGCTGTCTAGTTTACTTAATGTACACAAACACACCTCTCAACTGTTATGATTTAATGTAATAACAACTGCCCAATCTGTCTGTTCCTTGGTTAGCAGAGAAATGATTACCCGGAATGCAATGTTTTTGCAAATCCATTTACAGAACACCTTGATAGTAATATACGAGCAATGTGAAACAGTTCCATGTAGTTGTGTACCTGCGTCTGTTAGTGCTTGGCCCATACTGTCCCATGCTAACAGCTTGAGAGGTATGTGAATGCAACATCATCTATAGAATAATCAGAGTCACTGTACTCACAGTTGACACTGCACACCTGTAGAAGTATGTATTAGTAGTCTGTGTAGTAATATCATCTGCAAGTTCACTAGTGGTATGTCTCTCTCTCTCTCTCTCTCTCTCTCTCTCCACACCTAATCTTCTTTAATTTATTAATGTTATTTGTTATTATAATTTAATATTAATTTATGCTGTTAAACTATGTTGGTCTTATGGGTTATTTTATACTGATTTGCTGTTAACAAACTTACTGTTATATTATTTGTTGCTGTATTCCACATAATATACTTTAATATATATTTTGATTAATCCATATTATGTTCCATTATGTTAATACTGACATTTGTTGGGTTATTACTAATCTTAACGTATGCTTATATCTAATTTACTACAGTGTGACAAGGTAGGCCGGGCACAGGCGATCCACCTACCTTGGCTCCTCTGGCTGTGGCACCAGGACCCAGCACATCTGGGCCACAGCCTGGTGTTGCACCCCCTCCTGTCCCTGCACTACCTGCAGTGTTGGGTATTTCCACCCCACTGACTGGATTCCCCTCTGGGACCAGTGGTGGAGGGGGTGATTTTGTCACCCATGATGAAATGCCAAGTATGGTGAGTAGGTTGCTTTTTTGAATTTTTGGACATCACCTGCACTGAATGGAGGGCATGCTTGCCACCCTGTTCTGGCAGCCTTGTCCCAGAGGCCAGCCTCCACCACTGCCAGCACAGGGGCATTGAAGAAGCAGTGCCAACAGTCCCATGGGTGGGGACTTGAGTTGTACTGTTACCTTGTGGATGCACCTGAGACTGGGATTCCTCAACACCCTCTCCATCCAAGGTGTTCACCCTCTCTTGTGTTACACACCAAACCTGCCTGCTATCTTGTATGTCTTGTTTGTCTGCAAAATCTTCCTCACCTTCCCAACTTACCTCCCCCACACGTACCTATGTTCCTTCCCCAACATTCCACTCTCACCTTAAAAAAAAGAAAATAGGCACATGTCCCACAAAAAAAAATTGTTCCATACATAGCTCTCCATTTTGCACACATGTCAGCTGTACACACTTAATTTGGTCCAATTGGCTTGACAACACAGTTATGTTGTCATTGTCCTCACTCCTTTCTCTGGGGGTGACAATCCAAAGTCATCTACAAATTCTGTCAAAATGCACAGTTGTTGCTGTACAAGAACTGGATAGCTATGTTTTTTCTAAAACCTTCCTGCACATACCTACCTGCCTTTAACTATGTTTCCCCCCTGCTTGCACCCCATTTCACTATTGTCCTATCTCTCCATTTTTCTTTTCTTTAAAGATTTTTGTACAATGTGGCGCATCACACAGCCTCACCGAGTTCAGCTAAATGGAACTATAGTGATACATGTGTTTGAAATAATAATAAACAAGTACAAAATGTACACCTGTGCCATATGTCGAACCCAAGACCATCACCCCTGAAAACCAGTGCATTAACCTGCCATGCCACACAGCTGTTAATTAAAACAAGTGGTTTAAGCAAAACATAGTCATTGCAAGTTACTGTCATTAAGCATGTTTATGCAGAGCTGTGCATTGAGCCACATCAAGCAAACTTGCTGAAAGAGTATTAGAAAAACTGGGAGTGTACCTTGTAGACTAGTACAGGATTATACCACTAGAAAGCCACATGCAGAGTAATGGATTTTAGTGAGGTCTATAATAGCAGGTAAATGAGCACTTTTATCAGTAGCATTTAGAAATACACCTGCTAAAACATTAATGGCAAATATGTCAATTGGGACACTGGTGGAAAAATACATCCCTATAAAGCCATACACATAATAATGGATGTATATGAGGTATGTCACAGCCTGTATCTGTGCACTTATATATTGACAAATGCAATTACTGTAGCTGTGATTCAGGAGCTCAGTCTGTTAAATGCTTTGCAAATAGTAATTTTTGCCACACATGGTCCTGGGTTCAAATCCAGTGGTGTGTAGCATTTATCACTTGTAAATGATTTAATAAGGCATAACTATAATAAAATAATAAATAAAAATATATTATAGATGCTTCATTTAGCAATGCATGACTGAGTCATCCACTACTTATCCATCCAATGCATTTCAAAGGCCTGCAGATAGAACACAGTTGACAAACCTAAGTACTTGTCCTACTTCCCCCCAACAAGCTCTAAGCTATATTTTCCAAGTTACCTACTATGGTCTTGTGACATACATCACAATCCAGGGTCTCAAACCACTACTCCCTCTCACAGCACCACTAACAGCCTTAGCATCTCTCCATCTTTTCCTACTTTAGATACCATTCCTCACTCTACTACTTTCCCTAACTCAGCTAACCCTCTCCTTCCAAAACTCTCACCATAATCTCCCTTAGTATATAAACTATATTAAATAAAGTGCCCCCCTTCATGCAATGATCGCACAGTATACCCCAGATATTCTAACTCTCTCTCTGAAACATGGCTACAACCTTATATCTCTGACTCAGAAATTCTTCCCCCAGACTATAATATCTTCCGACTCAACTGGAACTCAAAGAAAGGAGGTGATGTAGCCATTATATACTCAGAACAGCTCTCATTATACCCACTTCCCACCCCCCAACTAATTTCTACCCCGCTGAAGTCCTTATAGTAAACTTAATAACCATAAAAAACTTGCTATTGCTACAATCTACACCTCTGCCCCCAGTAATAACACTCCTATCCTAGAACAAATTCTATCCTGGTTCTCTGATAACATCACCTATGAGACCATTATCCTGGGTGATGCTAACATCAACTGGTCCATCATCAACTCTGTCTCACCCAATACCTGTATTAACCTCTATGGTTTCTCTCAGCTAATCTCAACTCCCACACGATATAACAAACAAGCCAACAATAGTATAATCCTTGAGTGGGTTCTAACTTCTAACCCTAACCTCGATCACAATCCATGTACTCTTCTTGATTCTCTCAATGACCATCTCCCCACCCTTGTTCACCATCACTCCCCTCAGCTTCATAGACTCCACCATCTTAAAGACTGTCATCAACTCTCCAACTTCAACCCTGCTACCTTCAATGATTTACTTTCCTCCTTCAACGGGTTCTTCTTATCTAACCTACCTTTAGACATGGCCATCTCCAAATGTAATGAAATCTTCCTTAATACCATAAACTCCCTTACCCTCATCAGAAAACTAAACTAAAATCAAACTTTTCTCCTTGGCTAACACAACTTAATACATACATAGTTATTTTAGAGCTTTAGTTGTAATTAAGAAATACATAACATCAGTGAGCATGTTTTAAACTTGATTCACACAACTTATCCTTACACTTAAAGACATGTTAGGTCAAAGATTTATATTGTCTTCAAGTTGTCCTTAGCAAATAAGGTGATCACTGGTTAACTTTAACTTTTTGTTTAACCTTCTCACTATCGTATTTTTGAGGTGACATAAGCATGACTCAATTAGAACAAATGTGTTTAAATACTTTTAAAAAAAACTTAAAAATTAATCATATGTATACTAATTCATGTACATCTAATTCATGACATAGTTCTAACAACTTTTAATAGTATATATATATATATATTTTTTTAATTTTCATGGACTGTTTACAATTTTGAAATTTATTAATTTTTCCTTAAACCCCTTTAATTCCCTTAAAAATTTTAAAAAATTTTTTTTTTTTTTTTTTATTTGTTTTAAACCCGAAAAATTTTTTTTTTTTAAAAAAAAAAAAGGGGTTTTTTTGGGTTTCCCTTTTTTTAAGGGGGTTTTTTTGGTGTTTTCTTTTTTGGTTTTTTTTTTAGGGGGGCCCGGGGGGTTTTCTGATTTTACTACAAGAGCTGAAAAATTGCTTTTGGGAACAACCACTTAAAAAAGGTTTGAATAGCTTCCATTTGTTTGGGAAAAGGGAACCCTGGGGGAGAAAAGGACCCTTTGTGTTAAAAATCGATTTGATTTAGCTTCCCCTTTTCATCGGTTGGAAAATTGAACAAAATTTTTTAACCACTGAGCTTGTACGGGCTTTTTTCCCCCCAAAAAATTTTCCAAAATGATTTCCATTGGTTAATTTGGCCCCATTTTTCAGTGGAAATTCCGGGGGTTTTTTGATTAAATCCCAAAAAAAAAACCTTTTTCCTTTTAAATAGAAATCAGTTAAGTTTCTTTTAAAATGAATTTTAAAAAAAACAAGTTTTAAAGGATCTCCGTGTTCCTTTACCCCCTTTTCGAAAATGTTTATTTTAAAGGGTTAGTTTTGGAAAATTTTTTTAAAAAAATTTATCCTTAAACAAGGGGCTTTGTGTTTTTAAAAACTTGTTTTTTTTTAAAAGTTAAGGGGAAAAAAAGGAGAGGGAAAAATTTTTTAAAAAGATTTTTCAAAATAAAGTTTTTAAAAAAAAAATTGCTTCTTTTAAAAAAAACCAAAAAAATTTAAAACCAAAGTGTTTCATTCCCCTCATAAATTAAATGTTTTTCAAAACCCCCAAAAAATTTCAACAAAAATTTGCCCTAATTATAATTTTGGTGGGTTCGACCAAATCACAAAAAAATCTTTTTTTTTCCACCCCCTTTTTGGAAAACCGAACAATTGCCCGAACTGGGAAAAAAAAGGCGGGGTTTTTTTTTGGTTTTTTTGGTTTTCCCCAAAAAATTACAAAACCTTGTTTTCTGGATTTACCAACTTTAATTCCGGGTAATTTTTTTCCTTTAAACCTGAAAAAATTAGTTTGGGGTGTTTGAAAACCAAAAATTTTTAAAAAAAAGCATAAATTTAAATCTCTATTTTAAAATACCCTTTTCACTTTAAAAAAAATTGTGGTATTATAATCAAAAACAAAAGTAGGAACCAAAGACTTAAAATTTTTTTGGGGGTTTCCTTTTTTTTTTTTAAAAAAAAGGGGGGTTTTTTTTAGGATCATTGTTTTAATCATGTGAAATTATCCCCCCTTAAATTTTTCTTTAAAAAAAAACCAAAAAAATCTCTTTTTTTTATTTTGGGGGGTTCATTACAGATTCCTGTACCTGTTGGGCCCCAAGAAAGCCCTTTTGCAAAAATCCGTTTTTAATGTTTCAGACCCTTGGGGGGGTTTATCCCAAACTGAAGTTATTTTTTGAAATATCCTACTAAAACTTTCTTTTTAAAAAAATTAAAAGTTGAAATGTGCTGATTTTACAAGAGAAAAAGTTTGAGAAAAAAGGACCACTTGGGTGAAATTTTAAAAAAAATAAGGGTACCCTCCCTTTGGCCCCTTTTGGGCTCCCAAATTTTTCTTAAAACCCTTTTTTACACAGACTGTAGAAATTTTTTTTATTTAATGTTCTAAGGGGATACCTTTTAAAAAAAAGGGGCCCTTTCACGGTAAAATGCTTTTTGTATTTATAACAAAGAAAAAATTTTCCTTTTTTTTAAAAAAAATTTTGGGCCCTTTTTTGGGTCTGAGTTAATTTTGGCATCTTTTTTGCAAAAAAATCTGTTTAAAATTTAATTTACAGAAACCCCTTTCCCTTTTTGTTATTTTTTTAAACCCCCCTTTTTAAAAAACCTTTGGGTAAATTTAAATCCCCCTTAAAGGGCCCGGTTTTGATCTAAGTTTTAATTGTTTAAAAAAAAAGGGGAATTTAGAAAAAGGGGTTTTAAAAAAAAATTTTCCCCCCCTTATTTGGGAAGTTAAAATCTGTTCATTGGCATTTGGTAAAGGGTAATTGTAGAATACTTGACAAACAAGTTTTACCATTTTTTGTTCATTTTTTTAATTTTTTTAAAAATTAAAAAAAATTGGGGCAATAAGGGGGGTCTTTTGCCTCTTGGAAAAGCCTTTTTGGGGTTTAAAACTAAAGAAAAAAAATTTTTAAAACCCAAAGAAAGGGGTTTCCCAATTGGTCTTAAAGTTGGGAATTTTTAGATCTGCGGTTAAAAGAAAATCCTTTTTAAAAAAAATTTGTAATGACATTTGCTTTTCCGGATTTTATACAAAGAGGCGAAGAAAAAAAATGTATTAACCCAACCTTTTTAAAAAAATCCACTGCTTTTTAAATTTGGGTAAAGGGTAATTTTATTTTTTTTAAAAAAAATTTTTTTTGGGGCCCAAAATTATTAAAACTTTTTCAAGCCTTTTTTTCCCTCTCCCTTCAAAACCCCTTTCTATTAAATGTGGAATGGTTCCAAATGGGGTTTACAAAATGGAATTTGTAAAAAAAAAACCAACATTCTTTTTTTAATACAACTATTTTTTTAACATTTAAAAAAAACAAAACTGGGCTTTTTAAATTGTTAAAAAAATTTCCTCAAAAAAAAAGAAAAATTTTTCTTTTTTAAAAAGTAAGGAACAAAAAAAACCCTTTATAGTTTTTGGGGACATAAGCAACTCAAAAACAAAGGAAATACAAAAAAACTTTTTAAATTTTAACTAACAGACTCAATTCATCAAGCAAAACTTTTAATTTTAAATTTTTTAATATGGCCAACCCCTTATGCATAAAAACATAACTTCCCCTTTAAGGTCCCCTTTGGAATGCTAATTAAGAAAGCAATTTCTTGCCTCCCCAAATTTGACTTTGGAAAAATTGTTTTATTTAACATTGGCTTTTTGGGTTGTAACAAAATATTTGTCAGCCCTTACGGGAAAGCCACGTTGTTTCGCTAGTGACAGCTTGTACCTGTCACCCTTAGGCTTTGTATACTGGCCAAGGCTCTTGCCACCCCATAGTGCCTTTTTAGGCAAGGCTCAAAGGACAAACCCACCTCCACAGACAACCCAAAGATAAAAAAAACTAAAGGTAATGCTACTCAATGCCAGAAGTCTAAACCTCAAGATGCACGCACTCGAGACTCTCCTCAGTATGGAGAAAATCGATGTCTGTGCAGTAACAGAAACCTGGTTCAAGGCTCCTGAGAGCACCCCAGCACTACCAGGTTATAACTCATACCATGCGTTTCGGCCCCAAAACTCGGACCGAAGCACAAATGGAGGGGGAGTATCTATATTCATCAAAGATACCTACACCTCCACGTTAGTGGCACTGCACGAAGCATCGGAAACCATCCATGTGCAACTAACAGCGGGCAAAACTACCTTTTAGTTTGTAGCCTGCTACAGAACACCCTCCCTTTTACAGGAACCCCACTTGGCATTCCTGAGAACACTGGAGAATATGAAGGTCTCTCCAAACACTATGTTATTAAGTGACTTCAACTACCCAAACATTGACTGGGAAAACTACTCAAGCCCAAACACCCTCGCCCAGTGGTTCCTTGAATTTATAAATTCTAACACAATGGAACAACTGGCCACCACTCCCACAAGAGGGAACAACATATTGGACCTGGTCATCGCCAACATGGGGACTCTATGTTCCACACCAGAGGTAAACCCCTCATTGGTAAGATCAGACCATAAACAAATTTCCCTGGACATCCATATCCCATCCCCACCCCCAGCCAAGGAAATCACTGTAAAGAATTTCTCCAAAGCCAACTTTGCACTTCTCAAGACTGAGGTGGAATCCTTCAAAGCCCCTGGGCAGAGGATAATACAGCACAATCCACAGAATCCTTTACAAATGCATTCTATGAGCACCTGCAGGAATGCCTGGATTGTGCTATCCCAAATAAAACCAAGACTCACTCCTCTAAAAACAGGAGACCGGTCTGGTGGACCTCGGCCATAAATAAGCTATATAACAGAAGGTGGAAGCTACTACATGACAGAGCAAAATCCCAAAAAGGGAAGGCATCTCTGATCAGTATTAGCAAGAAACTTCGATCCCTCGTAAAATCATCAAGGCCAGTTTCAAAAGAAAAATTGCCCTAGACACTAAAGATAATCACAAGGCCTTCTTTAGTTATGTCAGAAACATGGGCGGAAACTCCCAGATATGCTCTGAATTGTTTCATAACCGTACAAAATATACCGAACCTACAGACATAGCCAACATCCTGGCAGACAGATTCAGTGCAAACTTCTCCCCCCCCAAAGGAGCAAACGCCTATCCCAACTGAATGTAACCTCCCTGACATCACAGATGCACAGGTGAAAGCTGCCCTCTCCAAAGCAAAAAACATAACATCTATGGGACTGGACGGTGTCCCAGGCTGTGTCTTACATGAGCTCCAAGAAGACCTGAACCCTCACATTAAGTTACTGTTCAAACTTAGCCTTACTACAGGATATGTACCCAAAGAATGGCGTACAGCTACAGTGGTCCCACTCCACAAAGGTGGTGCCACAATGGACCCCGGAAACTATCGCCCCATAAGCCTGACTAGTCTGGTCTGTAAAGCTATGGAGTGTATTATCATGGAACTCATAAACAAAGACATTGGGAGCCTCCAGACACTGGACCCTACCCAATTTGGCTTTGTTAAGGGCAGATATTGCCTCTTAAACCTAGTTGATTTCTTTGAAACAGTTACCAAAGACATAGATGAGGGCAAGGTAGTCCACACAGCCTACCTGGACCTCGCAAAAGCCTTCGACACAATACCCCACTCGGGCATTATAAATAAGCTTACCAGCTTAAATATCAACCCCTATATCACAAGATGGGTTGCAAACTGGCTAAGAGATAGAACCCACATGGTCAGAATCGCAGGTGCCATGTCCGAATCCAAACCAGTTACAAGTGGCGTCCCACAGGGCTCAGTTCTGGGACCTCTCTTGTTCGGTATATACTTCTCTGAGGTTCAGGCTAACACGGGGGGATTATGGTTGACAAAGTTCACAGATGACTGCAAACTGGGGGCCATAATCGAATCTCCAGCTGACACAAGCATCCTCCAAAAGGGTCTCACAGAGACGGATGCTTGGTGCCAGAACCATGGCCTCAAGCTAAATGCTAAAAAGTGCATAGTCATCCCCTTTGGGAAAAACAAGGTGCCCACAAATTACCACATAGGTGGTAATCCATTAAGTATGGAAGAAGTAATTACAGATTTGGGGACCAACGTAGATAGTAATCTCTCCTTTGATAATCACATTGCCAAAGTGGTTAGAAAGACCTTCTATATAGCCCACCTTATCATGAAAGGGTTTGCATCTAGATCAAGAGAGGTCATTGTGCCCCTCTACTCGTCACTCATCAGGCCCATAATTGAATACAATGCCCCTTTTGGGATGTACCTTACCCGACACCTGCAGCAACTGGAGAGACCCCAAAAGTACCTCACCAAGAGGATCATGGGCTACAAACAGATGTCCTATGCAGCTCGACTAAAGAAACTCCAGCTCTACTCAGTTGCTTACCGCCTACTCAGAGGCGATCTATGCCTGACTTACAAAGCCATGTCAAACCCCCTCAAAAAATCCAAGTCCCTTAGAGCTACATGCTCCAGGGACCTAAACCTCAGCACAAAAATAAATAGGACATGCTGGAGGGACAGATTCATTTCCCAGAGGCTCCCCTCACTCTGGAATAGAATCCCAATTCATGTTAGACATAGCCCCTCGCTGACCCTTTTCAAGCGAAATTTGGATGCGTGGATGGGAAATAGCAAATTCACCCCTGGGATCTCTCCGGTGTCCCTGCTAGACAGAGGCACAGTAAACTAATCTTAAAAGGGTAACTTCTGTGACCTACTTTACAGAGGCACAGTAGGCTAATCTAATAGGGAGGTGGAAGCCAAATACACTCTGGCTAGGCTTATAAATGCCATAGGGCAGATAGCCTAGTATCTACCTATGAACCTATGAACCTATGAACTCAGAAGAGCAGCAGATGTGGCCAGGGATCATGCTTTCACTATTGGAGGGCCTGCAGCAGAATAACTATTTTCAACTATTAAGAAATTCCTGGTGAGCCTAGGTATACAAGACAGCTCTCAGGCATCCATCACACAGTATGTCATGGATGTGGGCATATGTCTCAACCTCTTACAGCAAGAAATCTGGACAAAGCCATCAATAATGGGGGGATAAATGCGTGAAAATAGGGATAATTTTTAAATATTGCTCTTACAAACTTAGAACATTGATAGAATAACAGGATTTGCATTAGCATGAATTTTCTGAAGGGTATGAAGTCTGAAACCCCAATGTCTGTCATTATTTTCTGATTTCAACTGTCAATAAATTGCCAATAATTTGCCAGAAAAGCACAGTTTTATGAGAAACAGACCAAAAATATAAAGCAAAAATCTGAGCATTCTGCAAAAATCTGTACAGTTGAGAGGTCTGGATGTGGGTGCTACCGTTTCAACACCAGAGGAATATCCAGGTACGCTTAGTAGGATCATCATTGAAATACTGTGACATTCATTATGTCAGTGTGTACATAGTTTTAAGTGGATGTCAGGTTTTATTTTTGGAGGAAAAGAGGTAAGCTGCAGTTTTAATTTCAGACTAGATTGTGACCAACATACCAGTATAAATAGCAGCTACTGTATATGTCAGATATATTTACATATGCCCTGTTATAATGTAACATGCGGAGCTGTTTACATTACTTCTCCCTCAAACCTTTTTAAGAATGTCAGGAATTAGACAAAGCTATGGTCCTACTTCAGGTAAGAATAACACTGTTTTGTTACACGTATATTTAGTGAAATGTATATGCTAACCAGGCCTGATGGCTGGATTGATGTACTGTCTGCCTGATTGCCAACTGTAGATGTAGATTCTGACTGTATACAGTTTACACCCTTACCTAGGATTGCGAGTATTGTCAGGACAGTACAGATCACCAGATGTGTCAGCTGTGCAAGGGTTTTTCAAAATGTCCACACTGGACATCATTTAGGTATTGATCAAGAGATTCTTCTTTAAAGAGCTTTTATTTACTAGTAAATACAGATTTGAGTTAGACTATAATGTTCTCATGTCCTACTATTAGAGCTTGGAGGTTAAACAAGTCTGTGATACTGTCAGCGGTGTACACAGCATAACATATATTGCAACATAGTAATGGATATCATTGTAGTTAGAGTATTAATATAATGCTGTTCCTTTTTTTCACAAGTGGCCATGGGGGCTGGTATATGCCCCCTTCCCAACCTGATGTCGGAGTGTTTTCAGACTGATGATGATGGTGGCCAAAGTGAGGGACAGCTGGGTGTTGCAGGGGCTGAATATGACATAGAGGTTGACATCCCTCATTGTCACCACACACAGCCATTATGCCTACGCATATCCAGTCCCCTGTGGCCACAGATATTGGACAGTCAGAGGGTGGGGACATTGAACAGGAGAGTGTGGCTATTGAGGCTGTAGGGAGTGTTGACACTGGCCATAGCCAAACAGTTGCTGAGTTTACATCAAGGCAGATTGAAATGGGTGCTTATAGGTGGCCTGCTGTCCCTCCATCACCTGTTGCATGTGTCTCATCACGTGTCACTCTGCAAATGTTTAGGGCTGTCAATGAGGCACAGGCATGTTCTGAAATGTACTACCACAGAATGCTCAGGGTTATGTATGCAACACAGTGTGACATCTGTGACTGCTTCCACTATGTTTCTGATACCCTGGAATAGTTGACTGATGCAGTGAAAAGACATTGGTCTCAGACTGATTACACAATATCAGTCTTGGAATGTACGGTGTCTGTGATGAAATGTCTGGTTGGAGATGAGCGTTGGCCTCATGGATGTAGGTCAGCAACTACATCTGCAAAGAGTCAACGTGGCTGTGCAGAATCACAGTCCCATAGTGGCAGTACATACAGTGCCCCAGAGGGGAGTGTGCTGTCCACACCAAGACATTGCAGACCCTGGTCTGATGGTCCTGAGTGTTCCCATGGAGGACACATTCCCAGCAGTTAGCAATCATGCTCAGGTAGTAGCACAGCATTTGACCTTGGGCATGGAGGTGCCAGTGCAATTCCCGGCAGAGACAGTTCACATGTTTGGGGGAAGAGATGATCAACTGTCAGCTCTACCATGCATGGCTGACAGCTGTCCAACATACAAATACATAGGGCTAGCACTGAGCTTGACTGTATTCACGCACATTGTCACACCACTGTCAAAATCAGGTCACCTACAGACACACACACCATGTCTCCATGCTTGCCTGCTTCCATTCCTGACTCACACACATGTATATCAACCTACTGGGTTAGCCAAGGCTTCCTGAACCCCCATGCAACACCCTGTGTAAGTGATGATACTTGTGCCACATCTTTGTCATCTTTTTCAAGGATGCAGGGAAATAAAGTTATATGTCTGTTGCACAGGGTTTCTATCTACATCACTATGACCTATTATACATTGTGTCTTTTTGCATGCTACTTGTACTACTCATTTACATATATTGCACAATGCCATTTATAATGAGCCTAGATTCATATCATGTAGTTACATAACAATGGATGGTGTAGAAATTGCTTTGTGATCACACAATGAAAAGTGTCTCATGGAAATGTCTACGATTCACTTTCAGGATTCTGTAGGACACAGCTATGCCTGCACATGCACAATCAAACCATCAATGTCAGAGCACAGTATTGAATGTCAGCACAGATGAAAATGACAGCAGAAAGGTAAGTAACTATAGGGTCATTGGAACATGTGTTCATATTTGTTTAAAATGCAAAAGAACGCAAGGGCTTCTTGAAGCCTAGATATGCATCCCTAAACTGTGATAAGGGCTTATACTCTGGAAGACCGTATGCAGGATGTTGGGAGCTGAGACATCTGCAGGCCAGGATGTGTGAGATGAACAATCTCCACTTTATCTGTGTCCATTCCAGACATTGGTACTAAACCATGTGTGAAGGTTCTGTTCCCCATCCAAATGTGTAACTTGCACTTGATTTGCATTAGGGCAGAACTCTACTTCACATGGATAGGGAAGCCTGTTCCATATAGGGTGTAGTCTCTGGGTTATATACCTGTCTCTGCAGCATGTTCCGTTTATACCACATGCAAGGTGTAAGTCTGGAGAACATTTAATTCTGGTGCTAGTTGTTTTGTGGATATGCAGAAGGTCCACAGTAGGGTCTGAAACTGCCCTGTATGGCAACCGTATATCTCCCCTCCAAATCATGTTGGAGACAGAATACACAGAGTCTTAACACACTCTCCATATGATATGTTACATACACCATATAGTGGTTTACAGGGAACCTCTCTGGCTGCTACAATTGATAGGTATGCCTGGTTGGTTACATGGCAAAGCTGGTATTGCACTCAATAGGTCTGATGAATGTTGAATGCAGTGGAACAATGATTTTCTTGGATTTACCTGCCCTACCTTGGTTTACAGGTTGCACTACATAGAATGCTTTATCCAATATTAATGACACGTTTCAGTCAAAGGCTAGATCATTATTGATGTGTTCATAATTCCCTGACTACTGGGTCAACTGTAGGCAGTGTGATGTCATTACAATAGTTACAATGGATGGATCACTCCCCAAAAGATAGTATTGTACAATTCCTGGCACTTACTGTTGGTCCATGGCTCTGACAGCAACTGTATGTCTATGTCAACCCCTCCTGGATAACATTTGCGTCAGTGTGGAATGCAATGAAAGCACTTGATTTGCAATCATCAGCAAATTTAGTCAGCCACAGACCACTGACAGTGGCCATGCCTGCAGAGATGTTATTGCCTAAAAGGAGAAGTATAAGGAATGATCTGTGAGGGAGTCCACTGGTGTCTGGCCTTATTGTAGAGGGGGCCTCCTCATTGCTAATGTATCCTGTCAGTCAGCCACTTGGATATCCACCAGCTGACATACTGGTTTGTACCTAACCACTTGGGTTTGTCAAAAATGAAATGCCTTGTCAGGCCATGGCAGGTGGAGTAACTCATGTTTCCCTCATCCATTGACTTGGTAACCTCATTAAATAGGTCCGCCAAGTATGGTAGCCATGATCTGCCCATGACTAAACCAAACTGTGTCTGGTCTGTTTGTGGGTGTACTACATCTCTATTGATCATCTATCAGTGTCTGTAGATGGGCCCCCTTTGTGCAAAGGGATGGCTGCTGCTGTTCTCCAGACACATAGCACAATGCTTGTTTGGTGGCTATAGTGAAATACTAACTCCAGAGGTCCTTAAAGGTCATGTATTCAACTCCTTATTGGAGTTATTTTCACATGGTTTCCAAGATAAATGTAACCCAATGTATCTGAGTTTGTACAGAGCACTTCCAAACACTGTAGGGGAAACTAGTATGTACACCCTGTAAAGCTAAGAATGGAGTATTTAGGAAGGTATTCTGAATTAGACACTAATCATACAGTGCATGTTGAATACAAAGAATTACCTTGTGATGACTGCTGAAAAGAGGGAGTAGGCAGAATTGCTGCTGCCTGGATACTGCTACTGCTGGTCTCACCATGGCATCACTCTGTTGGGATACAAAGTTCCTATTCTCTGTGTCTTACCAGAAGCATAACATTACCACCAAGCTTAAGTTATGAAGCAGGCCACAGCTTGTTTGTTGATCCACATACTTGCCCCAAATAATGCAAGCATCTGTATGCTTGTTGTAGCCTTTTCCGGGTAGATGACTTGATTAGCAACCAGACCAATCATTTGAATTTTGCATGTTGACTTGGATTCTGGGCCTCGTAGGATTTGACTGGGTACTGATCTGATGTTGATTAGGAGCACAGCTGTAACATCACACTATAATACTGTATGCCAGGTGACATAGATGTCTAAGGTTGATGTGGCAAACTCCACAGCGGCAGTTGTCCATGTTATGTGGCAGTATCACAGCAACTCTTGTAGCCTGCCCTTCAACAGCATCATGGTGGTGATCTGCATGACATGGCTGTGATCCTACTGTAATGTAGCTGTTCCTACTACATGTCCTACTTATGTTATACTGTCCATTTATGTTCCCAGAACACAACACTGCATCCACATCATTGTGCAACTCATCCAGTTCCTGTTGGGTGACAGGCATTATAGATCCATCCCTCCTTAACCCCTTTTTCCCATTTTAAACATGGGGTTGGAGTGTCACTTCAACAGTGACAGTCATCTTGAACCAAGGTTTACACCACCGGGTGGCTAGCCCTGACAGGCATTGTAGATGTGCAATGCCAAAGTAATGACTAAATTGTTGAACATGTGTCCTGTGCATACAAGGACATCCACATCTGCACTGCAAACATCTGATACATATGACAATAAGTAGGTTGCCAACATGCATGCCTCACCTCTAACTCCACCCAAACTCACATCACACATACTTACATATGTGACACTCCTTAACATAAATAGACATGCACACCAGGCACCTCACAAACACAGATGCAAGCATGGTATGTATAATACTACCTCTGCAGCACAGTACACATAATAGCTCACAAACCACTGTATCATCACTCAAACCCTTAAGGCAAGACAGTAGATCACACATATTACTCATATGTGAGTACATCATGAGACACTTTGATGTCCCACTCACCAGGCTACATAAGTGGAAGGTCACTGCCAGCTGTATGTGAGGTGCCTGTTAGCCATATCACACATGCACTCCAGTCTGTAAACAGCAGGTACTGTTATGACTATGTCATAGTTCCTGTTTGTGTGTACAACTTGAGATGTACTTCTCAGGAGTGTATGAAGAGAACAATGACTGAGCTGTCAGACTATGTGACTCAGGCAGGTATGCCCTTGGCCTTTAGCTGCATTTTAACCTCACCTGGGATGATGGCTATATGCAAAAAGAACATGAATGACATCAATAATTGGCTTAGCATCTTCTGCCATTTGAAGGGAATCCACTATCTGTCACCCTGGTATGACATGACCAACAGACCGCTATGCTTTGTCAGAGATGCTCTTCATCTGTCAACTGTGCAATTTTGGCTGATGGCTAAGGCTATCACCACCCCCATAGTGCCCATTTTCGGTGGTGTCCCAGGGACAAAAGTCTAATGTAAAAAGCCCATCTACAAACAACCACAAGGTTATACTGCTACATGCTAGGAGTGTCAATACGAGACCTCATTCACTGGAAGCCGACCTCACCTTGGTGGTCGCACACATTTGTGCAGTCACAGACACCTGGGTCAGGGCTGTGGAGAGCAACACAGCCATAGCAGTTTACAACTTCTTCCACATGTGCAGACCTCAAATTCATGGCATGCAAAGTAATGGGGTTGGTGTATCAATATTTATTATGGATACATACACATCCAGATTGGTTACATAATATGATTCCCTGGAGACAACTCAAGTGGTATGGCCTTTTTAGGCACCTATTCAAGCAATTGCCAGCTACAGAAGCCCCGCCATGAATCATGACACCCACTCTGCCTATTTGCCCCTACTTGAGTCTATCAAGATACATCTGGACACCATTATTTTGTGTGATGTTAAATACCCACCAACAGGGTATATAAGCCATGCTCAAACTCACTTGCACAAGTATTCTCAATGTCATTAACCACAATTCTGTAGACCAGCTGGTTGACACCCCTACAAGGGGAGCCTACATACTGGATGAGGTGCTTACTGATATGGAGGACTCCTGTAGCACTCCAATATGTGCCCCTCCCAGGTGAGATATGATAAATAATTGGTCTCATTCAAAGTACATATTACACCTGACACCCCCACCTTGCAGACGATAAGAGTAATATACTTCACCAAAGCAGATTATAACTTCTTACAGGATGGCATAAATAGCTTCACTGCAGTTTTCTCCTCAGAAGGAACTAGCAACTCTGCTGAGCTGTACACGAGTGCTTTACACAAGCACCTGTATAACTGCATGGAATTGGTTGTACCTGATAGGTGAATACAAGCTCATTATGGAAGAGCAAACCTGCCTGGTGGATGACTGCCATTAATAGGATTTAAAATAAGAGGGAGACATTGCTCTTTAAGAAGAGGCGGGAGCCTCCTGAAATGGAAATACTACCTTATCTGCATGAACAAGCACATTAGAATTGTTGTGAATTCCTCCAAAACAAAGCATTGGTCCAAACTAGCCTCCCTCACAAAGTACAACCACAAGGAAACCTATACTTACATATGTAACCTAAAAGGGAAGACCCAGTTTAGTGCCAAATGTGTACTTCATGATACCACATATATTAGTGCTGTAGACATATCTCATCTTTTGGCTGACTGGGTCTGCAAAAACCTCGTTCCCCTGTTCCCCCACCATGACATACCTACTACCTATCCACTACCTTGTATCTCTGAAGGGCATGTTGTAACTGGCCTCAATATGGACAGAAACACAGTATATATGGGACCTGATAACATCACAGGTTATGCCCTACATGGGCTCCAACATGGACTTGTAACACCCTTGGACACTCTTCCCAATCATAGTGTAACTAAAGACTTCATCACAGCTGACTGGAAAGCAGGCACAGTTGTTCTATTGCACAGATGTGGTGCTTCAAAAGACCCAGCAAACTATATGCATATCAGCATCATTATCCATATCTGCAAGGTCATGGGGCAGATCATTATGGGCATTATCAGCTAAAATGTAAATAACATACAATTACTTGCTCCTACTCAGTTTGGATTTGTCAAAGTGACATCATGCCTGTTAATACTGGTGGCCTTCTTTGAGACAGTCACCAAGGACCTGGATGATGGGAAATCTATGCACACAGTCTACTTGCACTAAGAGAAGGCATTTGACACTATCCTCAACATAGGTATCAAAAAACACACCCAACTAGGCATAAACCCTTATACCATTATAGGGGTTGTTAACTGCCTCACTGATACAAGTCATATAGTCCAATAGGGGAAGACACCTCCAATAGCTCAGCTGTAACCAGTGGTGTTGCAGAGGCTTCTGTCCTGGGTCATCTACTGTTTGGAATCCATTTCACCAAAGTACAAGTATAACGTAAATGACTATGGTTGACAATGTTTGATTATGTCTGCTAACTGTGTGCGGTCAAATAATATACATAATATGGCAGCAACCTACATTACAGTGTTACATGAACAGATGATTGTTGCCAAACACATGGCCTTAAACTCAATGCAAATATATGTATTATCATTCATTTTGGTAGTAGCAATGTTCCTGCTAATTACCAGATAGGTAGAGACACCTTAAGTACATACGGAGTGGTGAGAGACCTGGTGAGACGTTGACAGTCACCATAACTTAGATCACTATGTCTACACAGTGGTGAGTAGGTTAATATATCTTGCTCATGTCATACATAAGGGCATTCTCTCCAGTACTAGTAGTTAATACCTCCATGTACTCTTCCCTCATCAGGAACCATATTTGAGTGTGATGCCAAGTTTTGTATGTTACACACCAGACAGCTGTAGCAATTGGGGAAACCACAAAGGTTCCTCACAAGGGGGATGCAAATCTTCAGCATCTATCCTATGGGATAAAATCACCATCAATTTTGTGTGTGTCAAACAGAGTACTCAGAAGTGATCTCTGCTTTGCATATGAGTCAGTCTGTGATGCTGTTTTATTGGACGTGCTGCACATGCATAAGTCACATGGATAACCAGTATACTCCCAGTTAAGATCTTAACCTGGTAGGTAACTTTTATAAAACCTGCTGGAGGGTGAGAATTGTCTACCAGAGGTTAACACATCTTTGGAACACACGTCCACTTCATGTCAAATTGAGGACCTCATTGGCCCTTTGCAGATGCAATCTGTACAATTGCATGGGTGAATGTAATTACACCACATGTGTTCTACCCGTGTATACCCTGGACATGGGCAGTAGGTATTGAACGTGTTATTAAGGGTAAAAGATGGCTAGGTGTATGAGGGCCCTGGAACCATTAACTACGACATTTCAATGATGCTATGATACCATTGGCTGATGCAAAACACTGACTAACATCCACACACCAACATGGATGTAGTTAGACCATTACCATTACCTATTTATGCATACAAAGTACTCAACAGCACACACACACACACACACACACACACACACACACACACACACACACACACACCAAGTGTGCTGGAGTGAGTTTAAAACCCCTACCTATCTAACCTTACACACTACAGATCACAGTACTTATCACATGCACTACAGGTTACGTCTTACAGCAATATGGCTTTAGCTACTCTTATGGCAGTTGACATCAGAAGGCCTTGTGGCGAGAAAGAGTTCAAAGGCTTGCAAAACAGTGCAAATACCTGTGGAAAACACACTTGTTTTGTATGAAGATGCACGTACACGCACCCAGCAAGTGGCCTGGCGTGAGATTAGAACCCCTAACTACCTAGTCTTCCACACTACAGATCACAGTACTTATCGCACATAACATGGCTTAAGCCTGAATCTCATATGGCTTTAGGTACTCTTATGGTTGATGACATCAGCAGGCCTTATGGGGGAAAAGACTTTGGGACCTGTATCAAGTGCAAATGCCAAAAAGTGCAGTCCCATTGCAGTTTTAAATTTACATTTGGTTAGAAGGGAGATGCTCGTACACACACGCACTGATTGGACTGGTGTAGCATTAGAATCCCTACCTATCTATTGTCATACACTACAAATCACAATGCTTATCACACAAGCCACAGCTTAACTGTGATATTTCCAATGATTGCAGTTGATGTTATCATAGAAAACATAAAGATGCCCTATGTCTAATGGGTTGGTAGGGCTCATAATCACACAGCTTCCTACTGTCAACTGCAGCTAGTAGTCTAACAGTGAGATGACTGTTTTGTAGCCTAGCTATGTGTCAATAGCCTCTGTTTGGACATATGAGTCTGTATGCATGTGGATGGACAGGCCTGTGTCAAAAGAAAATTTACCCAGGCAATGAGTGTGCACACAACATAATACATTACAGCAGTTGCACTGTTATTGATGTGTATTTGTTGAAATGAAGCAAACACAGTGGGCTGTAGTGAATGTGGGTGTTCTTGCTGGTGTAGCCATATACATATGACTTCACAGTATATGTAAGTATTCCTATGCCATGCCATACATTTCAAGGTATCCACATGATCTGTTAGGGAGACGTGGTATGACTCACTACTATTCAGCTGTTTGAAGTACACAGGTGTGACTCATGAGTATGTGTTCTTCACAGTACATTGTGTTCTGCTGTCACATTTGGTATCATTTACACATGATGGGTGAAGATAGACAGAACTGTGAACTTCAGATAGCCCAATAGTCCTACGATTGCAACATATGTTGGTCTATGCAGCTGCAAATGTCGGAAAGTGCATTATGTAATGCTGAGCCTTTTCCTGTGTCCCTTCCTCCAATGTTTTACGTGTCATAGTGCAGGTTTACTATCCATGATCTGTGTATGTAGGGCAATACAGACCTACACACTCACGTATATATATTTTGGTGGCACAGTGGTGCAGCGGTTAACGCTGTCGCCTCACAGCAAGAGGTTCTCTGGTTCGATTCTCGGCTGGGGTGCCTTCTGTGTGGCATTTGCATGTTCTCCCTGCATTTGTGTGGGTTTCCTCTGGGTACTCCGGTTTCCTCCCACATTCTAAGACATGCTTCTGGAGCATTTCTCCCTAGGCCTCTGCTGAAAACAGAATCTGTGGAACCTAGTCAGACTTTCCCAGTCAATAAATGTTAAATAAAACAAAATAAAAATAAATATAGATAGATATATCTGTTTATCAATATAGAAATATATATATATATATATATATATATATATATATGTATATATATATATATATATATATATATATATATATATATATATATATATATAGATAGATATATATGTTTATCAATATAGAAATATATATATATATATACAATATATATATTTTATTAAACAAAATAGTGCATGGGGTAATAGATTTTCAATCGGCTTAACTAAGTGTGTGACCATGCTAAGTGACATTTTGGCTTGTTTTCATGTTGCTTAGCAACTAGCAAATGGGAGGTGCACTGCTGACACTTGAGACTTCCTGTTGCATAAACTGACTCCATCCCACAACAAGGAGTACTCCAAGCCAGGAATCTGAGATGACTTGGAAAACTGCAAACTGGATAAACCTGCATACCCAGTTCCTCACTTAATCTACAGTTTCAATCACTGTGTGCTGCAATTTGTGCAGACATGCCCAATCTGTAACACATTTGTACAGTATACCTAATATCAAGCCATCTGCATACAGACTGTAGAACAACTGTGATGTGAAAGATAGGTCTTCAGACAACTGAAATGAAAGTTGGGTCTACTACAGAGCCTTTTGGGACACCCTGACTGTAACCATAAATATCACTTGTCCAATTTGCTGTATAATACTTGCCATGTCCTATATGTAAGCCATGCAGCTATCCATCTTCTTTAGAGTGCATCAATACCTAGTTGTTCTGATGTAGTGATCAGTATGTTGCGTATAGGTCTGTCAATTCCATATGAATCACATCACAGCAAAAAACCTTCATTCACAACTGTTATTATATTGTTATACTACACCATGTTACAGGAGGAACTGGATATGTTTTCTACATACACACGCTGATATATATTTTTATATCCCAGCCTTTACATTTCTGCTAATAAGTTATCCCTTAGTAACAATGTACTTATTAAATAGATCTTAGATCCGGGACACAGATGCACATGCATAATTACTATGTTAATAAAATCATACTTGTATAGCACACACAGAGACAGTCTGTAAAAAGATTTATGTATTTATACTTCATGTGCATAATAGTCAGATATGGTAGGATTAAAACCGCAGACACCATCACACAACTTACCTGCCTTATTCCTTTGAGACATAGAGGGTGACAGATGAGCAAGGAATTGTTCATCACATCATCACCTGCATAAATATGTACTGTGCTATTCTCAATTAAATTACACATGAAATGTACTTTCCGATTGTGCATTACTATACTGATGCTGTGTGGCATACTACCTGTGTGAAAGGTCATACAGCATAACTTTAGTGTTATGGCAGTTACATGGGTACAGTGCTGTTTTTCGGGTTGGAGAAGTAATGCACATGTTCTGCCAGGACACAAAGTAGTCTATCAGTTAACCTCACTTTCTAACATGTCCCTTGAATGATGTACCAGTAATCTGTTGCAGTAGGACTGCATGAATATTCCATGCATGAGGCCTACCGACTTCAAAGGTGACATGTTAGTGGAATGTTTGTCAGTAGCTCCATGTGGATGTACTGTTTGTCCAAATATGCCAGTATAGTAGCCTGCATATTGTACCCCATCCAGAGCTATAATGACCTAACATAACAATCTACAATAATACTGTGTACGTTATGGACATACCTTGCAAGTGCAGCAGTTGACAAGATTGTATTAAAGGGCTGACTCTGTGTGATTCAAGCAGTACACAGCCAATACATAGATAGGCACAGGATGTGTGAGTTGGCTGGCATCACTGTTACCATCTGTATGTGAGTAGGAGTGAGGTGTTAGTCCCTAGGTCCCTAGGTTATCAGTGAATGTACTATGCATTGTCTCTTAGCCAAAGCCAGGGCATACTGGGCAAGCTTATGTCTGCCTACAGGGACATCAGCAGGGGGTTCCTCCTCTGTGTCCTCCGTGACTGTGGCTGTGGTAACCCAGACACTGGCGGGGGGCTGTGTATCCATTCCTTTTGTTGATCCTGATGCAGCTGTTTCCACGGGATCAGATTGTGTAGCATTGCACATACTGTAAATATATGTGCACAGGTGGCTGGGGTATACTGCAGGGGTCCACCAGATATATTGAGGCACCAGAACAATGTCTTCGGAAGCCCAAACTCAAGGTCTATGATGTTCCTATTTTGTGTATGTGCCTCATTATGACATTCTTCTTTGGGTGTGTGTGCATTTATGATGGGTGTCATCACCCACGGTTGCAGGGCATAGACAGCATCCCTTAGTAAATGGCTCTGTGGGATGTCCCCCCTGGCAAACATCTGGTACAGCTGTGAAGTGTGCCAGATATGGGAGTCATGATAACTGCCAGGATTGCCAGCACACATACCTATGATAATCCCCTGGGAATTGCACATGACTTGACAGTTTATGGAGCGGTATCCCTGTGTATATAGTCCTAATAGCAAGAAGTTATTATTTGACATTGTACTGCTTACTAACCAAATACCAAAAATGCAAAACTCTGCCTACCACATGCTGAAATGAACTACCATAATGTATACCTCTGCCTACCACATGCTGAAATGAGTCTATAATATACCTGCATGTAGTACTGTTAACATGAAGTTAATATTTGACTATTGCATGCTATATTGTATTGTATTACTATTGCATGCTCATATTTGTGGTTAGCATAGATTCTACTCTGCTCACCAGGTGGTGCCTTGATGTGTATATGAGTGCAATCTATGGCTCTCAGTACTTCAGGATAGTGTGCTACATGGTAGAAGTGCTGCATAGTGGTGGCCCTCACCTCAGGTTCAAGGGGAAAATATATGTGCTTACTGGCATGTGGGACCATAGCATCCAGAAACTGGTCGAGTATCCTGGATGCAGATGCCTGTGAGACTCCATTATGTCCCCAGTTGGGCTTTGAAAAATACCTATAGCTAGTATCCTAAGGGCTACACATACCTTAGTTTCCACTGGGATGGGTTCCCCTCTGTTAGCTCAGGCTCTGAGTTGAGGGTGGCAGAACACAGTGAGCTGTTGTAGTATGTCCCTGTCCACCCTGTAGTCCTCTACAATCTCCAGCTAATGTAGCTCCTGGTAGGTTACCCTGGGCCTGAAGACTCTTCTCCTCCTCGGCCTAGGCCTATGGTCATCAGCAACAGCAGCACTGACTTCAGCCTCTAGCATATGCAGATATAAAACAGCTGCAGCAGCCCCTAGCATTATTCAGTTTAAAATCACCAAGTCTGTACTTCACTGGTTCAGAGTATTGAGGAAAAACCAGAATGTAGGGTGTATGCATACTTTATACAGTTGTGGTGTAGGTCCACCATGTGGGACTGCCTAATATGGATGCATGTTGGCTGCTTAGAATATAATTAACATGATTTAAAGGCCCTAGTTATCTGCATGCCATGCTGCACAGCACCACGTAGCTTAGCATACAAAAGTAAATATTCTCAATTGAATATTTCCGGTTTAAATTAATAGCATCCTATGGCATCACTGAGCCCTGGGGGGGGTCGGTATTGCGAACATGCTTAGCTACATGACGTGCCGCGTGAACACACACACAAAATCTGCTGAAATTAAACATGATGTTACCCACATTCACTGGGAATGTCAACATTGTGTAGGAGCCTACATGAAAAGGGTCTGCAGACATGGTTGCTCATTTTAGTAATTCAACAAATTCACCTAATTTACATACATATTTGTAGTGACAGCCTTGAAATTACACAGAGCATACTCATGTGTGCCAGGCAACAGCATGAATCCACTGTTATACAGAACTGATGCAAGGTCCTACAATACATTTCTGTGACATATATTTATCAATTGTTTTTTTATTTTTTTTTTTTTTTTTTTTGCATTAAGCTTGTTTTCACATACCGCAAACAAGTGGAGATTTATAAAAAAAAGTATTATTGATTATACATTTCCCCATGCGTTTTTCCACATTCATAATGCATTTTTCCCCAATACTCCTTGTGCTACACCCTTTTCAGGAGAGTTATGTCCATATTTGTGGACATTTTCATCCTCACTGTCTGTGTAGACTCCTGTACAAAAAACATTTCTGTGTACACTCTGAACACAGACGCAGAGTCTACACAAATGACTTTCTGGTTGTTGGATCACTTCCGCTACCTAATTTTCATATAATTCACCTGTTTATGCAGGAATTTACAATACATAGATCTTTCCTTGTTCACACAGCTGAGCGAGGCTTACTGAATCTCAAATTGTTCATGCTCATGTACACACCATGCCACAATGCATACATGAAAAAAAATCATGTGGGACTTATTGAATTCCCCCCTTATCTTACAGCAAGAATTGTGAAAACCAGTTCAAACATGCCATAATTATCCCACTACCCAAGCAACAAAATGCTAAGTCTCCCATCCATTTCTGACCTATAACTGATCGGCATCCTCAGACTAAACTTGTAGAGAAATTATTTTACAAACAAGTATGTGACTACATAAATAGTCACAGCCATCTGTCTGATGTTCAGCATGGCTTCACAAATGGATTAAGTAAATTGACTGCCCTTTACTCAATAACTAGTAATATATGCAACATGTGAATAATGGCCAATATACTACAAGAAAAATTTTAGATATGACTTGGGTATTTGAAACTGTTGATCACAGCCTCCTTTTGCATAAACAAGAGTTGTTAAACTTTTGAACAGGGTCAGTGAAATGGACATGTAGCGACTTACCAAACAGAACAATTGTGGTAGCAACAAATGAAGTAGTCATAGAAACAGGGAATTAATTTATGGTTGTACCACAGCATTCAACTGTCCCAGGCAGAGTCCAAGCTAGGGCAAAGTGAAGAAGGAAGCAGCCCCGGGTGTGCCTGGAAGTGCAGTTCTGTGAATAAACTGCTGCATTTTATACAGTATCAGCATGCCAGCATTCATTTAACCAGACACAGCTATGCAGCTGTTTAAACTGATTTATCTGTATGGTAAGTACAACAGTGCAGAAATAAGTAATGCAACCTACAACTAGCATTTGCTACAGTGCAATACTGAGGTTTTTTTTCTATGATTTTAATTTTATGGCATACCAGACTGGGGGACTGTCCAAGGTGTCACCAGCTACGTCTGCTTTTGTCCTAGGACCTCTGTTATTCTTATTAATGATTAATCATATCACACTTGAACTACACACCTTAAACCTAATCCTATACACAGACAATATTTTTTTATTAAATTCAGATAAGAATGTCAGTAATCTGCAGTACAAAATTACAGAGTGACTTCAAGAATATCATCATCTGTACTGCCAATAACAAACTATTGATAAACACCAACAATTCTGCTTTGATGGTGCTTACTACCACAAAGAAAGTATTAAATATACCCCATACAAATATTAAATGCAGAAAATAATCTTGTCCTTAGTGTGGATAAGCACGAAATACTTTCTTTTAAACTAAATACCACTTTTATTAATGCCAGAGGTTACAATACCTATCACAAAAATGTTAATTCTGAAAACTGAGTCTGTCCTACCTTAACTAGTACTCCACTCAAGCCAAAACACTCAGATATTATAAGAAGCTACAAGATTGCTAGATTTGCATATCATGCATAATGTTCCTCATTCTCACTGCTAAAGTAGCCAATGGATTGTATCCTGCTAAGGATATGTCACCTGGCCAGCTTCGCAAAGCTCGAACCCCCTCCCATATAGTCAGTCTAGGGGGTCTTTCTTGCTGTGTCATTCAGATACATGTCTGAGATTTCTCTGGTGCAGCAGCCGGAAAAAAGCTTCCTGCCACGTAAATAAGACTCCTTTCTGAGGACCCCTTCCACACACACACAAATTATATTTTGAATAGTTTTGGTATGTATGGTGATATGGTATGTGGTCTGTACTATGATTATTTTTATTTTTTTTCCTGATTAAGATATTATGTGCAATGATATGTTATGACTGACAAAACCTTGGATTGTACCTTTGTTTTTTGTATATTTTACTCTGTCTGTGGAGCTTTTCTCCCCGGGCTTCCACTGAAAATGGACATATATCCAGTTGGACTAGCCCGGTCAACAAATGTAAAATACAAATAAAATAAAAATAGTTTTAGTGTTTTACTGTTTTTTTGGGGTTTTTTTTGCAGCAAATAGCTGTATGTCCCTTTAAGATTATTGTTTTTTAAGGCACATTGGTAGATATTCATCAGTTACTGTCTGTCTAGTGATTTCTCTCTAGGATTTGGCCATCATTTAGCACTCTAGGGTTATATTTCTTGATTTTAAAATGTTACATTGCCTTTCAATATCCAGAACTGCCAGGACTATATGTGGACATTCATTCTGAAGTGTATCAAAATTTGAAAGAATTTTCTTCTTCCTTAACATCTGAAGGTAGGTCTTATGTGATTCAGAATGCGTTTAACTGTTTTTAAGTTTCTAAACATGCCTTAAAGAGTATGTATGATTGTGATGATACTCTTTTCAGGGCTTCTACTTCAGATATTGTTAGGAGTAGATTTGTTTGGGTATATGACCAAAACTTTTCAGATGACTTAGTCAGAATGTTTTCTTTTGAAATACTCAAACACTGGGATGACAGAAGTAAATGAATGCAGGGAGTTTCTAAAAATTTTCAGGTCCCCAAATTCTTCACATCTAAAACCTCTACCCCTTTCAAAGGGCAAAATAAAAAGAGAACGTAGGCTAATAACAAACAAGCACCCAAGAGAAAGTGGTAGGAAGGTAACAGCCCCAAACCCCCAAAACAAAATAATTTTCTAAAAATTGTCAGCATCAGATTCAGAATGGCCTTGCCATAGAGCTGATCACCTTTCCTCATCCTCCTAGCCCTGTTCCCCTTCCACTTTCAAGTCATATGTCCCTCAGTGTTCTGGCTTGGTGTCAAATAATTTAATCATATGGGTTTTTAAAGGTAATTCCCTCCTTTCAGGGTGATTCCCTCCTCACCATCCAAACCAAGCAGATTTGCTTCCACAGATGCTCCAGCACATTAGAAGCTGGTATCATAGAACAAGTTCCCACAGAACACTTAGTTAGGGACTTTTATTCCAGAATGTTACTGGTCCCCAAAAATAGAGCCCTTGTGGAGATCATTTTTTGGATCTCTCCTTCCTCCATCTCTGTGTGAAGATTTAAAAATTTAAGATGTTGACATTCCAGTGTTTGCTCTTTTCCCTGATCACTCTATTATGGTAACCTTAGACCTCAAGGATGCTTACCATCACATCGCAACTGGATATAAGTTCAGCAGGTTCCTATGATTTTGTGTATCTGGGTCACACTGTCAGTTCTGTGCATTGCACTTTGGACTATCTACTGCAGCAAGAGTGCTTACTAAGTGCTTGGCTCTTGTCATGGCTCACTGCAGGCATTATTTAGAGAAATTGCTTATTTGTGCAGCATCTTTGCTAGATGCCAGAAATCCTTATCAAAGGTTTCATGACTTCTAACCCAAATTAGGTTTTCAGATAAAAATACAGAAATTCTGACTGGCTCTTTCACAAAGGATTGCATTTTTAGGGTGCCTTATAGACACTCTCATGCAAAAAGTCTTTTTACCTCAACACAAAGGGGGAGTGTTCCTCAACTTTTCTCATCTGACTCAGGCTGCAGCCAGATAATTCCTCAAAGTTATAGGCCTTATAACTTCTATGATCCCAATGATACCACTAGCTAGGCTGCACATGAAAAAAAAAATCATTGGTTCCTAAATAACATGTGGGCACAGTTATCTGCTACACCTAGATTTTCAAATCCCACTGTTGGGATTTCAACAGCTTGAACTACAGTGCTGGAGGGTTCAAATAGCTTTCAATCCAGGATTTTCTTTCTCTCTTTATACCCCAACACAATCAGTCTTGACAGACTCTTTAAATTTGCCTTGGAGTGTAGCTTCTATGGGAGTAAAAGTGCAACGTCTGTGGGACAATTCAGACAGACAAAAGTGCATAAATGCAAAAGAAATGCTGGCTGTGATTCAAGTTGCAAAAACTTTGTCATCTTTGGCAATCACACCTTCTTCAGGTGATTATAGACACCACCACAGTAATGCAATACTCAAGCAAACAAATTTTGTGCTTAAATGTTATGACTTTATGTCTGTTAAGTTCTCATTCTGAAAACTGTGTCATTTTCATATTTGTGCTTGAATGTTATGACTTTATTATGTCTGTCTAGTTTTTCATTCTGTTAGACATATGTATCTTGAGGTTTTCTCCCTGGGCATCTGATAAAATGGGTACCTCATGACCCAACTGGACTTTTTTGCAAAATAAATAAATAAATAAAGTCTAAATAGAATGCTGTAGCTCATGCAGTGCACATTAACTATTTAAATATTACGACATTTGCTGTTGATATAACACCTCTGTACATATGTAAATAGATAGTATTCAGTTGCTTAATTGACAGTCTCTCAGAATGTTGTATTCCCTTTTCTTATTAAAATCTAACAGCTGCTTTAAATCAAGCCTTGTTGCTTGTAAATATACAATCCCCCGGATTCACAAATCCTCCATGTAAGACTTAATAAGTCTTACTCGGAGGCTGCAGTTGAACGGTATGATGTCAACATGCCAAGAATATTCATGAGGGCACGCTGACTCAACTGTAAGTCTTGCACGGACCGTGTAGGAAAGCAGGGGGTGTGTCCAACTGCCGAGCAGTCTAAATGTCCACACCCCTGCAAGGGTTCGAAAAGTAAAATGAAAACACACAAGAGCGAGTCCGCTCAAATGTCCTTGCACCCAACACCACTCTCCCTGACATTATAAACCCCCATCACAGTTATAACAAGTAAAACATTAATTTTGTTTTCTTTTAAATTCCCAAAATAGCTGCCCGTATTTGCGCATGTGACACCACCACAGTAATGCAATACTCGTGCAAAAAAATTGTGCTTAAATGTTATGACTTTATGTCTGTTAAGTTCTCATTCTGAAAACTGTGTCATTTTCATATTTGTGCTTGAATGTTGTGACTTTATTATGTCTGTCTAGTTTTTCATTCTGTTAGACATATGTATCTTGAGGTTTTCTCCCTGGGCATCCACTAAAATGGGTACCTCATGACCCAACTGGACTTTTTTGCAAAATAAATAAATAAATAAAGTCCAAATAGAATGCTGTAGCTCATGCAGTGCACATTAATTATTTAAATATTACATTTGCTGTTGATATAACACCTCTGTACATATGTAAATAGATAGTATTCAGTTGCTTAATTGACAGTCTCTCAGAATGTTGTATTCCCTTTTCTTATTAAAATCTAACAGCTGCTTTAAATCAAACCTTGTTGCTTGTAAATATACAATCCCCTGGATTCACAAATCCTCCGTGTAAGACTTAATAAGTCTTACTCGGAGGCTGCAGTTGAACGGTATGACGTCAACATGCCATGAATATTCATGAGGGCACGCTGACTCAACCGTAAGTCTTACACGGACCGTGTAGGAAAGCAGGGGGTGTGTCCGACTGCCGAGCAGTCTAAATGTCCATGCCCCTGCAAGGGTTCAAAAAGTAAAATGAAAACACACAAGATCGAGTCCGCTCAAATGTCCTTGCACCCAGCACCACACTCCCTGACATTGTAAACCCCCATCACAGTTATAACAAGTAAAACATTAATTTTATTTTCTTTTAAATTCCCAAAATAGCTGCCTGTATTTGCGCATGTGTGCGCGGGTGTGCCCATTGCTTAGCTGCAGTTAGCAATTCCAACATGGAAGAGCATAAGAAAGAATATTTATGCAAATCGCACACAATAGCGTAATGGTAGAGCGTTCGCACAAAGAGGAGGCATTCACGGTTCGAGTCCCACCACTCCCCTTCTTATTTATGTTTTAAATCAGTATATGAAATAATACCTGACATATATGATTAAAATATTAGTAAAAAGCAGTGAAATGGCCTATGTATTAGTGAAGAAAATATATATTTTTAAAGGATCCTGATATATCATTGCCCGCAGTTAAGCAGCACTTTACCCAGCGAAATAGAGTTGCCCAGAGTTAAATAGCACTTTACCCAGTGTAATATATTTGCCCATAGTTAAATATCGCTTTGCCCAGTGTAGTAGAGGTGCCCATAGCTAAATAGCGCTTTAACCAGCGCAATCTGTTTGTGCGGACGTGCGCGCTGCACCAACCAGGGCACTGTAGGCAACGTGGAGCAATGTAGAGCAAAGTTGCTTCAACACAGTCACACACCCTAGCCTGTCTGGACAGTATTAAAATAAAATGAATTGTCCACCGTCATGAGTCAAGACTCCTGCAGAGCCAGTTCCAAGGGATGGAGTACAAGGCAGAGGCTTGGAACCGGTTAGCTCATGACCTCACCAGTGCCACAGGCATTCCTCGGACTGGTGAGCAGGTCCATCACCACCATGCAGACCTGAAGAGATGGAAGCAGGACCGCCTGAACCAATGGATACAGGAGGCCCGTGGGATGCAAGATGCCCCACAACTGAGTAGGTAGCCATGGAATGCAGTATGCAAGAATTGATCATTGATTCTGTATAATGGATAGGTATGTCTAAATATCCCTTCATTTACTTCACAGCTGCTGGTGACCATGCTGTGAATCAGCAAGCCTATGCAAATAGGCTGCTAAGGCTGAGCCACCAGGCAGATTAGTGATTATTCTGCATGTATTGTTATATAAAATAGGGAAGAGAGCATGAAAGAAAGTGTTGTAGTCCAATAATACAGCCATAAAATGCCCCGAATAAGTTCTCTGCATGTACTGTCATATAAAAAACTCAGAGAGTCAGAAAAAAAGAGTGTAGTAACCCATTAAGAAAGGTAAAATATGTCCAGAATAATATCTCTGCAGGTACTGTCATATAAAATAAGTGAGCAAGCTTGAAAAAGAGTGTTCTAACCTATTAATAAAGGTATAATATGTATTGAATATGTCTTCCATATGCACTGTTATATCAAATAAAGGAGCGAACCTGTGGAAAAGTGTGTAATGTAATTAATAAAGGTATAAAACCCGGAGTGTGTCTGTGTCACTTACTTTTGAATGTTGTTGTACCCTTGCATTATACAAATAGTACTGTTTCAATAAGTGCTGGCAACCCAGAGTTGTGCAGTCCCATCTAAAGTGGGTGATGGAAGTGCTAGTAGCTGTAAAGCATATATACAGTCCTCAACATTCAGTTACTGGCTGGCATGCATAAGTAAATCTGGCACATGAGTAGCATGTTAATTTGCTTCCCAGAAATCTGAGTGTGCTTCAAGAAATGCAGGGTTCTGTACAAATTGAAGTGAAAATGTCATGTGAAAACATCCAGTTATGTAGATAAAGAAATATAAATGAAATCAAGAAATATGTAGCAGTAACATCTGCATCTTGGACAGTTAGTATGTCAGATATAGGTCAAGTATATATTGAACTAGCCAAACCCATTACGCAACCTAATGCATGTTGGCAAGTGAAATAATACATGTAGGGGATATACACTTGCAGTCACTAGGAATGTAATGTAGACTAAAAGTACTTATAAGATGTTAATTGAGGTTTCTTTCTACACGCTACTGTATGTGCATAAACCATGCAATTCCACACCTCAATGGGTACGTATAATCTCAAATATTTGTTTGGACATATGTCCTATTGTTCTATAAATATTTGCATTCACTTTGATGCATGTGCCCTGTTCAAACTACCAATCATCTCTGCATGCTGTTGGAATATCCACTGTCGTTCAGTATATGCATGTGTTATGCTTGCTGTTTAACTGTTGGAACCTTGGTGTGTTGGGTTAATGGGAATATTACTGCATGCTGTTACAAGTAATCTGGAATGCTGTTGTTTATGCTGTAATTAAACACACCTAATCACAGAATGTATGGGAAGGCTGGTCCCAGCGGACCCACCTGTCCCTCCTCAGCTGTCGAGTGCACCTGGCACCAGCAGGTCCGGTGCCCAGCTCGGGCTCCCCTCCTCTATTGGTCCTGTGCCACCTTCGGGTGGAAGCGCTGCAGGGGATGGGGCTCACCACCCGCCATGCAAGCATGTGTGGAGAAGGGCCACCTGTCACCCTTCAAAGGGTCCAGGCTGTGGTGCATAGGGAGATCCAGCGTTCAGTCGCTGATCCCCTACGCCAGCTCAAGGCGAGAGTGGCGCGTCTCATGGGTGAGCCTGCCCATCCTAAGCAGCCCCCAGCACAGCCACCCTCGGGGCTGTGAAGGTGCAGTGGTGACTGCCCATGGGTGGGGATCTCAGTTCCACTGTTACCATCTGTGGGCTCATGAGCTTGCGATTTCCAAACATCCATCCCCATCAATTGTGTTCACCCACCTCATGTGTCATACACCGCCCCTGTATGCATCTTGTTTGTCTTGTCTGTTAACCTCCCCAACCTACCTCCCAAACATACCTACTTCCTCTACCTCACTTTCCACTCTCATCTGAAAAAAAAAATAAAAAGGGCAATCTGTACCCACAAAAAAATTACGCCCCATACATAGCTGCCCATTTCGCACACATGTCCACTGAACATGTAAACTGATAATTATAATTGGCAGTACACCATACTTTTTTGTCCTCACCCCTCTCCCAGGGGTGGAAGGTTTCAAATATCACTCCAAATTTATTGCATATGCACAGCTGTTGCTGGCAAAGAAATTGGCAGCTATGGACCTTCCGTACACCCGTCCTGCACATCCCAAGTCTGTTTCCATACTGTCTATCCCTCTTTGTGTCCCCTTTTTCACCACTTTCCTATCTCCCCATTTTCTTTTCTTTCAAAGAAATTAGCATGGGGGTTAGTGGGAGAAAGCACTTTTAAGCAGTAGTAAGCAGGTTTAAGCGAGTGTGCGCATGTGTGTGCTTAGCTAAGCATCGCTAAGCATCGCACAAATCCGTGCAAACCCACTTACAACTGCTTAAAAGTGCCTTAGTCACTCTGTTTCAGGGCCCTTGTTCTGCTCAGCAGAAAAGAAAAAACCTCTGCCAGTCTTGAACCCCAGACCATTGACACAATAGACTGCATGAATTACCACTAAGCCACAGCATATATACAAATAATTTGGTGCTGAAATAAATACATCATGCATTACAATGAGGGAATGTAAATGGAAATTAAGAATGGCATAACACAAATCCTGTTCTGTTGGCCTTTACCAGCAGTTGTTGTGGAATTGCATGACATGACTGTGAAAAAAGAACTAGCCATTCTAGCAGGGAATAATGTTACAGTAGCACCTTACAAACACCACACAGTATCAGACCAGGATAAACACTGGCAAAGTTGAATAGGGCAGAGGCCAGACTCCCCAACTGTGACTGCTTTTCAGGGATGTCCCTGATTTGTAAACAAATGTTAGCTGTGCCCCTCTGATTTACTCTGAAAAGTACTAACATTAGGCAGAAAAGTGGGGAATCACACTTAATGAATAATGTCAATAGGTGAGAGTAGACACTGCTTGCACGTCAGAAAAGGTGTAGTAATACATATGCTCCGATTCCCAAGAAAGTCTCAACTGCAATATGTCTGTAATATATTCTATGTGTATCTCACTTATATGTACCTTTCACTGAGGCCATTCAAATATATACCTGAGAGTATCTGAGGCCTGGCAGAAGCAGAAACACACAGGCATATCAGCATTCCTGCTGTTACACACTCTGCAAATAGCTTTGGAAGGAGTTCCACAAGCATGCCCTTATGTAGGAATACAACACAGAAATATCACAGGATGTAGCCATGTACTGCTACCAACCAACTGTGACAATGCCATTGTGCCAGTGCTGAAAAAACTGGTGTGGTGCACAGACAAAGAATAATAGGCTAACCTCTAGCTACCATCTGGATATGTCCACAGGTGGGAGCTACACAGACAGACTACTTGCCTTGATAGACTAACAGGTACACAGCAACCCTGTATGTTCAGCAAGATAAACCTCACACGATAATAAAAAATGCCTTTGCAGTTCTGCACCCCTACCCAAAGGTATGACATACCTGTGTATTCAGGCAAAAACAAAGGTGTAGGTAGGCATACTCAGTACTGAAATATGTCCAGTTGTGTGGAGCAGCCTGTGCTAATGTCAACACAAACAAACCACAAACTGTTCAGAAGTGAGTAACTTAATAATTACAGCATAGCAGTACACAAACAGTGCATGTGCCACAGGAATACATTGCAATAACCACATTTGTATGGCAGTTAATTGTCTAATTCAGAAAGAAAGTACATACTTCCATGTATCCTGTGTTAGCATTTGGAGGGGTGAGTACATGTCTACACTGAGAAGTGTGTACTGGAAGCAGCAACATTCAGGTTTGAGGACAACATGCATATCACTGGCTACAACCCTAACTTCAGATAGGAGACATATACCAACCTTTTGACTGACACAACGGTGTCCAGAGCAAACAAGCATGGGCCCCACCTTGGAAAGCTGAAAGGGCAATGCCTACCTAACCTAGAATTTTATAGCAGTGGGCTGCAATCACAGTGAGTACTGCAATTGCCACACAGCAGGCTGCATGCAATTACTGAATGGTGGGCAGCAATTGGTGCAGAGGCTGTCACATGCACATGTACAGATACTTAGAAAAGCAGGCTGTACCTGCTGTCCACACATGCAATCATATAATTGCTGGAACAGGGAGCTAGAGAGCGAGAGAGAGAAATAGAGACACAGACAGAGACACAGAGAAAAGAGACAGAAACAGAGACAGAAACAGACAGAGAAAACCCAAAACAAACAACCAAAAAAAAAAAAAAAAAAAAAAAAATAGTAACACCAGACAGAGCAGGGAAAACAAAGGTAAGGTATGCAACTCATATGTATGTGCCGGCATGTAGTAGATGTTCCTGAAGAGTACTCTACACACTGCAAATCATCCATATGTGGCAGCAGTACGTATCTATCTGTATCTGCACATGTGCATAGGGCAAGGGACATACTACAACTGTTAGTGAAGGGTGGACACATATATGTCGTTGAAGGTTGTTATGTGCATATATCTATGTAGTTCGTAGTGTGAGGCATAGAAAACAGCATGCAGTGCTGATATATGTCATGTGGAGGTAAAATGCTGTGGGACTGATTTGTCAGATCTGCTGTGTTACAGCCAGTGAGGCCTGCTAAAGCTACATGGGCTGAGGACACCAAAATGCATTCTGCACAACATTGTTCAATATAATCACATAACTGTACATCCCACAACTGTTACATAAGTGATATCCCCACCATGAAAGGTGGACTGTATATGTGCCTATATGTACATCTATATGTACAGCAATGGATGTGTACATGTATGTCTATGGATATGTATATATATATATATATATATATATATATATATATATATATATATATATATAGAGAGAGAGAGAGAGAGACACACACACAGGGTCATATGTACTGCAACAGGTATGTGGTGACCAAGGCATGGACTGTAGACAAGTGCCGATACTGCAGTGCCATTCCTCCTTTCCAAAACACTGTATCCATTAACTACCACATAGGTAGAAATCTACCTAACACTGAAAGTATGATAAGGGAACATGGGGCACAGGTGGACAGTAGCCTCCCCTTTGATTAAGACAGTGCCACACTAGACTTGTAATCTGTCTATGTGGTATGTGTCATGACAACAGGTGTGTCATCTAGGGAAATATAGGTCAGTGTTCCCCTCTACTCATCACAATGCCCTATGTGGTATGTACCTCACATGACAACTACAGCAAGTGGAAAGGCCACAGACATACCTCACAAAGGGTAATACTGGCCTCAAACATATGCCCTATGCAGACTGACTCAGAAAACCAAAGCTAGACTGTATTGCATACCGCCCACATAGAGATGACCTCTGCCAGACATACAGAGGTATGTCATACCCATATCTGTGTGACAACCACCATGGCAACATATCACAATCCCTCCAGGCTACACACTCCAGGGCCCTAAACCTTGTCAGGTCACTAAACAGCACATGCTGGAGGGATAGTTTCCTATCTCAGAGATATGCCATACTTTGGAATAGACCACCTAGCAATAGTAAACAAGGCTCCTCATTAGCAGTTGTCATAAATACCCCTGTGGATTGTTTGGGAGATTGGTAATACACCCCAGGAATCCCCTCTGTGGTTCTGGTTGACAGGGGCAAGTGAAATCAAAGTAAATGTGTGGCAGAGGCCAGGGTAGCATATGGCTAGGCTGCTGTAGGCCCTAGGGCCAATAGCATATCACCTACCTATGATGCTATGCACTCACACATGTACTCAATGCAATACCTGCTATGTGAGGTTGAATAAGTGTAACGCTGAATGTGTGCAAGGTCTGTAAAGGTGTGATAGCATAGTGTGAAGTTGTATCTGACATGGTAGTGTCTATCCTAGCTGTGAGGCCAGCAAAAGATGTGTATGTTATTGTTAGGCAGACATAGTAGTATGGCATATGATGTGACGTAGTTCCTTGTTGACAACTGTGGTGTCCCATTGTAGGCTAAAGTGATACATGTATGCTTAGTGAGTGGTATTGCTAGTGAATCCAACTCCCATATGAACTGTAGTACTACCTGAAGCTGTAGGCCTAAACAGCACAGTATGGTGTGTGTTCAGATTGCTTGGAAACACTGTCTTGTGTGTTTCCTGTAGTCTGCACAGAGGACATAACTCAGGCATAAGGGTTTGTAAGTAGTACTCAAGTGTTTGGTTTGGTGGTTTGTAAGTAGTGGCTCACAGTACTGTATGGTACACAGATAAAGCTCATCTGTGTTGGCATACAGTGGTGTGTTGCATGTTTGTCTGATGTGTGTGTAATTATGCCTGTACCATGGCGGCAACCATATGTGTGTTACAGAGTATACGTGTGTATCTAGCAACATATATACTCTGTTACAGCAGTATGCCACCTATATTAACAACTGTGCACATATGTTAGGCAGGGCTATGGCATCAATGACTAGGGTGCTTTACTGGTACTACTGTAACTGTACTTTACATTCATTGGAATGGATGACATCTTTGTTCATGCATTAGTGTGATATATACCCCTGTGGCAAAGTTGTGCATAGTGTCACAAACAGTGTGCCGGGTACTGTTGTATAGTGGTTTGATATATAGAGTGTGCCAGGCACTGTTAGTCAGTTGTGGCCTGAGAACCACTATGTGGTATTGAACGTGTGTATCCTCTGACAGACAAATGGATGGTATATATGTCAGTGAAGTGATATCTGTGGTTAAGGGTGTAAAGTGTGCCACAGGACTCTCTCACACATATTGTTCATTTCTCTTTCAGCCTGATGGCCTACCAACGTAACCCTTCTTACACAGCAGAGGAGGAAGAGGTGATCCAGCAAAGCATGGTACAGCACTACACACTGTTTTTTTCCAGAAGCAGCCAGTACCAGCATGAGTGGACTGCACTGTGGCAAGATCTTGTTCTTCGGGTAAATGACATAGGCATGCATAACCGGACATATGAGCAGGTACACCATAACTGCAGTGATTTAATTAGACATGTCCGGCGGCGTGTGTCTGATATCCATAGACAACAGCTTGCCACAGGTGGTGGGGTGGCCATTAATCCCCCCATCACCAGAGTGGAGAAGTTGCTCCTAAGCGTGGTGGCACCTGAACAACAACAGCAACTCCCACAGACATGTGTTGTCATGGAGGCCGGAGCCACCCAGCATGCTGATATGGAGCATGCAGGTAACATGCCCTATCTGTAGACTACAGAAACCTGTATTGTTAGATTATGTATAGATTAAGAAACTGAGGGTAATGCTGCTCAATGCCAGAAGTCTAAATCTCAAAATGCATGCACTCGAGGCCCTTCTCAGTGTGGAGAACATCGATGTCTGTGCTGTAACTGAAACCTGGTTCAAGGCTCCTGAGAGCACCCCGGCACTATTAGGTTTTACCTCATATCATGCGTTCCGGCCCCAAAACCCGGACCACACCACAAAAGGAGGGGGTGTATCCATATTCATAAAGGATACCCACACCTCCAGGTTGGTGGCAACGCATGAAGCTTCGGTAACCATCCAGGTGCAACTAACCATCGGCAAAACTGCTCTACAAATTGTAGCATGCTACAGGCCACCCTCTCAAACTCAGGAACCCCACACAGCCTTCCTGAAGACACTGGAGGGTATAAATGTATCTCCAAACACCATCATATTGGGTGACTTCAACTACCCGAATATAGACTGGGAACATTACTCAAGCCCTAACTTTCTAGCCCAACGGTTCCTGGAGTTCATAAATTCAAATGCCAGTCACTGTTCCCACGAGAGGAGAAAATATACTAGATCTCATTGTCACAAACATGGGGACAAAATGCTCCACACCGGAAGTATATCCCTCATTGGTGAGATCTGATCATAAACTAATCTCACTGGAAATCCACATCCCGCCCCCACCCCAAACAAAAAGACCACAGTGAAGAACTTCTCTAAAGCAAACTTCACACTACTCAAGACTGGTGTGGTATCCTTCAAGGCCCCTGAGCCAGTGGAAACCACAACCCAAGCTATGGAAGCCCTTACACATGCCTTCTATGAACACCTCCAGGACTGCATGGATCAGGCAATCCCAAATAAAACCAAGACTCTTTCCACAAAGGGCAAACGTCCAGTCTGGTGGACCCCAGCCATTAACAAACTTTACAATAAGAGGAGAAAGCTATTACATGATAGAACAAAATCCATAAATGGGAAGTCACCCCTGATCATTATTAGTAAAAAAATACAAGCACTCATAAAATCAACTAAGGCCAATTTTGAGAGAAAAATTGCCATGGATTCAAAGGACAGTCATAAGGCCTTTTTCAGCTATGTTAGGAACCTGGGTGGAAACTCCCAGATATGCTCAGAATTAGTCCAAAATGATACAAAAATCACTGAACCCACAGACATTGCCAACATACTGGCAGACAGGTTCAGTGCAAACTTCACCCCTCTCCCCTAAAGGAGAGATAACTATCCCAGCGGAGTGTAGCCTCCCAGACATCTCAAATGCGCAGGTGAAAGCTGCTCTCTCTAAAGCTAAAAATACAGCATCAATGGGATCGGATGGTGTCCCTGGCTGTGTGCTACACGAGCTAAATGAGGAATTAAACCCGCACATAAGGCAGCTGTTTAATCTCAGCCTTACCACAGGATACGTGCCCAAGGAGTGGCGTACGGCAACTGTGGTCCCACTCCACAAAGGTGGTGCCTCTACGGACCCTGGTAATTACCGCCCCATAAGCTTAACAAGTCTAGTCTGCAAAGCTATGGAGAGGATCATAATGGAGCTCATAAACAAAGATATATGGGACTTGCAGACATTGGACCCGACCCAGTTTGGCTTCGTCAAGGGCAGATCATGCCTTTTGAACTTGGTCGACTTCTTAGAAACAGTCAACAAGGCCATTGATGAGGGAAAGGCAGTCCATACAGCCTACCTTGACCTTGCAAAGGCTTTCGACACAATACCCCACTCGGGTATTGTAGAAAACTTACCAGCTTAAATGTAAACCCATATGTCACAAGATGGGTTGCAAACTGGCTTAAGGACAGAACCCACAGGGTTAGAGTTGCTGGCTATGTCAGACTCCAAGCGTCACAAGTGGTGTCCCACAGGGCTCGGTCCTTGGCCCCTATTGTTCGGCATCTACTTCTCAGAAGTACAGGCCAACATGGGAGGACTTTGGCTGACAAAGTTTACAGACAACTGCAAACTGGGCGCCATAGTGGAAAGTGCATCGGACACGGATATCCTTCAGAAGGGAATCATGGAAACAGATAGCTGGTTCCAGAGCCATGACCTGAAGTTAAACGCCAAAAATGTATAGTCATACCCTTCGGGAAAAACAAGGTAACCCCAAGCTACCATATAGGTGGCAATCCACTAAGCACAGAAGAGGTTATCAGGGACCTGGGGACCCAGGTTGACAGTGGCCTTTCTTTTGACACTCACATTGCTAAAGTGGTTAGAAAGACCTTCTACATTGCCCACCTGATCATGAAGGGATTCACATCCAGATCTAGTGAGGTGATTGTTCCCCTGTACTCTTCACTTATCAGACCAATGATCGAGTACATTGCCCCATTCAGGATGTATCGCACCTGACATCTGCAGCAATTGGAGAGACCCCAAAAGTTCCTCACCAAAAGGATAAAGGGACTCCAAAATCTGTCATATGCTGCCAGATTGAAGAAACTCCAGCTCTATTCAGTCGCATACCATCTGCTCAGAGGTGACATGTGCCTGACATACAAGGCCATGTCCAACCCGAATTAATGGACATGCTCCACCTCAAAAATCCAAATCCACCAAAACCACTAGAGCAAGCGACTTAAACCTTAGCACGGATATAAATAGGACATGCTGGAGGGATAGATTTATCACTCAGAGACTCCCTATGCTGTGGAATAAAATCCCGGTCCATGTGAGGCAGAGCACCTTGCTGGCTCTGTTCAAGAGAAATCTTGACCTGTGGATGGGAGATCGTAGGTTTACCCCGGGAATCATCTCTGTGTCACTGCTGGACAGAGGCACAACAAACTAATGGGTACAGTATTTTTTCATATAAGGGGTGGCGTAAGCCACAAAACTTTGGGCTAGGCGTATAAATGCCTTAGGGCAGATAGCCTAGTATAAACCTATGAACCTATGAACCTATGTCTATGTGAGATGTGTACTGTGTGTTTAGCAGTTGTGCTGCCTAGTGTTGTGCAATACTGATATTTGGAATATTATCTGTACACTTGTGACTGTCGACTGTTGTTCTACTGTAGTTTAGCAAACCCACAGTAGCAATGCCACAGTTGTGGCCACTGATGAACTCTCTCATATTCTCGTAGGTCCCTCTGGTTTGACAGCAGGGCAGACGATCCATGCTGGTGAGTGTGGTATAACTGCAATGTTGCTAATGAAATGTGCATGTCATAGGTGAGGTGTAGGCCATGTACACATAACACACCTGCGCATAATGCATGCCGTGCATGTTTGCTGTAAGACATTGCACAGTTCAGTAATGTCAGTAGCTGCCTCAATGACATGCAATACACAGAGCATCAGACACAGTTGTGGCAACACCGTACTGCACATTGGATAGGCATAGTTGCTACAGCTGTGCACAACATAACATGTTTATCATACGCAGTACATTTCAGCATGCTACATATGGCGTTACCACACACCTGCTTTAAGGTCACACTTCAGTATCCCACATGTCATCCACACACACATGATAAACCTCAGGGGTAGAGGCCTATCATGGGACTGTGCAACAATCTTCAACACATAACACAGTCATGTTAGGCAATACTCCCTATTGGGCAACCACACACCCATGTACAAAGTGGCTGTGTAATTGTGAACATAGCCACAGCACTGCAGTTCAGGTACAGCATGCTAGGTGGTGGTCTGTCACACATTAGTAGCTGTGAGTGACCACATGATGCATGATGATGATGGCTCATGGTACTACACCCCATCCAGTTACAGTGACCACAGTACTACACATAGCAGTCATTGCTTTGCACCTCAATGTTGTGTGTGTGCAAACATATGCACCTATACACAATATGCATAGCATGTTGTGTGTGTGCTTACATATGCCAGTATACACAGTATGCATAGCAGTCGCCATCTGTACAAAGTGACATATATGTCCTGGAATGCTATTGGGTGTTTAGGTCACATGACACACATTGCGTATGTGTGGTGTTTAATGTTGCAGTCATGTAGCATGCCATGTCATGGCTGGCACCGACATATCTGCAATATGTCCCACACTCACCATAACCACTGTACAATGGCCATGTCGAGCATTCGGATTCCTTCACGTCTACATGCACCACTCATCCCGTGTGTGTACATAGCATGCATGTGCTACACCTGTGTCCAGTATTATCTGCTATGGACACAGGCACTGTAATCAGACATGGAAATCTATGTGTCACACAGATAACACATGCAGCCATGGTATGTATACCTGTGAGTGATGGTGCACAGGACATTGCAGAGCTGATAATACTTGCACAGCAATGTTGTGTCCATGTACACATTGTGTTCCAGGGTGTAGCCAGTCACTGAACAACTATACACATGCATCAAAGCCATGTATACTGTCATTAAATAGGGCCATCTACACTCGCATTGCATGGTCTTGAGCAACACATATTCTGCATGCTGACATGCATGAGGTGACTGTATGCCTTGTGATACTGTCACCCACCTTCACCCATTATTGAGTATGTGTTGGATTGCTGGTGTGTGTGTGTATCTGCTGTAGTGAGGAGTGTATTTGTGTGCATGTGTTCATGTGTTCATGTTTGCATGTGTTGATGTGTTGATGTGTTGATGTGTTGATGTGTGCATGTGTTCATGTGTGCATGTGTGCAAACATGATGTACAGATTGTAAAATGTGTTTCCTGTCTTCCTCTCAGAGATGCTGAGTTTGGGGTGGCTGAATGCAGCAGGGAACCTGAAGTTACTGCCACAAATAGTGAAGATAATGAGACATGTATTGTGGCACAGGCAGGTTTGACAGGGTCTGTCGTTGGTCCACCAATCAACAGTACACAGCGTTCCACCCCATCTATGCGCACACTCATACTGCCAATACATCCCTCATCACCAATGGCCTTAGCCGAGGGACAGCATACAGTTGGCATTGGCCAAGATATTGTGGTACCCATGGCACTTGCATCCCCTCACAGCAGCCATACCCATATTCCTGGAATGGTACCACATAGGTGGATGTCCAGGGGTTCTTGGAGGAGTACCACTGGTTGTATTGCCCCTGGCATACATGCCCTCACAGGTCTTACAACCTCGAGTATGTTCCGGGCTGTAATGCAGGCACAGGCACATATGGAACGGTACACCAGACAGGGACTAAGGGTGCAGAGGGCCCATTACACCGCTATCAATGACAGCATCCGTGACCTTACCGGTGCCATCCAGAATTACACCGAGGTCATTGATAGATGTTGGGAGAGACATTAGATGCCCTCCACAATGTGTTTTCCATGAGCCAGGACCATGCAGGATGGTTAAGATGTCGACGCGGATGCATGCCAGCAACATCAACAGCTGGCAGTCGTCACGGATGGCCCATAGCTCACAGCAGCTCCTGTAGTGGCAGTACCAGCCCCAGCAATGCTGGGGCTGGCCTGTCAATTGACCATCCTAGTAGACCATGTGCACGTGGCTCTGGCCAGTCCCAGCAGGGACATGGGTCCACTCGACATACCTCTGCCTCTGATGATAGTACCTCGTCAGGGTTGGTACCCGATACTGTCCGTAGCACCCCTGCCAGGCACAGGTACTGTGTCCATGGCCAGAGACAGTGATCTGTACAGCCTGGCAGGTACAGTCTGTGGCTGTCCCACAACCTCCCTTATATGGTAGCCACATGGTGGAGCTGTGTGCATGCAGACACACACACATTAAGCAAACAACTAGGGCTCACACATATACACACACACATCACATCAACATTGGCCCATGCTATACTGTTGTCCCTCACACACACACACACACACGCACGCACACACACACACACACACACACACACACACACACACACACACACACACACACACATGTCAATTGGATGGGTCAATGTCGGGTTCTGGCAAACCAACAACACACCTTGTGCATATGATGGCACCTGTGCCACCTCCTGTCATCTGTAACATTGATGCAAGAACAGGCTAACATGGTGCTGCTGCACAGGGTGACACTATAGCAGTGTAGCAATATTACCAAGTTGTCAACAGGAAAGAGTAATGATATCTTTGTAGGTATATCTGAGCAGGCATGATGCATCAAAGCTCTGATTGTCAATGTAGCATTGTTTACAACAGTGTTAGGTCTGAGTATGTATTGTCCACCCATGTGCCACTTGGCTGAAGTGTATAGTGTTGTCAGCATGTGTTAGTGAGTGGACAGTACGTGTGTGATGTGTGCAGTACAGATTAGCAGGTGTACATCTGTGAACATGGTGGGTGCGCACTGTCTGCATGTACATGCATAGTGGACACATGGGACGTGTGACATACCCTGTTTTACACATTATTAACATCTCATAGTATCTCTCGATGGCCAGTATTCATTCTACTACAGATATGTACTAACATGGGTACACATGTGTGTATGACATGGGTTGACACTATGCTGTGGGTGATACTGTTAATATCTGTCAATGTTTTGCATTCTGGTAGTATACACAACCTCAACAGCATGACTATAACCAGTCATTAGATGATGTCCTGACAGCTGACACACAGTTGTAGGGAACTCAGTAACAGTGGGATCCTTCTGGTACTATACTATAACAGCAACCAGTGGTATTGACCGCCACCCATTTCTGGGACCACACCTGTTTGGCATATAGGTCTCTTAGGTACATGCAAACACACTAGGGATATGTCCATCCACATTTGGAAATGCATGCATTGGCCTACAATGCATTCTCTGGATAGGACACATATCCTACACAAGGGTATCATACAGACAGATACATGTTGTCCAACACATGCTGTATTGCACTAAGCTGACTATGGCATAGTCATCCACATTTACTATACATACTATCCCAACAATACCACATAGGTGGTAGCCCCCAACATGTATGTTGGCTACCAATGAGTACCTACAGCCACGTGTTATGTAATCTGTCCCTTGGTATCCACATATCCAGAGGTATTGTGGAGTCCCTCGGTGTATCACATAAGACACATATCCACAAGGCTGTTGTACACCTATAATGACTGTCCATTATTGCCAGTCGTTGTTGTGTATGAACATGTCTGACATATACCCCAGGCAAGTACCCTCACTCACACTACTCTATAGTAACTGTCATGGGTGTGTGTGGCACAGATGACCTTGGCCACAGATCACTACAGTGGCCGGCCTTGTCACATACATACATATGTGACCTACGATCTGAGAAGCAGCGACACAATCTTTCAAAGGAAACAAATGTATTCATGTAGTATGCAGGCTTCACACCTATGTACTAATTGAGGTCACATGTACATATATTTATTTGCCACACAGATACCTGATGTGTGCAATGCACATACTGTTTTAATCCTTAATAGTCATACCATAGTAAAAGCAAAACCCACACTGTTTTGACCAACAGTGTCACACACACACACACACACACACACACACACACACACACACACACACACAGCAATTGCAAGATTCAACCCCCTACCTCACTATGTTATGATACTAGAGAGATACACATTAACACGGCATGCTATATGCTTTACTGGGTGATTTGTTTTCTCCTGCTATATTTGTAGGATGTTGACATCATCAGACTTTCCAAAGAGGAATGTATCTCTTTTAATGTGTTTTCCCAGTCTCCAAAAAGGGCACTCTTCTTAAAGGAAATCACACCCATATACACAACCCCACACACACTGTTAGTGTTTGCAGGATTTAAACCCCTACCTAACTATGTTATGATACTAGAGAGATACGCATTAACACGGCACAGTATATGCTTTACTGGGTGATTTGTTTTCTCCTGCTGTATTTGTAGGATGCTGACATCATCAGACTTTCCAAAGAGGAATGTACCTCTTGTAATATGTTTTCCCAGTCTCCAAAAAGGGCACTCCTCTCAAAGGAAACTACCCACATACACCCCCCTCCCACACAGTCAGCAATTGTAGGATTCAAACCCCTACCTAACTATGTTACGATACTAGAGAGCTATGCACTAACACAGTGCACTATATACTTCACCGGGTGATTTCTTTTCTCCTGCTATATTTGTAGGATGCTGACATCATCAGACTTTCCAAAGAGGAATGTACCTCTTTTAATGTGTTTTCCCAGTCTCCAAAAACAGCACTCCTCTCAAAGAAAAGTACACACATACACAGTCAGCAATTGCAGGATTCAAACCCCTACTTAACTATGTTGCGATACTAGTGAGATATGCATTAACATGGTGCACTACATGCTTTATTGGGTGATTTGTTTTCTCTTGCTATATTTGTAGGATGCTGACATCATCAGACTTTCCAAAGATGAATATACCTCTTTCAATGTGTTTTCCCAGTCTCCAAAAAGGGCACTCTTTACACACACACACACACACACACACACACACACACACACACACACACACACACACACACACACACACACACACACACACACACACACACACACACACACACACACACACACACACACACACTTAACTATGTTATGATACTAGAGAGAAATGCATTAACACGACTCGCTATATGCCTTACTGGGTGGTTTCTTTTCTCCTGCTATATTTGTAGGATGCTGACATCATCAGACTGACATGGTAATGTGTGTACACTTTGTTTTATGCAATCCCAGGAATGAGCCATGTGGGTCAGCAGGTGTCAACAGCTTGAACAGGACCACATAATTCTTAGCTTGTGTGATCTATCTGTGGACAAATTGACATTTCTTCATAAGTCAACGCATATTTATGCACAGATTGTTGGTTTTGTAGATTTATCTGGGATGTTGATAAAGGGCTATTCAATGTCTATGTGAGACATGTGTAGCTCCGTTCAGTGATGTCTGTCTTGGGTGGTTGCCTTGCAAACAGTTTAGCATGTTTGGGAACCATGATCTGCACATGAACATACCACAGTTGGTAGGGTTGTGTGTTTGTCAGCTTCCAATAGCTCTTTTTATGACTTCAACCATGATGGACTCCATGGCCCTGCAGATCAGACTTCATAGGCTTACTGGACTATACTTCCCATGGTGTGTTGTGCACCAACACTTGTGGGGAGTGCCATATGTTGCTGTAACACATTCAACAGTTCCAGATCCTGTGGAGAGGGTGAGGCTCCACAGACTGTTCAGGTGCAGGGTCTGTTTGTTCTGTAGTTCATTCATGACACATATAGGGAAACAATGTAATCCAATTGCTGCAATGCTTTCGGCTTTGGGGGGAGCTGTTCACCCATTCTACATGTGATATCTCCAGGTATGATGATAGGGACTTTCGTCAGTGGGAGGTAGGTATGTATATATGGGCCTGTCTGAGGATGTTGGCATTGTCAGTCAGTTACAGTTGGCCCTGACTCAGGACATATATGAGTGTACATTGCTATTTATGACATAGCTGAAAGAGGTGTCATGATTCCGTCTGGATTCCTTTGCAGCTACTCTTTACAAAACACCGACAAACCTGAGCACTAATCCCTGTTATGCTCTTTTACACACTTAACACCCTACTGATCCTTTGTGATCAGTCTACAGAGTTTGTCATCATAATATCCTGGCATGTCCAGGGGTCGGTTTCATTTGTACTCTCCAGCCCAGCTGGTGAATATTGTGATTTTGACACAATTTCACAACTGCCTCATGTACACAGACAACCCTCTCCTCCTCCCAACAAACTCAGATATATGTGAGAGATGCAACTATATAGACATACAGGAGGCTGAGCTCTCTCAACCCATGACTGGCAAAGTCTATCAGGTGGTGAAGGTAACCACACACAACACATATCAGTCTCACATAAACCTATAGCGACAGCAATCAAGTCACATTATCACACATAAACATACTCGGAGGCTCTAAATAATCTCTGCCTAAGCAGCAGAGACCTCCAAAGCAGACACACAAACAACTGCTACCCCACTACAATACCCACATATCACATAGTTCACGATGTCAGTGTGCCACACAGTCACTGCCCTTCGGGCTAAGCAACACACCTAATACACTTGTAATAGGTGACTCTTATTGTCAGACACACTGACGTCCCACTCACCAGGCCGAACAAGGGGATGGTCACTTTGAGCCAGGATCCGCCACATAACACATGCGTTCAGGTCACTCGAAAGCAAGTACAGAAATGGCTCCATCATTGTCCATGCTGGTGAGTAAAACCTCAGACGTTCCTCCCTGGACCACATGACATGATACATGGAGGAACTCTCTGATCATGTAGGCCAGGCCAGTATGACCCTGACCTTGTGTAGCATCTTAGACTCACCAAGTATGATGTCACAGTATGCAGACAAACTAATCATGTTTAACAGTTGACTAACATATTGGTGTCATTCAAAGGGGATCCAGTATCTGTCAGCTTGGGGTGACATGCTCGACATGCCACATAGCTTCACTATGGACAGCTTGCACCTGTCATCCTTGGACTTTCGAATACCGGCTAAGGCTCTTGCTACCACCATAGTGCCTTTTTTTAAGTGGGGCTCAAAAGACAAACCCACCTCCATAGACATTAGAGTAAATGAAACTAAGGGTAATGCTGCTCAACACCAGATGTGTTACCCTCAAATTGCGCCCACTCAGGACTCTCCTCAGTATGGAGAATAGCGATATCTGTGCACTAACAGATGCCTGGTTCAGGCTCACAAATGCACACCAGCACTACCAGGTTATATTTCATACCATGCTTTCTGACCACAAGACTTGGAATGGACAACACAAATAGGGGGAGTATCCATATACATCACAGATACACACACCTCCAGGTTAGTAGCTCTGCACGAAGCATCGCAGACCATACATATGCAACTGACATTGTGCAAAACTGCCTTTCCATTTGTTGCCTGCTACAGACCAACCTCCCAAACTCAGGAACCACACTCAACTTTCCTGGGAACACCGGAGAATATGAAGGTCTCTCCAAACACCATTATATTGGGTAACTTCAAATACCCAAACATTGATATGGGGATACTACTCAAGCCCCAACATCCTCACCCAACAGTTGCTACTATTTGCAAACTCATATGCTATGGCACAACCGGTCATCACACCCACAAGAGGGGAAACATATTGGACCTGATCATCACCAACTTGGGGACTCTATGTTCCACACCAGCGATCTACTCCTCATTGGTAAGGTCAGAACATATATTTATCTCACTAGACATCCATATCCCATCCCCACACCCATCCTGGGTAATCTTGGTGAACTTCTCATAAGAAAACATCTCACTTCTCCAAAGCAAGGTGGTATCCTTCAGAGACCCTGGGATAGTGGTAAATATGGCTCAGACTGCTGAATCCTTTACATACACATTCTATGGACACCTAGTGGACTGCATGGCTCATGCTTTCCCAAATAACAACAATACTCACTCCTCCAATGGCAGAGGACCTGTCTGGTAGACCCCAGCCATTAATAAGCTATACAACGAAAGGAGGAAGCTACTACATGATAGAGCACAATCCCAGACAGGGAAGGCATCTGTGATCTGTACTAGCAGACAGCTATGATCACTCATGAATTTATCTAAGGCCTGCTTCTAATGGACAATTGCACCAGACACGTAGGACAATCACAAGGCCTTCTTCAGTTATGTCAGGAACCTGGGTGGACACTCACTGATATGCTGTGAGTTACTGCATACTGACTAAACATACCCTGAACCCACTGACATTGCCAACATCCTGGCAAACAGGTTCAGTGCAGATATCTCCCCCCATCCCCCCTAAGGAGCAACTATCCATCCCAACAGAGTGTAACCTCCCTGACATCACAAATAAACAGGTGAGTGCTGCCCTCCCCAAAGCGGACAACACAGCATCAATGGGACCAGACGGTGTCCCGGCCTGTGTCTTACACGAGCTTCATGACAGACATATCCCTCACATTAAGTCACTGTTCAATATCAGAGTTACTACAGGATATGTACCCAAGGAATGGCGTACAGCGACAGTGGTCCCTCTCCACAGAGTTGGTGCCACAACGGACCACAGACAGTATTGCCCTATAAGCCTAACTAGCCTGTTCTGCAAATCTATGGAGCGTATTGTCATGGGAATCATACACATAGACATTGGGAACCTACAGACACTATGTCCTACACATTTCAGCATTGTTGTGGGTAGATCTTGCCTCTTGAACCTGTTTGTATTCTTTAAACAGTTACCAGGTCCATCACCGTAGGGACGGTTGTCCACACAGCCTACCTGGACCTTGCTAAACCCTTCAACACAATACCCCACTGGCCATTATGCATAGGTTCACCAGCGTCAATATCGACACATCTCACATGATGGATTGCTACCTGGATCAGGGATAGCACCCACATGGTCAGTATTGCAGGTGCCATGTCTGACTATACACCAGTTACACATGGCATCCCACAAGGCTCAGTCCTGGGACCTCTCTTGTTCAGTATATATTTGTCTGATGTACAGGCTAACACAGGAGGAATATGGCTGACCATGTTCGCAGATGACTGCAAACTGGGTGCCATAATCAACTCTCCAGCTGGCACATGCATACTCAAACAGGGTCTCACAGAGATGGATGACTGGTGCCTGAGCCATGGCCTACAGCTAAATGCCATTAGTTGCATAGTCATCCCCTTTGGGAATAACAACATGCCCACACATTACCACATAGGTAGTAATCCATTACATATGGTAGGAGTTGTTAGGGGTTTGGGGACGCGACTTGTTCGTACTCTCACCATTGACAATCACGTTGCCAAAGTGGTTAGACAGACCCTCTATATAGCCCACCTTATCCCATATGGTTTCACATCTAGATAAAGTGAGGTCATTATGCCCCTATACTCATCACGACCATGCTTGATTACAGTGCCACATTTGGGATGTACCTTACCTGACACCTGCAGCAACTGTAATGGCCACAAAAGTTCCTCAACAAGCAGATGTAGGGACTCACATGGATGCCCTGCACAGTTCGGATACAGTAACTCCAGCGCTACTCAGTCGCTTACTGCCTACTCGGATGTGATGTGTGCCTGTGGTTTATGGAAATACCCAACCCAGAATTAATGGACATGCTCCACCTCAGGATATCTGACTCCCTTGGAGCTACACACTCCAGGGACATATACCTCAGCATAGATGTTAAAAGGACATGCTGGAGGGACAGATTCTTATCCAGGAGGCTCCACTCACTCCGGATTGTAATCCAGGTTTCACATAGGCACAGCCACCCATTGACCACCTACAGGAGACATCTTGATGAGTGGATGGGTGATCGTATGTTTACCCCTGGGATATCTTCTGGGTCCCTGCTAGACAGAGACACAATAGACTAAACGTAAATGGGCTATCTTGTGTGACCTAATATTCACAGGCACAGTGTAGTAATCTGACAGGGTTGCGAAAGCCAAACACACTCTGGCTAGGCTTGTACATGCCCTAAGGCAGATAACCTAGTATTGACCTCTGAACCTATGATAATGTTCGGGATGCGCAATGTTTATTGATGATACTGTTTGCAGGTTTTTATCATCTTTGCTTTCCCACTTTCTATGAACAACTTAGGTATCTGCAGAACATATTTGATTATGACAGGGTTCCACTATATTATATATGTGTCTGTTGTCATATAACTGTGTGCACAGGGCGGATTGCTGGATAGTGAGCAGTTCCTGGGTTAACATATGCAACTGCCAGATATGTGTGGCCCACTGCTGTACTCAGACATAGTTTGTGAGCATGCCCAGTTCAGGCTTTCCGTGTTTTGTTGCCTGACATTTGTCTCATTTATTCAAGTGTGTGAGCATGCCCAGTGTGACCTTTCAGTATGTTGCTGTCTCAGGTCCACTACATTTGTTGATGTGTGTGAACATGACCAATATTAACATTTATACTGTGTGTGTTGAAAGTCAGGTTCTATTCTTACTGCAGGACTCACCTTTGTGTCATAACTCAACAGGGATTATGCTGTGCCTGCAGGGTTTCCATGAGATACTCTGCATAGACTTATCAACATTTCTTCATACAGGCTCACCACCACAATACTGTCATGGTTTAGTGGTACAGTATTATGACTACAGTGCACAGTATCCTGGGTTTGAGGCCCATCACTGCTTTATATTTTCATACTGAGCAGACCAGACTGCTTAAGGGCCAGTAGAGCAAATATGAGCATGTTGGCTTTTGCTCAGCTATGCCCTACTTAGACCAAGCTTGTCCGACATTGCTCAGTATTAACCAACATTGCTGGACGTTGCCCAATATTACTCAACATTGACCACAGTTGTGCTAGTTGGTGTGTGCGATTTTGTTTACATATACTACATGGTGGTAAATGCTGTTTAGCACTGCTTTATATTGCTTAACGCATGGCAATCATACATCAGGTGGTGCTGCAAGGCTGCCTATGTTGGATGCACGTACTACACTCCCTATACATGTTTGAAAGCAGGTAGTGTCAACTTAGGCATCCCTTTTACTATATTTGCGAGTCAGAGAAAGGTATCATTTCCAGAGTTCCTACTGAGCCAGTGTATGTGCTAAGCTTTGCCTCTTTGCCAAGGCCAAAGCATACTGGGCACACCTACTTCTGCCTACTGGGGCAGGCTCAGGTTGTTCCTCCTCCGAGTCATGATCTGCCTGTGATGGCCTTGGCAATGGTGGGGGGCTGTTTGGCCCAGGCCTATGCTGGTCCTGCTGCAGCTGTTTTCACAGGATCATATTATGTAGCATAGCACATACCATGACAATTTGGGTACATGTAGTTGTTGAGTACTGCAAGGCTGCACCAGATGTGTCCAGGCACTGGAACTGTAACTTGAGTAGCCCAAACACATGCTCAATTACATTTCGTGTTTGTGCGTGTGCCTCATTATGGCATTCCTATTCAGGTGAGTGTGCATTTCTGATGGGTGTCATCAGCCACAGCTCCAGTGCATAGCCAGCATCCCCCACTAGGTGACCACGTGGGATGTCCCCATTGGCAAATGTCTGGTACAGCTGCGTCAGCTGCCAGATATGGTAATCATGGTAGCTTCCAGAGCAGCCAGCACACACATTCAGTATTATGCCCTGGGCATCACAGATGACCTGGCAGTTGATGGAGGGGAAGCCCTTGCAGTTGAAGTAGAACCTACCCCGCTCCCCGGCTGGTGCTTCGATGCATATGTGCGTGCAGCCTATTGCACCCACTACCTCAGGGTATTTCGCTATTTGCTGGAAGAGACGCATATTGCTGGCCAATACCTCACGGGAATTGGGGAAATATACATGATCACTGACATGTGCTGACATGGCATCCAGGAACTGGTGCAGTACCCTGGATGTTGATGCCTGTGATATCCCCATCATATCACCAGTTGGTCTCTGGAAGGTACCTGTTGCTAATATACTTAGGCCAACACATACCTTGGTTTCCACTGGGATGGGTTCCCATCTGTTGGTTCTGTGTGTGAGGCATGGCCTGCACAGCTCAACAATTTGCTGTAAGAGGTCTCTGTCCACTCTATAGTGCTCCACTATCTCCAGCTCATGTAGCCCCTGGTAGGTTACCCTGGGCCTGTACACTCTTCTCCGTCTCCTCACTGTGGGTTGTCCAGCAGCATTTGCATTGTCACCACCCTCAGCATGTTGCATATGTTGCCTTATAACAGCAATGGCAGCCCCTAACATTTCTTTGGCTCAGTAAAGCTTTTTCAGTTTTCACTTCTATTAGCTTACTGCAGTGTTGCAGTGTCTCTTGAGAGAAACATAATGGACTGTTGTTTGCAGTGTTTTAAGTGCTGGGCTGGGCTGGGCTAGTGTACTGCCTGTGTAATTTCCTGCTTCTGATTGTTTTCATCTGCTAGCTCTGCTAGTACTCCCTGGTAGCTTCCTACTATTTGTTTTGCTTCATTTTTCCTTTCTGTTTCCTCAGGGGGGGGCAGCGCTTTGCACACAAATGCAAACATGCTCACAGCAGCTCACACACACGCGCACATGCTTACACGGACTAAAACTTGCTTATTCTTGTTAAAAAGCACGCACACCAGTGCAAATGCACTTACAACTCTTTAAACAGCCTTATATATGGTTACTCTGGCTTAAACGCGCGCACTCACACTTACATGCACACACACTGTCTTACTCGGGTTTACAGGTGTGCACAGGCATGCATACACGCTCACCAAGAAATTTTAGTGTTATCCACGGCATACACCATCAATGTCTTGCCTTTACCTAGCCTACCTGTTGACACACCTCTTTCAGTGATGTGTAAATGACAGCTGACACATGCCACTCTGCTCCAATGAGCTTACATTCTTTCATACATACCCCCCTCGTGATGTCACCTATCTTCTACTCTGTTTCTCCCCTTATCGTACTCCTACACTCCACTGATTGTGCCCATTTGCTATGTAAACTTGCGATTCAGTATCCTAACCCCAATTTGCATGGATTGCCTACTAATGCTTGGTTACATCTCTTAGACTGAGCTTCCCCCCTTAGCAACCTCTACTCGGTGGCCATATTGTCTTCAGCCTGCCATTCACTTGCATTGTAAATTCATATTAGTATTAAAATCCACATTTGTGGATCTTCATTATTGATTTTCTGGTTTTTAGAGCACAGCGCGTTTGTGCGGCACTGGGCTTCGTTTAAACCCCGGAGATCGGGATGAAAAAAATAAAGTTATTTTTTTTTTGTTTTGCATCACTTAAAGTTGCCAATGGCTGTATTTTTGGCCATTGGCATGCTTCCTCATGTAAATGCATCCTTTTTATGACTCCGTTTTGCTATTTGCAGAACCGTACTTAGTTGTCAACTGAGTACATTTCTGCAAATAACACTTCTCCTACTCGGACAGGTTTGGGTTTCCTGGATAGCAAATTTACCTCATTTGCATAGCTTTCGCCTGCAATTGAGATAATTTGCATATCCAAGCCCTGTCCGTGTAGGACTCATTTTAGGAGCTCTGTTGCACGCCCCCTACTGGCTGTTCCTGGATCGCTCGGTGGACATGTTGGCTGCATGGAGTCTTACTCTACTCTTAGACTCCGTGCAAGCCTTCGTGAATCCGGCCCAATATGTTCTTAATTTGGCATTGTGCTTTCCGGGATGCTCAATATACTGCTCATACTGAAAACTAACAACTTTTTAAAATTAGCATAATGCTGCCAATACAATTACAACATGCTTTGTTTCACAATTATAATTCAATAATAATTTGACCTGCAACTTGAAAAGTAACATGATTTTATCATTATATGCTCAAAGTCATTGTAACAGTAAATCAACATGATTTGAACCATATTTTTGTATTTGTAAGCTCATAAATGAGCATGGGTTGTCAGAATGACCAGTCCACAGATAATAAATACCTGCACACATACATAAATGAATGCATATATACAAACATATTCCTGTATACCTTTTGAATACTTTTGGGTTCTATCGTACAGTTTGCTTTGGTTTTTTGGAGCCCTAGCCATCACATATCTGCTATTTCTCCTTCAAAGCAAATGAGTTCTCATATAGGTAGCACAAAAACTTTGCATGCTTTCTACCCTCAATGTTACTGATATAGTTACATTCTTGCAAGGCTTGTCTTTTCGATATGCCTAAAAACTAGACTCAATATAGCTGTAACCTAGGCAACTTTTGCTCTCTTTTTTAATGATTTTGCTGGATATAGCTATCCTCCTAAGGTTTAACTAAGGTGTTTCATCTCTTGCCCAGTTGATCTTCATTACTCCAAGATAGTCATAAAACTACTCTGTTCTGTGATTGCTATATTATCATCTACTTCTGAGGTTATATTCCAAGTTCTATACCAGTGCTTAGAAATTCATTGGTTCTGAGGGCCTCTTGTTATATAGAAGGAGGCAGTGCCATAGATATCCCACAGACTAGGTCAGGCCAAGTAGGGACTAGTCCTTTTAATATAACTCTCAGTATACTACTAGTACTGTAGTGACCATATCTATGTTCCTCTTACATGGTGCCTTGAACTTCTCCCACTGCTGCAGTATACCCCCGACTGTCCAGTCCAGTGTGGAATCAGGAGGTGCTGCTATACTAGCATCTGCCTATTTCCGCTATCATGAAAGAAGCATATTTTCTTAGGTAAATACTAGGCAATCAGTCTGCTGTAGCCAGTAGCCAGAGGGCAAAATCAAACCAAGTACATTGTGTCTCTCAGATAAGGATTTTAACCATTAAGCCAACCTCACTCCCTCTGTTATACTTAATTTATGCTTTTTATAGAATACAACTACTAACTAATACTAAACTCTATGATTCTTTTAATAGGTTTACTCTTAGATTAGATTACTATTATTTTAATTATTACAGCAGATATACTCCTTGTGTTAGGATCCCAGAACCAATTTTAGTACAGTTACTGGGTCATGAATGAGCATATCAGTTATGGATTCACTGAAAATATAATAACTGAGGAAGAATCATTCACTCAAAGATTAGCAACCTTTGACATGAAAAAAGAAAGACATGCAGGACCAAAGTATTATCTTGTAACTAATAAGTATATCTCCAGTTAGGCAAAATATGAAACCTTAATGTATTTTACTTCAGCTTTATTAGAAGATGTAACTCATGTTAATGTGTTTTATGATAACAATAATCAGCATGCTGTCACCGGTATTTCATAAAACAAAATAGAGCACTAAAGATATTCATTAGTAGATTCTGTAAACTGCATACTCACAATGCAGAACAATTTCATAATGTATACATTTTGCAAAAAAAAAAAAAAAAAAAAAGATTCCTTTCACATATTGTTCCTTTTTTGTACAAAATTTCTTGATTTGATTTTTATGCTTATGATTTTCCTAGATTTGCTTATCCAATGGGCAAATATTTTCATAATACCCTATGCATAAACTGAAATTATTCAAGAAAAATATGATCTTAAGTGAGGCTATAATAAGGTGCTGAAACATAACATGGATTTTGTAGCATTATTATTAAAATTCTCTGTGTATATGTTTTCAAGTTATCATGTAAACAGCTGCTGGCTTCTTTCTCTGCTGTTTAACTGAAATTCTCATAGGGATAGGGATGTATAATTTCTGTATGTTTATGGAAAGTATGCAAATAACCTTGTTTTACCACATATTGCACAGACTTTTGAAATACATTTAAAAAGAGTATTTACCATACTCAGACACTTAAAATTCATAAACAAAAATAAAGAAGGAAGAACCACACCTGATTCTGTCACATTTTATCTTGCTGCATTGACTACTCATTATATAACATGTATTATATGCCACATAAGTTTATCTTCTCTGATAACTATAATTCAAAAACTACATAAATTATTTTCTAATTTCTGAGGAAACACAAATATAAATTCTTCATGCAGAATATTTCCAAAAAGACACATTTAATGTTCAAGGTAATAATTAAGGTATTGGTACTTTTTCATTAGACCCCTACCACTTCACGCTGTGTTTTGCCAGTATTTCAACACAATTGAAGCAGCACACAAACTCAAAGCTAACCAGGTAACAAGACAGAAAACTGAAGCAGTCATTCTACACAATGTCACTTCATTTGGCACAAAATGAACAGTTGAACTGTCAGGTGGGGAAAACCTGTAAAAACCTTTTACACAGGTAAAGGACAAACAAAAAAATATAAACACTGATTTGCTATTCAGCTGTATTAAAAAACAACAAAGGCAAGGGTTCACTCCAAAACCGCAATTTTATATACAAATAAAGTAAGTGCTTTCGAACACTGCCAATGCGTGAACTTCTTCAGACAAACAAACATTTCAAATCATGCAATATATAATAAAACTCTCTCAATGATATCATCAACCCACTTAAAATTTACTCATAATGCGCATAAATATCTTTTAGAAGTACCAATATGTACAATTGTAATATATATATATATATATATATATATATATATATATATATATATATATATACACACAAAAATAAATATTTATATAAATATTTGTATGTATATATCAAACAATATGGCCCAAAATACAAATCACCTCTCAAGAGATTTCTTTCTCAAGATACATTTTATGCAACAAAATTCATTCAGCCCTGGATAGACAAAAGCATTAAGAATAAGCTGCCAATAAAGTTCTTTTTCTTCAAGTAGTATTTGCCATGGTCCACCAAGAGATGTTTTCTTGACTTGGTCAACAATAAAATGCTGAAAGTAATGACCTACATTGTCAGAATCATGCTTTGCCAAGGCATTATTACAATTCAATTTTGCAATACTATATTGGTGTTCATACACTCTTTGTCTAAGGTGTCTCTCAGTCTTACCAATATAGAACCCGGTACACAATTGACACTTAGCCACATAAAACACCCCAGAGGACTCACAATTTAATTTCTGTCTAATTTTGAAGCTGGCATTATTAAGGGAGAATGATTTAGTAACCATAATAAATTTACAAAAGTTACATCTCCCACACTTCAACATTCCTGCATTAAAAGGGGGACAAAATAATTTGTTTTCCAACATGTTTTTTAGGTTCCTCCCCCTGCTAAAAACAATGATGGTGGCAATGGACCCCTTGAGTCTATGAATGTAATGACTCAACCAAAATTGAGAATTTTGACTAATTCCAGTAATGACTTTAAAATCTTCAGTTACACCAGCTTTAACCCACCGAGCGAGCTTATTGAATTATTATCAAGAGGTTTGTTGTTTGCACCCTCCAAGAGAGCAGACTTGGCTGAGACAATCCTTGATTTGAAACTGTTCATACATAAGTTGAATCTAAACATTCTTTTTGGTAGTTTTACCAACTTTAACACCGATTATAGGATTTCTAGCACTGTTAACCCTGTTCTAAATAACTGTTTATCTACTTTTGAAAAACTTTGTGAGGTGAACATTAGAACTGCACTGAATGAGTTTTGTTGCATAAAATGTATCTTGAGAAAGAAATCTCATGAGAGGTGATTTGTATTTTGGGCCATATTGTTTGATTTATATAATGTCTTTATGTATACATACAAATATTTATATAAATATTTATTTGTGTGTGTGTGTGTATGTGTGTGTGTGTGTGTGTGTGTGTGTGTATATATATATATATATATATATATATATATATATATATATATATATTTTTTTTTTTTTTTACAATTGTACATATTGGTACTTCTAGAAGATATGTGGATTATGAGTATGTTTTAATACAGTTTTACATCTTTTGAGGTTGTATACCTTTAAATTTTAAGTGGGTTGATGATGTAATTGATAGAGTTTTACAATACATTGCATGATATGAAATGTTTGTTTGTCTGAAGAAGTTCACACATTGGCAGTGTTTGAAACTGCTTACTTTATTTGTATATAAAATTGTGGTTTTGGAGTGAACCCTTGCCTTTGTTGTTTTTTAGTTTGTTTATGTTTTTTGAGTTTATTCAGCTGTATTGACAGATGTGCTTTAAGTACTTAGACTATTTGAGAACTCCACTGACATAACAATCACCTAAATACGGTTCCACAACTACAATTGAAAGGGCTACTAAAACAAAGTGTGGTGTGTCCAAAATATTTAACTGAACAACATGGGCTTTATTTCACTTAAGAAAACAACAGGTGACAGAGGACGGAAAGGGAGTGGGCTACGACATCTCAACACAGATTCCGGTGTTCAAGCTATGTTTCTGGGCAGGTGCTAATCCATGACAGTAAAGAGGGACTCACAATCAATAGAGGGCCGAACTTTACCTACCTCACTTTCTTTATACATTATCAGTCATTAAAAAAGTTTAACATGTGTAGTTTAAAGACAAACTGCAGTAAAGAATGATGTACTGGCAGCTACTAAAGAATCATTCCAGTTTACTTTAGCAACATGATGAGCAGGCCCCCTTATTCAAGACCCTCACCAGATAAAATGTGCAAGTGTAGCTTGCGAAGTGATTCGCCTCTTTCAAGTACCTGGAGTAATATACATACGTGAACAACATACTAATTTGTACAATTTTATATGCAGTACTATGCACATTTGCCAATCACTCACCTAGCAGAAGTAACTTCAGCTGTCGGTGAGCATCCTTTTTGTCTCTTTTGAGTTGTCTCTCAATTTCTGCAAAACCCAACTTGTTCATTGTCCCAACAGCTCAAGTATATTATGAAAATAAGCCAGTGTTAGTGAAATACTGGCAAAACACAGCAGTGCGAAGTGGTAGGGGTTTAACATAAAAGTACCAAGGTTCTACATATTGTTTCAATTAGGAAAACCTAGTAGAAAGTGTTAGTTACATGAAGTATAACTATTATTCCTGCTGATTCTCAGTCTAAAGTTGCAATACCTTCTGCCTAGTCATGCTATAGTCTGCAAGTGGTTGCATTGTACTGACATATGAAATTAAGCTGCATTTGTCAATATCTATTATTGATTATATTATATATATATATTAGCATGTATCCTAAAACGCTTTATAAGATTGCACAAAAGCTAGCATACTTACTCTAATTATTATAAGACAAGATATTAAAACTGCAGTAAGCTTTTTAGTTATTTTATTCAGCCTGTCGTAATTCAGCTGTAGACTTCAGAGTTGACCTATCATAGATAGTTAAGCATGAAATTAATGCAGTTTAACAAAAGCATTCATATTTTAATTTAATGTAGAATCTTAAGGATAAATGTAAAACAGTGCAACAAAAATATCACATCTATGCATGCAATGAATGGCATCAAACAGCGGTGGATCACAGCAATAAAATTACACTCATATGTTGGTAGTGTTTCTTATATATGACAGAGAACTAATATTTATTTATTTGATGCTTGTTAACCGGGTATGTGAATTGGTCCAAAGACCCTTTTCAGTGAAGCTCCAGGCCAAGAAGAAAGTAAAAAAGTACAAACAAAATCCATGCAGACTATAGTAAGATGCTGATACATTGCAAACAATAGAAGTAGAGAAAAAAACTTACAGAAAAACTAAATAACAAAGCTGTATCATTAGTATGATACAAATTTGGTAAAACACAAAATATGAAAGTTGAACATCTATACAGCAACCTATAAGTGGGTGTGAAGAAGAACTGAGACAAATGTTAAGTGTAGAAAATAAGAGGCAGCACCTTTAAGTAATAGTGAAGATATATGAGTCAGTTTTAATTTACTATGACAGGTGAGTTTACTTTGCATGTTATCTGTATTGTGTTGGGAGACAAGAAAGTGAGAATGAACAGACTTTTTTAAAGCAAACATACTTTCAACTTGTTTGATAGAATAAAGTAGAGGGTTCCAACAAGCTGGAACATGTTTACAGAAGAGCCTTTCACAGGTAACAAGGATAAAAGATAGTTTAGAAAGAATAAGAAAGTTAGAGTTTTGAAGTGAATAGTTGGAGTTTTTGTTATGTAGTTCACTGAGAAGGAGAGGGCAGTATCCTTGATTTAGAAGTTTATAGGCAAGGGTTTTTAAAGAAGGTAGGCCCTGCCAGTAGCAGGAAGCCATTTCCTTTTAGCTTGGCGGTGTTCGGTTTTATTGGAGATATGGATGAAATGGAAAATTTAATTTTCAGGTTTATGTAAATTAGTGCTATTCTGGGAAGATCTAAGGGCAGTGATTGTTAGCCCATATTCAAGCCTAGGTGTCAGAACAATAAGGGCTATGGCCTGATGACTCTCTACTTTAAGGAGAATAGAGATGCTGTGGGATAGCCATAAATGAGCCAAAACTTTTTAAATTTATTTTTGACATGTTTGTTAAAGGAGACAAGCTGGTTAAATGTGAGGCCTAAATATCTCCATTTAGTCATGAAAGGTAAAGGAAAAGCTGCTGGATCTTTTATTATGAGTTTGTGAATTGGATTCAACTTTTGGAGTGGCCCAAAGATCCATATAGACCTTGTTTCAGTATTTACTGGAATATTCTGTATGGATCCAGTTCCAAATGTCTGTAAAGTTGGTCTATACCACACAGTGCAGTCATTTTACAGTAAATCTGTCATGAAAAATCATGTAGCTAAAGGTTATCAGTGGATTAGAATGGTTTTTAAAGCTTTCTTGTTCCAGCAATGAAAGACAGTGGATACATTTAGCAATGTGTGCTGACAGGCTTGTGTTTGGTATGGGTGGGAAACACCAGCACATAACAAAGAATACTTATACTCAGAGATTTAGAATGAGTTGGCACAATGCAAACATTTAACTTGGAGCTATGCCTATTAAAGTTAAAGACTGCTCTACAGAATTTAGACAATCATTTGGACAAGTGAAATTGTACTCTATGAGAAAAAAATTACAGCTGTAAAAGTATAACAGTCAGACGTTCACTCCTATGGGAATACTTCTGGTGTAGGTAAGCTCAGCAAAGATGTGGGGTTGTCAGGTATGTTAATATCTGAATGTGTGTGGAGGTGTGTGGGTGTCTGCAGGAGCATGAATGAAGCTGCAAGTGTGTGTGTGTGTGTGTGTGTGTGTGTGTGTGTGTGTGTGTGTGTGTGTGTGTGTGTGTGTGTGTGTGTGTGTATTTGTGTGTGTGTTTTTATTATGTAATTCACTGAGAAGGAGAGGACAGTCTCCTTGATTTTGAAGTTTATAGGCAAGGGTTTTTAAAGAAGGTAGGCCCTGCCAGTAGCAGGAAGCCATTTCATTTTAGCTTGGCAGTGTTCGGTTTTACTGGAGATATGGATGAAATGGAAAATTTAATTTTCAGGTTTATGTAAATTAGTGCTATTCTGGGAAGATCTAAGGGCAGTGATTGTTAGCCCATATTCAAGCCTAGGTGTCAGAACAATAAGGGCTATGGCCTGATGACTCTCTACTTTAAGGAGAATAGAGATGCTGTGGGATAGCCATAAATGAGCCAAAACTTTTTAAATTTATTTTTGACATGTTTGTTAAAGGAGACAAGCTGGTTAAATGTGAGGCCTAAATATCTCCATTTAGTCATGAAAGGTAGAGGAAAACCTGCTGGATCTTTTATTATGAGTTTGTGAATTGGATTCAACTTTTGGAGTGGCCCAAAGATCCATATAGAGCTTTTTTCAGTATTTACTGGAATATTCTGTATGGATCCAGTTCCAAATGGCTGTAAAGTTGGTCTGTACCACACAGTGCAGTCATTTTACAGTAAATCTGTCATGAAAAATCATGTAGCTAAAGGTTATCAGTGGATTAGAATGGTTTTTAAAGCTTTCTTGTTCCAGCAATGAAAGACAGTGGATACATTTAGCAATGTGTGCTGACAGGCTTGTGTTTGGTATGGGTGGGAAACACCAGCACATAACAAAGAATACTTATAATCAGAGATTTAGAATGAGTTGGCACAATGCAAACATTTAACTTGGAGCTATGCCTATTAAAGTTAAAGACTGCTCTACAGAATTTAGACAATCATTTGGACAAGTGAAATTGTACTCTATGAGAAAAAAATTACAGCTGTAAAAGTATAACAGTCAGACGTTCACTCCTATGGGAATACTTCTGGTGTAGGTAAGCTCAGCAAAGATGTGGGGTTGTCAGGTATGTTAATATCTGAATGTGTGTGGAGGTGTGTGGGTGTCTGCAGGAGCATGAATGAAGCTGCAAGTGTGTGTGTTGTGTGTGTGTGTGTGTGTGTGTGTGTGTGTGTGTGTGTGTGTGTGTGTGTGTGTGTGTGTGTGTGTGTGTGTGTGTGTGTGTGTGTGTGTGTGTGTGTGTGTGTGTGTGTGTGTGTGTGTGTGTGTGTGTGTGTGTGTGTGTGTATGTGTATGTGTATGTGTATGTGTGTGTGTGTGTGTGTGTGTGTGCGTGCGAGTGTGTGCATGTGCGTGTGTGTGTGCGTGTGTGTGTGTACATTTTTTTTCCCCAGAAGATCAGTACTGTGTTAAACTGAGAATGTATCCTTTGCCCAAAATGTGGGAGTCTCGGAGTTGTAAATTTAAGTTGCAGAGGTGTGGGGAGTCAACCCCCATGTTACTGAGGTTGACTTTCTTAAGTGTTGCTTGCATCTGAGAAACACTGCAGTTTGAGAACTGTAATTAAGGAGGGTGATGATGCTTTGTTGTTCATTTAGAGTTATGAGGGATAATTCTGGAGAAGCATATGATGAGAAGAGCACTCAGAGAAAATATTGATTATATGGCAGTCATTCTTCATGCAAAGTGTAGCAAGTTCTTATATAAACAAAGATTAGGCAATATTACTATTGTGGAAATCTCACAAAATCCAATAAACTCTGCTATATTGCAAATATTTTCAATATGTCTACTACAAAAATACTTAGCAGTGACTTACAATTTGCTGTTTCAGACTTGCATCAAAATTAAGTGACAGAATTTATGGCCTGGGGTTTTAAATTTCTACTAAAATCATCATCATGTACAGCATTTATGCTTCATTTCCTTTCCATAATTACCAAAATGTCATTAAATGAAAAAGGAACACAAAATTTAAAAGACTGCAGTTTTCATCTCTAATTTATGCAGAACAATAAATGATAAAGCAAATGTTCATTCTTCAGTTTATTAAAAAGTTGCAGTCTTGAAAATGGTATATATGAATGCTCTTGGGAAACTGTAAACTCAGCTGCAACATCTGACATGGAAATTTTATATTTAAATAAATGAAAATTATGAACATATAAGCAAACCTTATAGAATCATTACAGTCCAGCAAGGATTTAGAGATATTCAGTGTAATGGACATCACAAATTAGCTCATGCAATGGCAGTGCAGAGGATGCAGGCAATTGAAAGACACAAGTAGAATAATCATGAAAGTGAGGAGATAATGCACTGTGGAGCTCATGCAAATGTCTGCATAATAAGATGAAAATGAAGATCCCCATGAAGATGAGGGATGTGATGGAGTGATTCAGAAACATGCAAAACAGGTGTTCTGTGCTATACTGCAAACCTATTCTGATCCCCACAGCTTTGTGTGTGCAGAAACGTAGAGATGATAGGAGCAGAAGCAGCTATAACATGTCATGATGTGTTAGTGGCCACTATAGGAGCCACTACCTATAGCATGGCAAGCCACAGCATTTCACATCGCCATCAGTTGCAGTAGATAGTAGACTGTTGTTGGGTGAGCAGGAAGACCATATGTCAGTCACAAGTAGCATTAAAAGGAATGCATGTGTAGCCCATCCTAGTAAATACAAATGTATATGCAGCATTAACCATTCTAGCTATAGGGACCTTCTAATGACCTATGGGGGACATGATAGGGATACTTCAGCCATCATCATTATATGTGCGTTACACCAGGTCCTTTATCAACATGCTGCAGCACATGAAGGAATAGGTCTGGTTCTCCAAGATTGCTGATGAGTAAACCATCACTATGTGGGCATATTTTACAACATAACCCATTTCCCTTTGGACCTGGGAGCCTTAGATTACACATATCAGCAAGGCCTATCTGGACCAAGGTGACTGAGATATATCAACAAGCAGGGCTCCCACTCCTTGAACTGCCAGGTGGTGTGTAATGCCCAGGGCATTATATACATATACATATATATATATATATATATATATATATATATATATATATAATATGTCAGTGCAGCACACAAGAAGGTCTTATGACTCACACATATGGCACACCTTTGATTTATATCAATGTTTTGTGTGAGGGGACATCCCACAGGGTCATCTAGTCAGTATGTGCACACACAAGCATGTTACACAGGGCATTATAGATAGCTGCCATGCAAGTAAAAAACAGGCAAAATATAATGGTGTGACTGCTGTCCATTGTATGTGATGCTGGATATGCACTGCAACCCTGAATGATGACCCCTAGATCATGACAGAGAATGATGGCCCCCTAGACCATGAGCGACATGGTGTACAATGCAGCCTACTCAGAAACATGGAATTGTATGGATCATGTATTTGGCCAACTCTTGGGACATGTCTGTCTCAATATGTGAGACAGTATACTAAAACACACACAGTGGATACCTGCAGCAAGATTTTGTGGTATGTGCTATGCTGCACATTGTGGTACTGTGGAATAGTAGCATAGTGTGCTGTGTTACATAGTAAGGTAATGTGGGACAGCTGCTGCAACACAGGAACATCTCAGAAGGACCCATCATAGCAGTATGATCAACAGTGGAAGGGCACAGTGGAGACTCTGGGGAAGAGCAGGCAGCAGTAGTATGAAGGTGAGATATAGGAGGGCATAATAATTTATGTCACTGGAAAAGAGGCAGTGTCTGGTCCACAACTTTGGACTATTTCACAGGTAACACAAAATAAAATGATGCATGTGTTAGAATACTATACAAGGCAGTGCATGGACTAGCCATGATGTGCATCTGAAATAACAATATATATTGTGTTTCGGGACAGCATAGCATTGTAATCATCACTTGTGCAGGTTGGAGAAACTCAGATAACAGCAGCACTATGAGATAAGTTTATGGGATGTTAATATGGTAGCTACATACATTTGTATGAGGAGTGTGGAGGGTGAGTGATCACATTGTGCATGGGTGGGGTTGAGCTACTTTATCATTACTGTTGGTGATGCCCATTGTGGTGGTTTGCTGTGTTTGGGCTTTATATGTTCTATGAAAGGGAAGGCAGAGAACTAAAGTACTGTGTGTGTGTGTGTGTGTGTGTGTGTGTGTGTGTGTGTGTGTGTGTGTGTGTGTGTGTGTGTGTGTGTGTGTATACCGTTTGCACCTCTGTTCATCACCTGCATGATGACCAAACAAAAGCTGGTATGGCCCTCCATGAGTCCAGTGCTGGTATTGATGGGGTAGAACTGTTGTACTATCTGTAAGCAGCCTGGTCAGATACCTCAGGTGTTGACCCTGATATGCATTAATGCCCATGACTACAAGATCACCAACAGCCATAGGTGGCAGACTGTGGGACTATGACTGAGACTGATGCTGTCTTAGCACACTCTGTGTCTTCCGAGCAGGGTCAGCTTGTGCCCAGCCACATCTTATTTGGACCTTCCCAAGACCATGGGCTGAAAATCCTACAGAAAGAGAGAACAGGGCAGTTACCATATTTCTCAGTAATGTGCCTGCAGAGGCAATGTTTACTAACAACTACCTCAGCAACACTGTTTTTCCTAACCCCATAACTCATATCTTTGTGTATGTTTTACATGTTGTCATGCAAGCCAAAAAGCACTTTAATTTTCTCTCTGCCTTACTGATGATAGCAGCTTTCTGTGCTTGCATCCCTGACCAGTGCACCCATTGTTTTATGTTGACTTCTGCAAAGAGATCAGGGCAGGACTGAAGTGGGGATGGCAACACAAAATGCCAGATCTCACCTATAGGTTAGGTATGCATTAATCAAAGACAGTGAAAATTTTAGATTCCCTGTGGGCTGCAGACACATGTGGTCTCAGGTGGGGCTTACAGTTACACTATGTCTACCATGCACAGGTGAGGATGCCAGCCTGTACCTTCAATGGAGTTTCTGACATGGAGAACATAGGCCATCCCTTGCACAACAGTTTTGCAGACATTGCGAATGTGTCATTAGACTGTGGCATGTGCGTATTACCATTATCATCATTAACATCATCATCATTCACAAGTGACCTACCAAAATCAGGCATATACTGTCCTGTTGTTCTTGCCCCTTCACTGGAAAACATGACCATGTCATATAATTACCAGCACCCCCCAGATATACCTAAGCATCCCTTGGTATTCATAGTGATAGACAATAATATGTGAGTAAAGCATACGGAGACACACATACCATGGCATTTGAGTTGTTCTGTTGCAGCACAAATGTACCTGAAAGGATAGATATGAAGAAGATATATGATGAATCAGTCCCATCACACATGCAATACAATATATCACAGAGACAGATATTGGATATTAATATCCAATGACATCTCCTAATGATTACTAGATGGTCAATGCCAGCCTAGAGGCCAAATTCAAGCCCCGTCAGGTTTGAGGGTGTATGCTGCTTCACCAGACAGAAACATTAAGAACTCTATGAGTCATTTCTCTGATAGTTTTCAACCCACTTTTGTTGAATTGTCCTTGGCAATGTCTCTTGTCTTTTCTTTTGCTTGGAGCATCATGTCAGTTACTCATGTCCACATTTGTTGCAGAGATCTATTATGACTGACACAGTATTCATGTTCTGCCTCACTCTCTGCCACTGCTGGTCCTATTACAGGCATGACTACAGCACCATTGCTGACGAGGTGCATATCATTGTGCAAAGGGTGTCCAATAGCACCCCCGACTCCTGGGTGGTGAACTTTCTCACATACTGCCTTCCTCAGATATTGCCTTTCTCAGAGGCACATACTAACCCTGCATACCTGTGTGTTATATATGTCAGCCTCTAGGTGTGTATTGCACACTGTGGAAGCCATCTAACTATGGATATTTTTCCTATTCCAAAAATGAGCAAAAAACACACCGGAAGTACCACGGCAAACAAATTTTAATAGAACTAAGTGCTTTCAAGAATTCACCTCTTCTTCAGACTTAAGCTCATAAAGCAATGCACGCGTATTTTATAATACAATCAGTTAAGTAAAATAATATCAATCAATTGCAGTCTTTATTTAAAATCACAGTAACTCAATAATGCATTTGCTAATAAACTAAGTTACTCTTAAGCTTAATGTGATTAAATGCTCATAAAATAAGTGCTCATAAAATTAGTGCTCATAAAATTAATGTTTGAGGGGTCTAGCCCCCAAGAAGGGCTTAAGAGAGACCATGTTATTTAAACCTGGAGGTTTATCTGCACAAAATAACATAATCCATTTTTGCTCAGCTGCTTCAGTGAGATTTCTTAGGTCTCCCCCCTCTTATTATTTATTAAAATCTCTAGAACTAAAAATTTAAAAACATGCTCCAGTCCTTCACTCTTGTTATGCATAGCTAAAGTACTTTTCTCTTTCCCATTCTTAATATCTCTGTAATGCTCCAATATCCTATCTTTAAGATGCATATTGGTCTTTCCAATGTAATAAGAAAAACATAACACACAATAGGTAAAATGAACAACATTGGATGTCTTGCAATAAGCATAAAGGGTGCACTTTATCTTAAAACCTAAATGGGGGTGTACAAATTGACCCCCTGTACAAATATGTGTGCGTGCAAGCCATGCAATTTCTGCAAGCAGAGGTACCTGATCTACCAGATCTACTAAAACACTTCAAATTAGTAGACTTGTAGCATAGGTGACTTTTAAGTGATCTATTGTTACGAAAAGTAAAATTCAGTTTATTTCCTAGCACATCTTTCAACCCATCCACAGTTGAAAGAATACCCCAATTTCTATTGATCACATCACATACTAGATTAATATTACTAGCAAAAGTTAATTAGCATTCTCAGAGTGGTATTATCAACCTGTCTTATTATTTGTCTCGTTCCAGCATCATTGATGTCTGTTAATGACCTTGTATTGCTATTGTCAAAATATGGTTTGCATCGATCATGCCTAGTTTCCCATGCTTCATTTATAAATCTATCTACATCTCAGCTACTATAGCCTCTCTCTAAAAACTCTAATTTAAGGGATTGCAGTGCTAACTGCAACTGGGTATCATCATTGTAGAGTCGCATTAACCTAAAAACTTGTCCTTTAATTACATTACGTTTCATATGATTAGGGTGCATACTCTTGTTGTGCAGCAGGTTATTCTTTCTCGCTGACTTTCTATACAAACTAGTCCGAATAGTATTTAAATGATGTTTACTAACTTTCACATCCAAGAATTAAATTTCTTGAGATGAATATTTATATGTAAATCTCAAGACGTCAGTGGTCCCATTTAAATATTGGATAAAATCATTCAAGTTATGTTCATTTCCCTGCCACAACAAAAAATATCATCCACAAATCTCATATACCATGCTATGGAGCTACCATATGTCACATTGGAAAGCACATAAAGCTGTTCCCACTGTACTAAGGAAAGGTTGGCGTAGCTATTGGCACAGGCTGTGCCCATAGCCACGCCAACCTTTTGGACGTAGCAATCATTACCAAACATGAAAATGTTTTAATTCCGAATAATATCAAGTAACGTGCAAATCAGACACACCTTGTCTGCTGAAGTGCCAGCACTACAAAGCAACTCTCTTACATTATCTATATCCCATTGATTGGGAATTACAGTGAAAAGTGACTCGATGTCTAGAGTCACGAAATAGCATTCAAATTGTATAAATACCCATTTAGAATTAAGTACATTCAGGAAGGTTTTTGTATCCTTCAGTACAGTTTCACATTTATTAAGCAGTGGATGCAAGTTTTTCTCCAAGTATATAGAGAGGGGCCCTGTGGCCCATCCCCTGCTCGACACTATAGGACACATAGATGGTACGTTAAGGCATTTGTGTATCTTAGGCAATCTATATACAATAGGTATCACAGGGTTCTCTACTGAAAACTTGTCAAACACCGACTCTGATATCATTCCAGTTATCAACAGATCAAAAATCAAAAAGGCTATCCTGTCAATTATAGCTTTGATTATTGTCATAGATACACACTTATATGTATTATCGTCTTCCAGCAGAGCATGCATCTATTTAATATCTAATTCTTTGTCCAAAATAACTATGCCACCACCCTTGTCAGCAGGTCAAATCTCAACAGATGTTAATTCTTTCAACTCATGTAAAGCAAGATATTCAGAGTTAGCCATGTTAAAAAATTGCCTCGAACAAGTATTAGATTCAAAAACTTCCCTTATTAGTATGTCACAAACTTCTACAGTGGTATCAATAATCAGGTCACTGGGCAGAATATAGAGACTAGGCTTTTTAAAAGCACATTTATCTGGTTGAGCAGCATCAAACATTGCTCGCAGTGTTAAAGTTCTCCGAGAAAGTCTCAAGTCTTTCAACATCTCTGTCAAGATAGCTCTCTTTTCTTTTGCTTGGAGCATCATGTCAGTTACTCATGTCCACACCTGTTGCAGAGATCTATTATGACTGACACAGTATTCATGCTCTGTCTCACTCCCTGCCACTGCTGGTCCTATTACAGGCATAACTACAGCACCATTGCTGACGAGGTGCATATTATTGTGCAAAGGGTGTCTAATAGCACCCCCGACTCCTGGGTGGTGAACTTTCTCACATACTGCCTTCCTCAGATATTGCCTTACTCAGAGGCACATACTAGCCCTGAACACCTGTGTGTGTGTATATATACGTCAGCCTCTAGGTGTGTATTGCACACTGTGGAAGTCATCTAACTATGGATATTTCTCCTATTCCACCCATTATGCTGGAAGTTAGGCCTCTGTATTTGTCTGCACAACCCCCCATGTAAACAGTGCAGCTATGGACATGGCCTGCCTAGACCCTTTTTTGCCTCATGCAGTGCCAGGCACAGGGAACATGTGTTTTTGGCAATTGTTGTTTGTCTGACTGAAAACAACATGATGACTTTATCACGGAAAGCCACTTTCAGTGAACATGAGAATTTGCCCTTTCTCCACTGTTTTGCAACCATGGAGTGGGCATATCTAAGCTGATAGGGGCTTGCCCTTCTACAAAAAAAGCTGTAGTTTGTGTTCACTGAAAGTGACTTGCATTTATTTATTTATTTAGTTAGTTGTTTTTGCTTGTTGGACAAAATAATCATGAATCCTGTTCACTCTCTGTTATACCACTCTTTACAAACTGTCACCATGCCTCACCCTAGTTAAGATGGTGAATGTGCTCCTTTTGTCACATTGTTCTGTAGATGCTCAGTGCTAATGATGTGACAATCCACTGCAACTGGATACATCAGAGCTATGTCATTGTGTTGTGTCCCCATTCACACTTACCCCATGGCATCTGTCACAGTGTTATTGCCATTCACCACAAGTGCTGCTGAATATGCTGAGTAAATTATCAGGTTAGTTTTCTTTCGCAAGTTCTATCTCTAAATCCACAGTTTGTAACCAAAGTCCTCCATTCCACATGATTTTTTCTCTAAGTGTATATGCTCAAAATAATGCTTAAATTGCATATCACACTAATAAGTGGCTAATATCATGTTGTCTATGCTAATGAAGTCATTGATCACCACTGTCTCAGAAGAATCATGGGTGGAATGCAACGTCCTACCCACACTGTTTGACACTAGTTATTATAGACATGGTGATAATGAAATATGTGACCACTATTTCCATGTACAGAGACTGTGTAAACTTTTGTTACCACTGTACCACAGAATGGACATTTGGTATTGATCTAGAAAGTCTGCATTTATAAAATCTAGAAAATGCTAAGTGCAATTATTTGTATAATTGCAGAGTTTATAATTTGGGGAGAGACAGTTGATGTCCCCAGTAGTAACAGTGTTTGATTCAATAGTTAGGGTTTCAGGTTTATTTAGGTAATTGTCATGAGTTCTGAGTCTCATAAAAGGGGTTCTGTTTTTGATAGGGATGTGATAAGGGGTCTTTTTACAGTTACTAGGACATGCATGAGTACAACCCAAGATGGAATGAAATCATGATGGAATATAGAAGCACTATCACCTGTTACAAGGGCATCTTCTATAGAGGGTCTGAATAATTGGGTGGCAGTGTAGCCTGTCAAGGAGAGTGCATTTTCACAGCATTGGAACATGTTTCAGTAATAACATTTATATATATATATATATATATATATATATATATATATATATATATATATATATGTATATATATATAGATATGGATTACCTTCACTTGCCAGAACGGCATGCACTCGGTCTCTCGAGTAATCACATGCTCGACATACTTTTGCAAAATGTTAGAATGCTGAAGTGCTTTATACCCAAAATAAACACCTAACCTCAAAACTCCCTACCCCTCTGGACCTAGGAATAAGTGTTAATATGGGTTGATAAGAAGGTGAGACTGGTGAATCAGGAATGTCAGTATTCGGCATTCCTGCCATTCAGGATGTAGGACGTCATGCAGGTGGAGTCGAGCGCATGCCATTCTGACAAATGAAAGTAAACCTATATATATATATATATATATATATATATATATATATATATATATATATATATATATATATGTATATTTCCCAGAGTCAGCAGGAGTCCAAGATGAGACATTTTCTTGTTTAGGCTTCCAGCACTGACCAGCACTGGTTTGGCTAAGATGTTAGACTGGGTAGACTGACATTGCCTAAAAATGCAATATGGGGATGATGAAAGGCTTCGTCAGTGTATGAAAGCCCTGAGGTGAGAGATACATGCCATTTCTGGCAAAACATGTAAGACTGTTAGTCATTACCCTGTGCTGAAAAACATCAGACCCCTATGGAATGACATGTCTAATCTAATTCAATTATCTTTCCTTAATGCTGTGACATCACTCTCTTTGAAGGCAGGGTGCAACTCTAGTTTAGTTTCATATAGATGCATATTCAGAGAGATTCATCAAGTCTTTTTTTCATATAATCCTAGGATCTGTCTCAAGTTATTTACTCACCTGTGGACAATAGCTTTGATACTGAAGGCTGTGGGTTCTATTCTGACACCATGTAGATGGATTGCTAACCTTGTGATTGCAGTGCAGCATAAGGGGGGATGCTGTGTTTCTGAGTATGTACCCCTCATGATGAGATACTAAACTAAGGCTCTGTCTCCCTTGATGATAGCTGAGATGGATGTAAAAGAGCCTATGGTACCTTGGAGAAGTTGCCTGATGCCATAAAAGGCTGTATCTTGGCAATTGAGTGACAGGTCATTTTCACTTTTCATTTGCTCAGTCAGCTGAGTGTCCCCATCAAGCCAACTATATTTAGAACATTATCTTGTACAACTTTCATATGCCATTTTGGTAACACTTCTTTACAGTGTTTCTGTTGTAGTGCCTTTTCTTTACTGTGGGATTTGTATGACCAAATGTGTCTCTTTGATGCTTAGAGCTGGATTTTGTAAGTCCTCCTGCAAATGTAGGTGTATTCATTGGTGAGTAGTGCCTAAATTTTTGGTGGGTGTGCATACTGACATATTGGTGTTTACTGATGTTTTGCTGAATGGATAGTCACCAATTTTAACAAGTACCCATGCCTTTCCCATATAGATTCAGTGTGTAGTGGCAATTGGAGGCTGTCAGTAAGTATGAGACAATCTGTACACTGTCTTAGTGTGCCTAGGCTATCAGGCTGAGGTCAAGTGTAGTCCCATGACTGCAGCAGCTAATACAGATAAAGAAATATACTCTTACAAACATACCAGGGTCTATAGTTCCTATATACAGTGATGAACAGTAATATACTAGAATTATCTTACTAAGGACTAACTGACACTGGGAAAAGTCTAGGGGTACAGGGGTACAGAGGCTATATTCTAGTTGTGAGAAGGATCGCTTGCCACTGTGGAAAGCAAAGCAAGGTGCAGCCCGAACCAACAGACCACAATGGTATGCACAGTGCAGCAATCTGAAATGTAGCAAATAAGTTCATTGTCATTTTCAGACTGCATTGTGCTCTGTGGAGCACATACACCCAGACTTTTTTTTCACAATGCAATACAATGCAGTACAACAGTACAATGAAATCAGAACAGCTTACACAACAAATGTTACTAATAAAATAAATAAGTTGTTTCTAGAGCAAAGGAAAAACGCAGGTGTAGTAAAACCACAATACAAGCTGGATATGTTTGATATTGTGTGGCTCAGAGCAGCTGAAACAAATGGAATGCACTTTATAACATAGCAATTTAAACAGTAACAAACAAGTTTACAGCCAATTAGTTTGCAGACTGTATTGCAATCTGTGTAACACATGTACTAACCTTTTCTCACAAAACAAGATGATGCAGTGAAATCAGAACAGATTACTCAAAAAGTGCTAACAGTAACTATAAATAAATACGTGAGAAGTTATTTGCTTTTGATCGAGTTTCAAAACAAAAGGAGAGGCCAGCCCTGAGTCAGTAAAACACTGAACAAGCAGCAGCTGTTTGCTGTTGTACAGCTCAGTGCAGTCTAAATAAACCCACATTTTTTGTGTATACTGCCCCATCTGTCTGTATCTTTATTTTATATTGTTTGTCTAGCCTGCTTCACTTCCCCTCTCTCTCTAGCCCATACACAACCATAGACTGCTACCATTCCCATATGTGTGTATTGCAAATGCCCCCCCCCCCCAGAAAATAAAATTCCTTTCCCTGCACTTTTCATACCTTTGAGTTACCCTTGTGTGTTTTCCTTGGATTGTTATTCTTCCCTTTCCTACTTTCCTGTCTCTCCATTTCCTCTGGGCTTGCACTTTGCTATGCTGACCTGCACTAAGCAACTACAATAATTTCCTCTTGCCTTCTTTTAGTCTCTCCCAAATGTTCTTTACCAAAATGTCTTATTCTTTCTTGTGCATTTAACCAGACGAATGTAATTTGTTCTCCTTGACATTCGCTGTAATTGGAATGACTTCAGTTTCTGCTCTGGTGTCCTCATTTCTTCATTCCACAGTGTACATCTTAACATCCATCTCAACAACGTAATCTGCTTTCGCTCAAGCTTCTTAAGCTGCTCTTGCCCAAGTTCCTGTTCCGTACAGAAGCACTGGTTTCATCACTGTTTTGTATGCCTTACTTTTCAGCTTCTTTAGCATTCTTCTGTCACATTACCCTTTACATTCTGTGCCAGCTGACTGCAGTACTTCTGATTCTAGCATTGGCCTCCTCATTTAGACTTTCTTCTCCTCAAGCACTCATCCTAGATACTTGAAGTTGATAGCCTGTTCTACCATGTTCCAGGCTATTGCAGTTTTCAGCTTCTTCTAATTTCCCCCATTTGTTGCAATGACAACTGTCTTGCCTCCACTCTGTTTAATCTGATGTTCCTTCAGCTTTGTATTCCAGTCTCCTATCATTACTGAAGTTCTTGTTCAGAGTCTGCACACAGAGGGTTTGTTCCATCATCCTCTGACCTGTTTGCTAATATGATCCCTCATCAGCATGCCTCAGTGTTATAACATCATAACATTTTATATGTAATAATACAACTAAAGAATATTATAGTGTTCCCCTAATGCTGCTTACTGTAGCTGTCATTTCACTTGTAGTTTCTTATACTATATAGTTTCTTCTGTTTGGGAATAGTTTGGCAAAACAAGCTTCTTTGAAAGAGACCTGACTGAGAGAGTCACTTTAAAAACATGGTTTCAATCCAAAATACTGCTTCAACGCACAAACTTCTAACTTAAATTATTGGGTGGTGGCTAAAATTCCTGCAAGTGCCATGTCAAGGCTGAACCCCAATACCCTGTTTCTAAAAATAACTATTTCCATAGTTGTTGCTCCTCACAGCAATCTATTTTTGGTAGTATCATTGGCAGGAGGTTCTCCATCTGCATTACTTTGTATAGTTTTATTTATTTATTGAATTTAATTTATTGACCAAAAAGTCCTACTAGGAATTGTCATTTAAATAAAAACAGAAAAGAAAAATACAGATTGGCATTACATAAATAGCTGTTAGAGGAAACAAAAATACAGCAGTAAACAAAAAGTACTAAAACAGATGCCGTTCCATGTAGAGATGGACAGCAAGTACCATATGAATATATTCGTTGTAACTCAGAGGCAGTACACACTTTCAAGTTTTATACAACAGCTGTACAAATAATCACAGAAATCATGTTCCATCAGTATAACACACAATGCAAAAAAAAGGTCAGAAAGAAAGAAAGAAATGGCAAAATCCAAGTAATTGTAATAAAAGTTTCCATTGATTGTCTGACAGAGATATGAGATATTCTACCATTCTATGATTCGTTTTATAGGACACGCTGAGCAGGACTGTGACTACTTCTCAATAGTTTCCATTCATATGTTATTCTATGGTTAGATGACCATTTTTAATATAAAAGCATTTTTAAATAAGTATAACTTATCTTTTGAGTTAAGCACAGCTCTTTTTTTGATCAGAGCTACAGGTGGAGAAATGTGAGACAGCCACCAACCTTGTTTTTGGGGGGTTTTTCTGTTTTTTTAGGTATAGCAACTATCTGTCTTACAGATAATAGAAACAAATAAAGGTCAGTAGTGATGGTTAAGATCTAAAAAATCTAGCCTGGGTCATGATGTTGTCAACAGGGGCCATTACTAACAAAATAAAAATTCCATTCTGATCTCTCTGACTGGCCAGTTTGATTGACATTGGCAGTTCCTCAAAAGCTCCTCTCTTTCCACATTTGAAAAAAAAATGTATATAAACACAACAGATATTCTCATTGTTAATGATTTGAGGAATGTACTTATCCAACGAATAAACTGCAGTTCTTTTGAAAAAAAACTCTGGACTGGAGTATGTTTATTCTCTTCAAAGCAGAATATTTATTTAGAAACTTATTAGCAGAAGGATAATGTGCTTTGGCTATAGTGAACTTTCAGATTAATCATTATTTTTTTTCCTAAGGATAGAAGAATAAAAGACAAATTTTGGTTAAAACCTAACAGAGGAAGTGTTTTATGGATAAGCATTGATGGTACCTAGCAGATGACAAGCAGCAAATCTAGATAATATGTGACAGGCTTGTTCCATGCTACATTTCAAGGGAGTTGTGATTCTAGACAAAGGTAGGATGACTCATAACTGAGAGCAAAGCAAGGAATTTGCTGTGGTCATCCATGTGTGTTGAATAGGAAGCACTTAGATCTGTGTAATTCAGCCTATTTTATATGTGTTTGTAACTACATTTTTAACATGTAGGTTAGAGTTCTACTTATTATCATTTGTGGATCTTAGATGTATTGTGACCCTTTAATGACAGTTGAGCTGAATAGTGCAATGCTTACTTTACAAGTTATGGCATCAAACATTAAGGTAGAATAAGCTGTAGTTTGCATCAAGGATGGAGAAGACTTTGTTGGCCCATGTGATAATATCATCATCTTTGACTCTAATGCATTGAAATAAAGATTCATGCTGCTATGCCGTTCTCCAGAGAGTGAAAGCAGAGCTGAGGTTCAGAGCTAATAGATTCAGGTATATTGAAGCAGTTCTGGCTGTCTACCACAATTAGCCATGCTCTTGTCAAAGACTGTAAAAATGTAGCAGAGATCCATGAAGTATTTCAAAGTCTGTTGGAAGGAAATGAGATGCATTTTATTTTAGCCAGCTAGCTTTTCTAATTTCTCCAAATCTTTTGGGTTTCTAATACCATGACAGGACTGGACCCCATTCCTAAGTCAAAGTATGATTAAAGTTCAGGAAATGAGTATTGTTTCACTATTTGATGTCAGCCAGTAGTGCTCTTCGCAGAACCCACAATGTGCCCAGTAAGGACTCCTTCTGCAATTCGTACAGAGTTACATGGATTGGTAACATATCTAAATATGATTGTAAATTATTTTTTATAAGACCCGTTGCTTCTACTTCTATTGGAACTGTCTGGGTATATTTCTTTCACATTGCTCTTGTTTCTGCCTGCAGATCCTGGTATTTTATAACTTTGTGTCTCTCTGTATGCAAGACACTGTAGTCACTGGGTGTGGAGATTTCAATGATCAAGACTGCTTTTGTTTTCTTTTTTTGAACAACTATATCCAGTTTTCTAGCATCTATCTTTTGAACTGTTGATAATGGGTGATCCCATGTGATATAAACTTTATAATTTTCTATTATGCTTCATGGATCATGTTTCCAGTATTTTTCAGCGACTTCAATACCATAATGTTTGCACAATGCCCAGTGCAAAAGTCTCGCCACATTATTATGCCTTTCAGTATACAGTCCTTCTGCCACTAGTATGTCACAACCAGCAACAAGGTATGTGACTGTTTCCAATTTGGTTTTAAAAAACCTACATTTGTCTGTTTCTCCCACATGTTCAATGGACTTTGTAAACCAGCATGTATGTAGCCCACTATCTTGGGTTGCCAATATTAACCTTTCATTTCTTGGTTTGAATTCACCTCTTCTTAACCATTCCTGCATTCGTTCTTGATCAATATGAGGCTCTTTGAGAAGTTTTCTATACTTACAACTATATTTATGTTTTTTCCACATTTCTTGCCTCTCATCTGGTCCTTCACCTTATATTCTTTCTTTTGTTTTTTGGCACATTCAGTTGCTGCCTGGTTTTTATCTACTTCTGGTTTGATTTCCATTCCTGCTTGACATCGATAGGCTTCTGCTAAATTAAGCAGAGAAGTCATCTTAGATTTATTCTCCTCATGTTTCAAAACTTTCACTACATTTGGATCTTGTGAGGTCAGTAGATATGTATGGAGTCCCGCGATTGCAGATCTATACATTTAATCAATTTCAAGGAGGCCCATCCCTCCTTCAGAACGGGGAATATATAATCTTGGTATACAATGATTTTTATAAATCATTTGGTGAGCATGAAGCATCCTTCTTGTTTTAATATCTAATCTATCCAACACTTTTTGGGGCCAGTCAATCACTCCAAAACTATACATTAGGACAGGAAGAGCAAATTCATTTATAGCTTGAATCTTGTTCCTAGATGTCAATGATTAATTTAAGTCTTCTAAAGTATTCCTTACTGAGTTTTATTTGCATTTGTTCATGTTTTATTGTTGATCCTTCATGAATTCCCAAATATTTATATGCGCCCTCTTCCCCAAGTTCTTTTATATTGCATTCTTGTCCCAAACTGATGCTTTCCTGATGCTGCAATTTTCCTGCTTTAAAGGTTGCTTTTGCACATTTATCAAGACCAAATGACATTCTAGTATCATCTGAAAAAGTTTTGACAATGTACAGCTGTGCTTTCAGTTCCTCATCTGATGAACTATACAGTTTTAAATCATCGACAAAGAGAAGATGAGAAGTCATTAGACTTTGTTGTTTTCTAGCAGCCAAATCGTAGCCATGTTCTAAGCTGTTAAGTAAACAGCTTAATGGATTAATGGCAAGGCAGAATAGTAATGGTGACAGAGAATCACCCTGGAATATCCCTGTTAACTTTTTATCCCTGGGATAATAATCTATCCTTTATCATGGCTTAATTGCAAAGTGGTCTGCCATTGTTTCATGGTTACTGTAATGTAGCCAATCAGTGTAGGGTGTATCTTGTACATTATTAAGCACACTTTTATCCATGAATGTGAGATACTATCAAATGCCTTTTTGTAGTCAATCCATGCCATACTTAGATTCTTCCCCTTTTTACAGTTCTCCACTATAACTTTAACAATAAGTGATCTTTTGTTCCATATGACTTTATTTTATTGCCCTTTTGTTCTGCTGCCATAATTGAGTTTTCTTCTAAATGACTGTAAACTCTTGGTGTCAATTCCCATGTATAATTTATACGTCGTCGGAAGGCAAGTTATTGGTCTATAATTTTTAGGGTAGCTTGCAGGTTCACTCTTAATTAAAAGCATTGCTTTGCCTGTTGTTAGCCAGTGTGATGTCATTTGGGGTGTGCATATAAATAGTTCTTACTCATGGCTAAATCCTTGTATAAAGATGTTAATACTTTTAACCAAAAGTTAGGTACTGCATTTGGGCCTGAGGGTTTTCAAGTTAGAGGCTTTTCTCAACTTTGTTTCAATCTCTCTGGGTGTTACTTCATCACATTTTATATCTTGTACCTTTAAACTTCTTATTCTTTCTTTTACTTCTTCTATCCATTTAGCATCTTTGTTATGTTCCACATGATCTTCACAGATACTTCTCCAAAATGTATCTACTTTTTTTGGCGGTCTTTCAATTCCTTTTACCTTCTTTCCCAATTCTCTATAAAACCTTTTTGGATTATCAATAAATTGCTTGTTTTGTACTTTTGGTTTATATTTATCTGTTTGTCTTCTACCTTTTTCCACCTCTGCTGAAATTTATAGCTTGTTATTTGCGATAGTGCATGATAGATCCTAGTCTGTTCTAATACTGTGCATTGCTTTAATCACATCTATCTTTCTTAGTATTTTTGTTGCTCTGTTCCCTCTTTGATAATCTTCTAACAGTGACATTTCTTGTCTTAATTGCTTTATAGTTTTCTCTGTTCAATAATACTTCCATGATGGTATTCGAATTCTCCCTTTCCTTTCCCTCACTACCCTGTATTCGTGTGGTAGAACTTTATCAGTTATTAATTTAGCAGCACAGTAATATATCCTGTTTACTTCTGTTATATCACATGGATCTCTATGGACAGTCCTAATTACTGCATTCATTTGTTTTATCAGACTTGTTACTTTTTGGGTTTTATTGACCTTCTGCAGTCTATTTATCTCATTGATCTTAATATATCTATGTATGTCTATTAAATCAAGCAACTCTTCTCTTAGCTCATTTCCTTCTAAACAGAGAGCACATTTTTGTTTTCAATTTCTTGTGGGCATTCTATAGAAAGTTCTATAGCATCTTCCTGTGGCACATTCTCTTCAGTTTCATCTTGTGTCATCTGCTGCTCTGTCATATGGAAATTCACTGTCCTATCACTCCTCAACATTGACTGCATCAGAGTTTCCAAAGTTTCCTGTTCCTTTCCTTGCTGTCTAGCTTCATGTGAACGCTTATATTGGTTTCCTGTGGAAGGATCCAAAATATCTTAATATGGCACCTGATCAATTGCTTCCTGTTCCACTGGTTTCCCTTTAATTTGGATATCCATTGCTCTATCCTGTTGAGGTGTTTTCTACATTAGATTTTCTACACTGAATCCTTCTCTTTGCAGCTGCTCCATAACCTCAATTTCTATTTCTTTGACTTCTCCATTACTAATCTCTTTTTCTACTGTTCCTCTTAGTCTTCTTACCTTTTTGTATCATAATCTTGTCCATATCTGGATTCCTTTGCCTGTATTTCTTCTCAAATATGTTTGGTGCTGCTCTTTTTGTATTATTTAGTTTTACTTTCTCCTTTGCATAAATATTACACCATATTAAATCTCTTTTCCTTTCCCATGTCCATATTTCTTCTTCACATTCTCCCGATTTTCTTGCTTTTCCTTATTCTGGGGACTTGCTCCATCATGCTGTGATGTAATCTGTGTTAGATCTTCTACATTAAATCCTTCACTTCGCAGGCACTCCATAACTTCAACTTCTATTTCTTTAACTTCTGCTTTACTGATCTTCTTTTCTACATTACATCTTTGTGATATTAATTTCTTTATTCTGAAATGTTCCATATCTGGATGTCATTGCCTGTATTTCTCTTTAAATATCTTTGAAACTGACTTCTGTATATTAGTTAACTTGGCTTTCTCCTTTGCATAAATAGCGCACCATATCAAATCTCTCTTTCTTTCCCATGTCCATATTTCTTTTTTATATTGTTTAAATATCTCTGGGTTTTGTTTATAATTTCGCACTTCTTCAGATGCTTCTTTTTCCAAAAAGATCAATGTTTCTTGATCTATATACTGTTTTTCACAAATCTGCTGTATTAATGAATGCATTTTTTATTTGAAGCTTCTGACAGCTTTTCCTGTGGAAGAATTTTTCTTTCTTCTAATTTCTCTCTTAATCATTTTGTGTATCTTGTGTCTGGAAATTCTGGGCTTTTTACATAATAGTAACAATACATCATTTCTTTCTTATCCTCAATAGTCCACTATATCATCTTTATGGCTCTTCTTTGGCCAATCAGATTTTGTGATTTTTGTGGACTGCTACTTCCTTCTACAATGGGGGGGGGGGCATCCTCCCCCTGGGCCTGGCCTGGCCCCATTGCAGGAATGTTTCCATATTTTGAGGATTCTACACCGTCATCTTTTCCAGTCCTGGCACTGGAGCGCCTACCAGGATTGGGCTGTCTCTGTATGATCTAATAGATGGCCAGTGAAATATATTGCGACATTCATAGTAGAACTATTTAGCACTTCCATGATCTGAGAGTGACAGACTCTGCCAAAGTCTTTCAGCTGGCCTACATGAATGTTGACAGCAAAGGAATTCAGCTCGGTCAAGGTGTGCAGTTCCAGTATCACTCCCAAGTTGTAATCTGAAACCATATCCAGTCTTAGACATTATAATGGATTTGCATAATAATCTAAAAACTGTTTCTACAGTACTTGGGAGATTGAAAGAAGTAGGACAACAGGCTTGTAAGAAGGATACATTTGAATTCCTTCCTGCACATTAGCTCCCCTCATTCTTTAATAAATTGAATGATAACTATAGTTATGGGGTGAGAGATGTTAAGGATGACAGTTTTTAAGTAACTGAGGGAAGATTACCTGCTACCACTGATAGAAGTTTTCATTTCTTCAGGTTGTTGATTATATGGCTATTTGTTTTAGTTTGGAGGATGAACATAATAGGATGTATCCTAGCATGTGTATGGGAGTCAGTAAAATGATAATTTGAAGTGAGTTTAAGAAATTAATCTTGAACTGGTGAACATATTCCTAGGCAATTTCTTATTCACTAAAGTAAGTTAAGAAGTATTATAAAATGATTTATTATTCTTTAGAATTTGTGTGAGTCATTCATATACATTTTGATTGAGTCTGATATCATTTTTTTTCCAGACCAGAATGGAACTTTTTACATTATTAGAAGCTTGTCTGAATTTGATAAACTCATTTTTGGTAGGTAGCTCATAGAGAGATGGTTTCTTTTTGAGATATTATTATATCAGAGTTAGATATCCAAATGTGATGTGTAGACCTGATTTATATTTTATATAATAGGTCTGGGATGAGGGGACATTTAAATCCATACCTGCTGCAATGCTGCCTCAGGTAATGATGAAATATTGGCACTGTCCAAACAGCTTTATTATGTTCTGTTGCAGAGCAGAGTTATAATTAATGCATTTTACCCACCTTGCTCCCAGCCCAGTTACCAACAGTAACTACAATAGCTGAACTTTACCAAGATTATTTTCAGCACATGTGCACACACACACACACACACACACACACACACACACACACACACACACACACACACACACACACACACACACACAAAGGCCCCCTACATGGCTCTCTGAAACCATGTGCATGTCATGCCGGAACTCAGACACAATAGCACTCCAATCTGTATTTAGTAAGTACCACTACACTATGTGTAGAGCAGCAAAAACACAGTAAACATCATGGCATGCTAATTACTGTAGAAGCAACTGAATTGTATGCTAATTAACTAATCAAAGATGTTGGAGCTATTCAACAAACTATAAAGCAATTGTGTACACTTAGTATAGGCTTTTCCTTTGTACTCCAAATGTCCTGGAATGCAGAAACAGAAACTGCCCTAGAGGGAAAGAATATTAGGGGCTACTGCTGCTCTTCTGCATGTGTATGTGCAATAGGCTCAACTCTATGCTGCTGATGATGATAGACCTTGGGCAAGCAGGAAAAGGGTATATAGACCCCATTTAAAATTTTCAAGCTGTGCATGAGGTGGAAGTAGTAGAGTGCTACTGGATAGATAGAGACACACTCCAGGAATTCTGCAACTTCTCTTGTCCTAACCTGAGAGCAAGAGCAAACCAAGGGGAACCAATAACTGTGGAGACCAATGTATGTGTAGCACTTAGACTATTAGCTACATTAACCTTTCAGTGACCAACAGAGGACATGCTGGGATATCACAGGCATCAGCATCCAGGATCCTAATCAATTCCTGAATGCTATGCTACAGCATGCCAGTGACTACATAATATTCCCCCTACCACCAAGGACAGGGTTAGAACTATGAAGGAAGTTCTACCCCAAAGCATACTTCCCTGAAGACTTGGGTGCCATAGACTGCATGCACACTGAGATCAAAGCAGGGAACAGGGAAGGGTCTACATAAACAGAAAGAGGTTTCCCTCCATTAACAGCCAGGTTGTGTGTAATGCTAGGGGAATCATCCTGAATGTGTGCTCTGGTAACCCCGGCAGTTAACTATGACTCCCATTTCTGGCACAACTCACAGCTCTACCAGAGGTTTTCCAGGGGTGATGTCTCACAAAGCCATTTACTGGGGGATGCAGGGTATGTACTCGAACCATGTTTGATGACACCTATCAGAAATGCACAATCACCCACAGAGGAACTCTATAATGAGGCACACACTCAAACAGGAAATATCATAGAGCTTATGTTGGGGCTGTTGAAGTCACAGTTTCAGTGTTAGATATATCGGTGGGTGGGGGTGGGAGGGTTCTGTAATAAGATTCCAGTACTTGTGCTGAAATTAACATGGTCTGTGCTATCCTACACAATATCATCCTGCAAAAGCAGCTGTAGAAGGAACAGCAAAGTATAGAAGCAAACGTTCCACCACCACTGGCATGGTCGCCACACCCACACACAAGTGAGGAGTCACAGGGGGAACCCCAGCTGCTGTGGTTCAAGGTAAATGTAGGAGTGCACAATATGCCTTCACCGTGAACAATAGACAACAGATAGTACACATGCTCATGACCTAAGGGGTACACCTATTATCCTGTGCACATACATAGAATAAAATTGATGCAGGCGATGCTCACAACCTTTACTTACACATGCAATGGCTGTATACTGCTATCATCAGACAGAGTCAGCCCTGAATGACAACAGCTGCAAGTGCAGGACTATCAAGGTAAGTGTTGAACTTGTAATACAAAAATAAATGTGTAAGAACATGAATGAATTGCAGATACCTGCATACATGTACCTTTGTAGAATGTGCGTAAGTTGTCCAGCAATGGCATTAATATGTGACGTCACTGACTTCTGTAATATGTACTTATGCAGTTTAACAACTAACATGACTCATGCAGCTACAATACTCAGTATAGAAAAAGCAGTCTAAAGTCTACTTATCTCTACATTCTCACAAGTGAAGCGATAAGCATGACTATTGTATCAATGATTTCAATATAGGAATAAGAATACTAAAATGGTGTAAGAATTCAGAAAACAATTCCAAATTACATCACCATTACATATCCAAACCTCTCAGTTACCTATCCACCCTGTGCATTAGACATATACATATGGAACCCTGAATCCATAAGACAGAAACAAGGTGATGGCACAGTTATCATCATTTGTACAGAGTGGGGGTGGGGGGAGGGGCAAAAGTCCAATGCTGACACCGAAATAGTGAGTGTGTGCGAGTAAGAAACACAGGTAGGCAAGAATGTATATAATATCAAAAGGCCACTGAGACAGGATGACTTGAAACCTCCATTAATGCTTCATGTAGCTGGAATGTGTGGGGATCTATATGGGCAGCCTGTGTGAAATGTGTGTGCGAGTGTCAGCATGAGCACAGCCAAGCTCTGTGTTAGCACTACATCATGGCACGTCAGACAGGTTTGAGCTCTGCATGCTAGAGGTTTCAGTTCAGCATCTTCATCTGGCACTGAAAACGCAGTAACCACCCTACCATAAACAACTGTGTCACCCTCAACCTGTAAACTGTCTGAGGGGGTCTATACATAGGCATACTGCATGTGTCTGAAGGAAATCCAGGGGTTGGCTGAATCACAACCTCGGTGTTAGACTCAACCTCTGCACCCCCCAACTGTGCCTTCATTTGGCCACCATCATCATCAGAACCTACCGATACTCTGACATCATGTGGTAAGAGTTCTTCACTTCCACTGTCAGGATCACCTGTGATAATAAGCAACAAACATATGGATGAAATTACACCCTCCTCACACATGTAGATAATTATATACTTAAATAATGCTTAGTAATGAGAAATAAATATTTGCTTACCATGTGCAGATGCCTCAACACTTTGCAGGAAGGATGGACCTGGAAGCATCACAATGTGAATAACACAGGGACAGTGAATACACAATCGCCTATACACCCAGTAAGAAATTGCTCTAACTGAAAATTGTCTGAGCCATCCCCCCACCCCATGTCTATTGCCCTGCTCTTCTGTATAACTATGAATTATCAATAGGTACAGATACATAACTTGTATCACAAGCAGTAGCAGCCAAATTATATTTTAGTAAATATAATGTTGCCATATGTAAGCCTACCTGTAATCTGCTCCTGGGGCACACTTGGCCTCCCAGCCACATCAGCACCATCATCAATCACATGGTACAAAGGCTTCCCTGAGTTGTTGGGATCTATGACATTGGACAGGCACACCTCATTTGGTGTCAGTGGTGGCTCGCTAGCAGGACCCCTCCCCTGTAGCCAACTGTTCTCAAGCAGCTGCAGTGGCCATTCTCAATGCTGATGAGTTTATATCAGTGATCCAATGCTGCACCTGATAATAATTGCAGCCACAACCTCCAACAGCATTAACATCAACGACTAACTGGTGCCAATTGTCCTTTCTGGTAGTCATATCCCCTCAGCCTCTCTCATGTAGGAAGGCTGCATGGTGCCTCAGAGCCTAAATGATGATCTCATTCTCAGCATCATCAAAAGGGGGTTTTCGTGGATTTCCTGGCTTGGGTGTCATAATCCCATGTGACACAAAATTGAGAAGGACAAAACCCATTAATAGCACATAAGTAATGTATTTTCCAAGAAATAATCAGTCTGTATACTCATTGTCAGCATAAAGCTCACAAAACCCACTTCTTCTTTAGGACAACAGAATGGAAGATGCCCCCCCCTCCAAAACAAACTAAAAGGCTTATACAAACTAGGAAATGACACATATATATAATGTATGCCTTCCTTCAAATAATCAGGCTGTATACCCATTGTCAGCATAAAAGCACATGAAACACACTTCTCATTTAGGACAACAGAATAGTAGGTTGCACTCCCACACCCTCCAGCACAAATGTAAAGCTCTGGACAGACACCCACTCTGTCAACATTCCTGCACTGAAGACTGCAGTTATGTTGTTGATTATGGGATGACAATTATCATTGCTAAACTGTCAAGAATGCAAATAAGGAATGCCAGTCAATTTTCACTGTGCCCACCACTGCTGTGGAAGCTGACCGCTGTCAGCCAAATGAACAACCCCTTGCATTAGATGACAAAGATAATTACAGTTTTTTTTTCCAAACCCAGGTGAGATTGCAAAAGCAAATGGTAAGAACATACTTGTGCTATAAGTATAACCTATATATCTCACAAATGTAAATGCCTGCCAAAATTGCCTTTGCCAGCAGTAAAGTATAAGAAATGCATACAGATCAACCTTAATTTTTCTACTAGCCATATAAATACATTTATGAAAGGTTACAATCTAAATGCCCTTGAATAACAATAACATACCTTATCAAAATAAGTGATTCTCTGAAGAGAAATCTCCTTCAAAGAAATACAAATCTTTGGTTTTCTCTGAAAACAAGTCTCCTCACCTTCAAGATCCCTAGCTACACAGTTATCTTTTTATAGTGTAGATTCAGCCCTTTGAGAACTATGAAGATGCAAATGAGGTTTGAATTCTTTAGAACTGCTGAATACCAAACTTCTGATTTTGTGTAGCAGATATACAAATAGTGTAGCCTCTACACTTTACTGGAAAGGCTCACCCAGACTCTGCTACAGTTTACTGTGAGGAAAAGGTTAGTTTGCTTTTTATTTGTTGTATTTTGTATTACTTTATTGCCTTTTTCGATTTTATATGCTGTAATTTGTTTTCTTTACTCTGTGTTTTACTTGTATTCTGCTTTTAACTGCATACTAAAACTTGAAAGAGACCGCAGCTCTGTCTCTTGTGAGTCAGACAGAAAATGCTCTGACCCTCCCACCTGGTTACTGTTGTCTTTTTAAACACCACTGTCTTTCTAGTTGCCTGCCCCTTATGTTAATTTGACCATATATCTCATTTCCTCTCTGCTTTTACTGGCTGGTGTGAGTAAGCACAAAAGTATCATTTTGTGAAATCACCCCCCTTCAACTATTTAAATTTATCAGCCATCCTACTGTATTTTATAGTACCAGAATACAAAAGTGATCAACCCCTTTCAATCTAGCTTGCTACTTTAAAAAATAGTGACTCTCCATTAAAACATAACTTTTTAAACAGGTAAAACTTAAGTTACCTACTTTCACATCTAACTTCTCCAGTGCACACTGCAGTTTTTAGGATAAACCATTTATTTTTCATCTTACCTTTAAGCATCTATTGCAAGACCACCAGTTACTGGAGAGCCCACATTCTGCTTCTAAGCAGTCATCTTGGGACTGGTGCTTCTGTTTTCTCCTGGTGAGACAAGGAGTAGAATTACATTATTTCCTGGAGATTACTGATCAGAAAGCTTAATAACTGCTTTATAGGTGACAGGTTGGAATCTGTGCTTATATTCTGATCCTGGTGAGAGTAGGAGCAGAGTGCATTGATTTCTGACTCTTTCTGGTGGGAGAGTGAGTATCTGTGCTTATTGTATCTAATTGGTCTGGTTGCTATTCAAGGCATCTACCAGAAAAAGGCTACAACCCTTCAGATCCTTGCATCATCTGGGACAAGACTGTGGATTACCAAACAGGCCGCGGCCTTTTTCTCTTCTTGGGACTGGTGCTAACATTTTGCTTCTGGTGAGAGAAGAAGTAAAGGAGTATTGTATCCCAACAGAGTGAAGCTGTGCTGAGACCAGCATTAGTAGCAGCCAGGCAGTAGCCACTCATGCGACTCCTCTCTTTTCATCATTACTGACAAGCTAATTCTTTATTTTTCAGAAAGTACTGCTCGAATTCTTTCTAACTTCAGAATATTGCCTAAATACCTCATCCTTAAATTTTCAAGGTCTATGTATTAGTTTCCCCTAAAGTACTTGGCAGTGCTCTGTAGAGACTCAGACACCTTGAGTAACATTTTTCCTGTAAAAGGACTATATAAGGAAACAGCTCCAGTACTTAGTAATAATGACAATCTGTCCTGGCATGTCTAAAGCTCAGTTCCCCGTGCTTTCTCCTATTAACCTGGTGAACTTTGGCATTCTGAGGCAGTGTAGCAACTTCCTCATGTACACAGACAACCCTCTCTTCTTACCTCCCAACATTAAGACTTTTGAGAGATGCACTTATATATCCAAATTTGAAGCTGTGCACTCTCAAGCCAATACCAGAATAACTAGTCAAGAGGAGAAGGTCAACACCTGCATCACACCATGTGCATAACATAGCCCTCCAGAACACCCACCATCACAGCTCTCACATAAAATCACAAACCACACACCCACCCTCATGGAGGCTCTCAGTAGAAATCTACCCAAACAGTAGAGACCTCCAGGGCAGAAATGCACTCAACCACCACAACACAGCACAAAGCACAAGACATATAGCTTACCTACACAGTGTGCCCCTCAACCTAAGCTTCTAAGGCAAAACAGCTTGCCCAATACACTAATCATAGGTGACTCAATAGTGAGTCACACTGAATTTCCACTCACTACGTTGAATAAGGTGAACGTAACAGTCAGCTGTCTATCAGGTACCAGAATCTGACATATAACACACGCACTCAGGTCATTCTACAAGTACAAGTATGACTCTGTCATTGTCCATGTGGGTGTGAATGACCTGAGATGCACCTCCGTGGATTACATGAAAAGAGACATGGAGGAGTTCTCTGATTATGTGGCCCAGGCAGATTTGACCCTATCCCTGATCAGCATCCTACCATCACCCAGAATGATACCACAGTACAAGCAGAAAATGACTGACTTAACAATTGGCTAATTTTCAGGTGTCATTCTAAGGGGATCCAGTATCTGTCTGCTTGGATGACATGATTGACAGACCTCTATGCTTTGCCAGAGATGGCCTGCTTCTGTCACCCCTTTGCTTCTGGATAATGGCTAAGGCTCTTGCCACCCCTATAATGCTTTTTTAGGCGATGTTCCAAAGACCAAATTACCACAGTAACAGCTATAAATAAATGCAGTCTGAGGGTCATGCTGCTCAATGCTAGAAGTCTAAATCTCAAGATGCACTTGCTGGAAGCACACCTCAAAATGGAGAACATCGACATTTGTGCTGTAATGGAGACCTGGTTTAAAGCAGCAGAAATTACCCCTGCACTACCAGGCTATAACTCATTCCACACCTTTCAGCCCCAGAACATGGACCAAAGCTCCAAAGGCAGTGGTGTCTCCATATTCATAAAGGATATGCACACCTCTAGACTAGTATCCCAGCATAATGCAGCTGAGATACTTCAGGCACAACTAACATTGGGTAAGATGACGATTCAGATCGTAGACTGATATAGTCCCCCAACCATGTCCCAAAACTCTCACTCCATGTTCCTAAGCACCCTGAAAACTATTAAGGTCCAACCCAACACTCTCATACTAGGTGACTTCAGCTACCCCTCCATCAACTGGGAAAACTACTCATGCACCAATACAGTGGCCCAATGCTTCTTGGAACTCATCAAATCCAATGCTTTGGACCAGCTCATTCTTACCCCCACTAGAGGAAGCAACATCCTTGACCTGGTTATTACTAACATGGGCAACCATTTCTCTGCACCAATAGTCAATTCCTCCCTGGTTAGATCCAACCACAAACTAATCAGCATGGAAATCCACATCTCACCCACACCCCCCGCAAAGATAACCACCACGAAAAACTTCTCCAAAGCTAACTTTGGGCTCCTAAAAACAGAGGTGATTAACTTCATGGCACCCATGTCAATGGAAAATAGATGTAGGACTGCTGAATGATGCACCAATGCACTGTATGAACACGTACATAAATGCATGGAACTAGCCATACCCAACAGAACCAAGACGCTCTCCTCCAAAAAAAGGAAGCCAATATGTTGGTCCCCTGCCATTAATAAACTCTACAATAGAAAGAAAAAAACTGTTGCAGAAAAAGGTGAATTCCCAAGACTGGAAAAACTCCCTTATTAGCCTCAACAAAAAATTGAGATCCCTTATCAAAACCTCTAAAGCCAGCTATGAATGCAGAATTGCAGCAGACACTAAAAACAACCACAAAGCCTTCTATAGCTATATCAAGAATCTTCATGGCAATACTCAGGTTTGCTCTGAGTTACTGCACAATAGTACCTCCTATACTGAGCCAACAGATATTGCCAACATACTGGCCGACAGATTCAGTGCCATCTTTACCACTCTCTCCCCCATAAAGGACCAATCACAATACCGGAGGAATGCCAGGCACCCAGCATTACTGCAGCACAGGTTAAAGCTGCATTGTCCAAGGCCAACAATACAGCTTCCATGGGACCCGACAATATCCCTGGATGTGTTCTACATGAACTACAAAGTCAACTGGCACCACATCTGTGTATCCTGTTCAATCACATCCTCACCTCAGGCTTTGTCCCTACTGAATGGTGCATTGCTACAGCCATCCCTCTCCATAAAGGGGGAGTGACTACAGACCCTGGAATTATTACCCCATTAGCTTGATGAGTCTGATATGCAAAGCTATGAAGCACATCATCATGGACCTAATTAACAAAGATATAGGGAATCCTCAAACTCTAGATCCCACTCAATTTGGTTTTGTGAAAGGTAGATCATGCCTGCTCAACCTGGTTAACTTCTTTGAGTCAGTCACCAGAGCTGTGGATGAGGGCAAGGCAGTTCATACAGCCTACCTCAATCTGGCCAAGGCCTTTGATAACATTCTCCACTCAAGAATTATTGATAAACTCACCAAACTAGGCATCAACCCCTATAACACTAGGTGGGTTGCAAATTGGCTCATAAATAGAAAGCACAGTGTGAAAGTAGTGGACTCCAAGTCAGACTGCTGACCAGTTATGAGCAGAGTCCCACAGGGATCAGTCCTGGGTCCTCTCCTGTTTGGCATCTACTTCTCAGAAGTCTGGGACAACACAGAGGGACTCTGGCTGACCAAGTTCACAGACAACTGCAAGCTGGGAGCCATTATTATCTCCCCAAGTGATATAGACATCCTATAGAAAGGCCTCACTGAGACCAACGACTGGTGCCGAAACCATGGTCTTAAGCTTAATGCCAAAAAATGCTTCGTCATCCCCTTTGGGAAAAACTCAGTTCCCACTAATTACCACATCAAATGGAGCCCACTGAACACTGAAGGCATTATAAGAGATCTGGGGGTACAGGTTGACAGCAACCTCTCCTGTGACCACCACATTGCCACTGTGGTCAGAAAGGCCTTCTATGTGGCCCATCTCATTACTAAGGGTTTTGCATACAGGAAGAAAGAGGTCATCATCGCTCTCTACTCTTCCCTCATTAAGGCAATCATTGAGTATAATGCACCATTTGGCATGTACCTCACTAGACATATGCAACAGCTGTAAAGGCCACAAATGTACCTCACAAAGATGATCATACGCCTTAAAACCATGTCCTACACAGACAGACTCAAAAAACTCCATCTATTCTCTGTCTCATATCGTCTACTAAGAGGCGATCTCTGCTTGACTCACAAAGCCATGTCTGATCCAGCTCTGTTACAAATGCTGCATCTAAAGAAATCCCAATCTTTCCCCACCACAAACTCCAGAAACCTCAACTTCATTACCACAATCAAAAGAACATGCTGGAGGGACAGGTTCATAACCCAGAGACTGCCCATGCTCTGGAATAGACTTCCCATACATGTCAAGTAGAGCACCTCGTTAGCACTCTTCAAGAGAAATCCTGATGAGTGGATGGGAAATAGAAAGTTCACCCTGGGGACCATTCCAGTGGCTTTACTTGATAGAGGCACTGGGAGCTAACATCAGGTGGCATGATGCCAGGGCACTTCTATGGGTTAGGCTTGTAAATTCTCCAGGGCCATTAGCCTAGTATACACCTATGAACCTATGAACCCTTGTTAGGTGGTAATGGCTTGCAACTGTTAATGATTAGTCTGAGTGAACCAAAACACAATAGCAATTCAGACACACTTGTCTACTGTGGGTGTGTCAGTGAGGATACACTAACAAAGTGTGGAACTAAATGCAGTGAGCTTTTAAATTAATGCAAACACCACATTTTTAACATACACCATACATTTCTGGCCATAATAGCACAATCCTCCAGTCTTTGCTGAAAACTGTTGCTCACTGTTATGTATTTGTATCACACCTTGAAAGAAAAATGATAGGAAATGCACTACAGATTGCATGTCTGATAGTAAAGCAGAGATAAGGGAAGAATGACCAGAATACAAAGAGAAGAAAGAGCTACCATTTTGCAAGCATATTCATAAATATTGTGTGATCATTCATTGCACAAAATATGTTAGTCACACATATACAACCAACTGAGAATGTCCAAGTATATGAACTGTTAATACTGATTATGAAATGTGAATTGCTTGTATACACATGATATGATTTGTATTGCAAAGCTGTGTCTGTGGCAAAGAGAGATAACCCACTACAGCTGAAGTGCAGTAGTCTGATGCTTCAAATCCAGAGCTGTCTAATTGTTTAACCTTTATTTCCCTTTTCTCCCATTCCCATGTGTACGGCTCATGGTATAGTGCAAACACAGTACACTGATTAAAAAAGTGCATGGAGGTCAGCAACATGGACGATAATGACAGCAGAAATTCTATGTGTTACCTGATTGTCTTTGTAGCACAAGGTCTAAATACATTGAGCTAAACAAGATAGAAGATAGGGAAAGTGAGGTTGGAGTCCCACTGTAGTTACTTTTACTGAGGAAGGGTCATAATGAGCATTTACACAAGCAATATATGCTCGCTATTGCATTTTAAATTTACCCATTGCCTACCTATATGTAAACTAGGATCACTACTTAAGAAAAAAATTAATTTGGTTTGGCTTTCTTTGCACAAACAGGCAATGTATGGTAACACAAAACATTTTATTCTAGCAGCTTTCCAAGATTATTCAAGCAATGTTTAAAATGTGTCCCTGGTTTTGGGGCCTTTGTGCTGCAAAATTGAGAGATATAGTTGAGTGTCAAATGGATTTTACAAAGAGCTGAGAGCTTCAGGGGAAGAGAAGTTTAGTGCTGCTTATGGTAAGTCTCCTTGCATTGTTAGTAGCACAATGGGTAGTACACTTGCTTTTGATGCAGAATGCTGTGGGTTTTACTCCCACCATATGTAGATGGATTGCTGATACTATACTGTGTTGCACTTTTAAATGGGGTGGATGCTGCAGTCCTGAGAATGTCCTCCGTTGAAGGAGATACTTAGTAACTATGAACCTGTTAGCTAATTAGTGCAATGAAAGCTTGACTGGAATTAAATCATCATCAATCCCTCCCTTTTTTCTGGTTTTCTACATGGGGTCTGCTATTGTTTGTCAGCTTTCAACATCTCTCTTTAATTTTATAAAATACAATTGTATTTTGGTTTTATACAAGTTCAAAGTTTGATACACGTTCAAATGTTTATATAAATAAAACACCTTTCTGGTTATATTTTGTGTTTAATATTTTTGTCTGTTTCTCAATTTGCATTTGAATACGGGTATCCCATATTTTGGGTGGGGTTACATAATTATATATGCAACTTTTATGTTAATCAGCATACAGATTTTTGGCCAGTTGTACCTAGTTTTCTTGTGGCTTTGTCCAGATTTTTGATTTTTCCAGGTTGAGAAGTATCCCATGAATGCTGTATTACACAAAACATTGCTATGTGTATGCCATCTCTCCTGGTATGCTTGCCTTTATGCCCTCCCCTTTTTAGGTGTTTGTATCTATTAGACTGATGGATGGATGTAACGGCCCTCTCGTGGTTTCTGCATACTGTCATGACTCTTTTGCTGGATAATACCAACATCTTACCTTGATTCAATAGGCTATCAGTGCTCCGGTACTGTGCAAGGATTCAAAATCTTCTGTAGGATTCCCTTTGTGTCATGTTCATATGATGATCAGATGTATAAACATACATTTGTGTCTTGTCAAGGCTTATAACACAGCAGTAGGGGATGTTCTTAAGGACTGTTTTCAGGGGCCTCTTTCCTATATTTCTGTTACCTATCTGTCTGTCTACCCCTTCAGAGGTCTCTTTCCTGTATTTCTGTTACCTATTTGTCTACCCCCTTCTACTATATAACTATGATATGTCTTCTTATCAAGTAAACTGTAAGGTGGGCCACAATTGATATAACTGTCAAAAATCAGTTCCCACTTGACACCATTATATTTTAGACATCCCACATCTTCTTCAAACAGATGTATATGAATATATTAATTATTGTCACTATATATCTCCTCTGTCTTTATCTCATGTAATTCATGCTACAGAGTAGGACAAATTGTGATTGAGAAGCCATGTCATACCTTAATCATGATTATCCCAGGACAGTGCCTCTTATATTCCTCTACAGACCCGTGTCTCATCAGAATATACTGTAGCATCTTTAGTGGGGTGATGGCCCTACACACATAGTTAGCATATCTGCTGAGTCAATAATCATTTCAAAAGCTATAAACTTGTGATTTGCAGTGATGCCTGCACAACAGCTACTAGTTGAACAAGTGTATTGAGGTAGGCATTACTGATACAATTTGGGAAAGACACATACTTTAGTGTAGACTACTGAAATTAGGTTACTGTAGTGGCACTCTCATAAAGTCCTGTGCTTTGTAGCTTGTGTAAATAGATGGGTAGGGGTTCTAATCTTACAGCAGTCAAGCTGTTTGCATGTGTGCTTATTCAACTATCAGTCTGGAAACAATTGTACACTGGGATGTGAGTCCACATCTTTGTCACACACTCCTCATAACATCTTCTTCTCCTCCGCTTACACTGATGATGTCATTCTCTGTAAAGCACATTCTGACATTGTCAAAGTCAGACATCTGTGGGGGTGCTAGCCTTACTTTGTAGAGAACCCAGCTTGTATGCTTATGTAGGTGTGGTGTTTGAATCTCACATTGGTCAACTGTTGTGTGTGTGGTTGGTGGTATGTTATGGTCATTGCATGAAATTTTGAATCTGTTATTTAACTCCCACTCATGAGAACCTTTTACATAGCCTCCTGAATCCAACATCACCTGTTTCCCTCTGTCCACATGACATCCTTTCTGCAGAACACTGAGGATGTCATCCTCTCAAAGATGCATACAAACATTGTAAAGCAGAGCCCCTCCATTACCATAAGCAAGCCATCTCCAGATCACTGGATGTGTGATTGATAATTCTGTCACGGGGTGGTGCTCACATTACTTATGGAGAGAGGCAGTCTGTAGTAAAATCAAACAGATATGCACATATACATATACATATACATATACCCCTACAACCTTCCATTAAATAGATATAGTGATTTGGATTTAAATGGTATAATAAGGTCCAGAATTTTATGGGCTCTTGGTCATTAGCCTAGTAATGTCCTATGACCCTCTGAACATTCCACATGTCAATGTTGTCACCTGCATGTGCTGTGATGAGGTGTGGATGCAATGTAGCCCTGTAACAGTGTATTTCAATCTGTGAAGTGAGCTGCTGTATTGATCCCCACTAATGCCATTTTGTTACATGTTCCTTCTATAGCAACTGTAGTAGTATGCCTCCTGAGGACTGTTGACATAGGATGATGCTATGTATATTGTTACCTTACTAAGGCATTGTGTTCTTGTAGTGGAGTATATCAACATTCCACACAGTTCTCATTCAACCATCACAGTGACAGCTGCAGTGTGGCACAGATGTGCATGTGTATACCTAGTATCCAGAAATGTTATCTAACATACAGCAGTATTATGTCAAACTGATTACATGGACACATATGCCTGGGTTTGTCCACATGTTGTAATGTTGTTATATACACAAACATATGGCATGCTGGGATTCACTGGCACCCTTGGGGAATTCATTGTATCCACCATTGCTTTGTTATTCACAAGGTTTATACAGGTGCTCCTCAGCAGAATTGTGTGACTGTTAGCATTTGCATCATTAACTGTTCTGCATAAACTGCATCTACCTCAGCTGTACTGTGTCCATATATGGTGTCAGGGCCCTCACCCATACATTTCCACTGATAAACATATAGGCATATGATTTAAAACTGATGTACTAATGTAAAATAGGTAGAGTTAAATGACTGTGGTAACAGTTCCACTGTGTCACATTTGATTCATACTTAAGGTTTTATTTGGAGGTGATGTACAGCTTGAAGTCCAATTGTAGCATAGGTACAACTATAGGGTGACTGTACTGTGTGATGGCTGTACCACTACATCACATCAGTATTACCATTTAACAGTTTGCATAAACAGATATGGATGTATGTCAGGATTTCATGGCAGTATAACATTTTCACTGGCAATGCCAGGGGGACAGTGATCATGGGGCACATGTATTGAGGTTTGATATGTACTTATAGATTATGCTCCACGTATTGTTTGGCATGTGTATGATATCACAATGACAGCTTCCTTGATCATTGACACTTGACTTTTCACTGCTGTACTTTCTGTTAACATGTTCATAGTTGAGGTATTGCCATCAGTCTCCCATACCTCTGCACTATTCATTGTAATGGATCACTTCTTCATTCACACATTAATTGTAGAAGCTTCAGACAATATCCATCACTCTTACTTGTGGCAGATGCATGCAATATGAAGCTATGTGTAGGAAATCCACTCATAGTAGTGTGATGTTTGTATGTGTTGTTATTTGTATGGCCAATACCTATGTCAGCTACGAATGCGTTAGTCAAGTGTATTACATTTGGCCTACTGAGCACCCGTACATCTGGTAGGTTATACAGAATGATTCTTTGGGATGCATAGCTATTAGGATTTAACATTGCAGACTTCTATTGAAGGTGTACTACTAAATTAATGTGTGATAAATCTTTCTGTGTTGCATCCAGTAAATACACAGCTCAGTGACAACATTGATGACATGGGTTTCATTCTTTCAGGTGGGCATTGTGGCGTATGTGTCATGTAGACCTCTCAACTAGCCAGGGTTGGCCCTAGTTTCAACTTGTATCACTGTCCCTAAAAGTGGTCAACTTTTAGGGAAGGGGTGGCAAATACCCCTTATAGAATACTAACAAATCATTACATTTGTACATGTCTGTTCCCATAGAACATGTATGATAAGTTACACTCACATATTCTCTCAATGTTGCAGATTAATGGATGAAATCATACCTCCCAACTGTCCCGAATTGCTCGGTTTTTACTGAGCTTTGGGGTCCAAATAATGGGGTGCCACAATTCCCAAGTGGCACCCTTTCATTTCTGATTTTTTTTCTTTGTGTTTTTATTTTTCGTACTTTGTTTTTTATCTTTCATGCTTTGTGAGCTGACATCATCGCGTGCGCAATGACATCAGCTCCATCAGGGCTATCAGCCTGTCGGAACTGAGCTTGTGCACGTATTTCTGGCTCTAGTCTAAATGTTTTGCTAGTGGAACAGCCATGAGTGTTTTTAAAAGGCTCATGGAAAGGATATGTATTATCGCTCGGATTTTTAGAAGGTTCGCTGGTTTATTTAGAAGGTAAGGAACCTAGCTGTGCAATGCTCTGGCTGAAATGGAGACAATGCCACACTTTTCTTTACAAAATCTGTTAAAAGTCAGAGGATTGTACAAAGGTCAGACAAAATTTTACCCAGTTAGTCATCTAGAGCTGTTCAGTTATGCAGGACAGATCATACAAATCTGCTATAGCTTAGACTTTGCATCTGGTTTAATACAACTAATACATGTATGGTGTCCCAGATATTGAAACTCTGTCTTAATCGAACAACATTTCTTTTGGGTAAGCTTAAGACCTATGGCGGTGGGTTGTATTTCAGTACAGTTGGAGTGACTGTGTGAGATATTTGTTCTAGACTGTACTCTAACCTGGAGTGTGACATTGGTAGTGGAGTGACATAATCGACAAGGGACGTCTGAATGGCTTGTGATAACTTAGTCACTAGGATCCTAGCAATCCTCCCAGACCCAGAATGAAATGAGTGGTACTGGTCAGGAGAAGACTTGACTCTCCAAACTTAAGTTTCATCTTTATGGGACAGATTTGGAAAGTGAAAAAACGAGAGTGTTGTTTACCAGGTGAGATGCGCTCGTGCACTTTCACAAGGGTGTTTGAAGTGCTGCAGATAATACGTGGTTGGGATTGCAATTTGCACTTGCTGGGAAGCTGTTGACTCGCACTGATTTTGAGATGTTGGCAAAACATGAGTAAGGTGTATATTTTCAGGAAAGCGTAGATGATATGCATTCTCAGTGTAGAAGCAACATTGTATTTTGCAGGGTTTTATGTTTATAAAGCTCACTGCCTTTAGGTGGCACAACCGCCAAGTCTGTGCTTTGCTTATATCGCACTTTTTTTCCTCTGTGAGTTCAGGTGCCAGGTAATATTGATGTTTAATGTGAACATTATGAAAGTTTATAACAAAGTAGCATTGTGTATTTTTGCATTTCTTCTATGCGTAAGTCATATGTCAAGGTGAAGCTTGCAAAGCTCTTAAGTTTGTCTTGAGAAGCCACTGATTGTTTTCTGTTGCTAGGGGGTGCATTCTATTCTATTAAGCCTTGCAAAATGGTCTAGCTTTCAGTTTTTTTAAAACCCTTTTGCATCTGATGTGATGTGATAACCTTTAAAAACATTTGAATTGTAGTTTTGTGTGTAAAAGATGCTGATTTTGCATGTAAAAATGAAACTTGGGTCATTTTCTGCTGACATAACATCTTTCACCACAGGATGACCTAAGGAAACAGATATTTGCCAATAAAAGAGTGGTAGTTTTGCATGAGGGTCTCTGCAGGACTCCCACCACTGCACTTTCAAACTCAAGTAGTTTTCCTTCACAAATATTACAGCCTGCCTCCAACTGTCACTTGCTATTTTTATCCGTCATACCCCACCATCTTCTCTTGCAGGTTTCCCCACCTTTTACAAGCTTGCATGCACCCTTTTCTTTCAGCATATTTTCTACAACATTGACAGCTAATCTAGTGACAGAACATTTTCTACTTTGCTTCCATTTTTATGGCATTCTGTGTCCGCCTAAGTATGATGCATTGACTTCGCCACTGAAGTTCAAAAAGAAGTGAAACGCCTCATGTATGCAGTGTATACCATTGTGAATACTGAAAACCATTTCTGATCTAAATGTAAGGGGCCAATGATTTGAAAACAGCCCAAAGGTAATCTTTATCCACTACTGGCCAAATGCATTTTCTTTGAAAGTGGTGTGGGTTTCAATGTTGTTTCAATGAATGTGAGTTTCAAGGGCAGATAAGTTTTAATGCCAAGTCTATTTTCATTGTGAGACAGTGTTGCTTTGTTTAGCAGATGTCTATTGGTGGTTGTGCATTGGACTGTAAAATGTAAAAATAAAATCCAAATCTTTGTATTACTAAAGCAGTATGCACACATTAGTGTTTATGGTAAATGGGGTGAAATAGCCAGGTAATGGGACTTTGGAATGGCTGCAGGGGGGACTCTGGTGCTGTATTTTGGTTGCCTGCTTTACAGTTTGCATTTGAAAGTTGGTATCCCACAATTCCATTAGATTGGGCGGGGTTACATAATTATGCATGCAAATTGTATGTTAATCAGCATACAGATTTGTATCTCTTTTTCATGGACCTTGTCCAGAGTTTTGATGTTTCCAGGTTGAGAGGTAGGGGTAAAATATTTTAAAAGTGTCCACAGTTGTGCCTGCTTCTGTCTACTTTTGTTCAGGAGTCTGTTGCAATGTGTCCCTGATTGATTAAGAGCTATGGTGACATGTCAGTCATATTCAAGCAATTCATTTTGCAGATCTTTAGACTATGCACATACCCCCTGTTGTATATACCATCCTTGATAAATGTCTGCTCCAGTGAGCATGTTTTATACCACAACCATTGACATGTAACTTTGTATGACCATCACAAATATACTATCACGTGTGATGATATAATATTCCCTCACAGGAGGTGTAAACAGCAGTATGGACTGTGCAGTCTACATATATGCTTAATGTTATGCTAATCACTTGTCTTGGAAGTGTACATACATTGACATATCCTATTTTGGGTACATTGCCATATTTGCCATGTACTCTTCCTGTTTATTCATTCCTATCTTTCTTGCCTGTGCCCATTTTTACCAGTATACTTTCACTGCCCAGTGTATATTTCCTTGTATTTTACATTACTGTTTACCACCCCTCCATTATTTCATTCTGCAAATAATTATTGTATTGTACATTACACTTAGAAGACTTTTCTTTACTGTCTTGTTTTTGCTGTTATTGCAGTATTTTCAGCCCTGGTAGCAATTGTGGCTATCTGCACAATCTTGCTGAGCAGGTTTGCTCATAGGCAAACTTGAATGCTTTTTCTTTCTGTGGTCAAGTTGCTCTGCATGGTTTCCTAGCAGCAGCAGTGTGGCTGGCCATAAAACCTTGCTTGTGTAAGTTAAATAAGCAGCATGCATATGCAATTAGCGCTGCTGCTTATTGTGCTAATATGTAAATTCTTTGTAGGCTTCCCGTGAAGCCTACATGGAGTTTATTGAATTCCCAGGAATGTATTCCAGGTGGATGTAATGGCATATATTTAATACTAACACCACCTTCTCTGCCTTAATAGGAACACGTTGCCATCATTGAGACCATTGCAGCACACCAACATCATAATGAGTCCAATCTTCTATATTCCTTCTACAGCCACATAATTTAAATAACATAATGCATCCTTTGTCCAGGAATTACATTTCAAGAAACAATGAGTAGTAGGCACAGTAAATACATGCTCATTTGCATCTGTTTCACTTTGTAACAGCTCTGTTGTATTTTCACTGGAAGCAGTTTCATATTATGTACCCAATGTAGACTGTCACATTGTATCTTTAAGCACTGGTATGTCATAGGAGCAGTAAGTGTTAATAATGCTCTTTAGAAGCCTACCGATCAGTGTACATCATTTAGAAGGTTTGTATTTTTTGTTGCTGATAATGCATTATTGGGTAACAGGATGACTGCTTAGTATCCTGGAGTTCAAGAAACTGGACTGGAAGTTAGGACTGGGTTTTAATGAATATGTAGGAATAAAGAGTGACTTGAGGCTGAGACCTATGAATTAAATTAAATCCATAACAAGATATTACTCTTTAACTTGCAATATTACTTTTTAATTTTTAAAGTTTGATTACCTCACAACCCCAACAAAAAACTGTCAAACCTATCATTTCAGCTGAAACTTAACTGTTTTAAATGGTATAATTTTCAGTTAATGAATTATGGATGTGATTCTTATAACCATGGTTTAACTCATCGTAACTTGTTGACTACCACATGGTTACATCTCCTTATCATTTAAGTACTTCATTGGTGGATTGTTAATTCTACTAAAGAGGAGGCATAACATAAAGAAGAAAGTTCTGTTTTACAATGACACTTTTTTCATTTAATTTTATTTATTTTATTTTATTTTACTCACTAGTTGCCACATTATTCCTGCCTATTTTTATTTTATTTTATTTTATTGTTAGTATGAAGCTTTTTTTCTGAGGGGTATAAGACAGTGATCAGACATAGTGAGAAAGAGAAAACATACATAGTTAAGTTACCTATAAATGTTTTACCATTAACACCTCAGCCTATAAAATAATTCATGAGTCTGAAAAGTCTTTATGAACAAGCAGAGCTCATCCAGTTTCTCACTGGAAATGAGGAGAAACAAGTCTTTCTTTGACCTCTTGTGGGTGAATCCTATCTTGTGATAAGTCACTGTTTCTTTCTCAATTCTTATTTTCTAGAATGAAGGATATACACCTGGGAATATATATCAACTTTTAAGGATGAAGAATAACAATTACAGGAGAAATTCTATATATTGGGGAAAATCATTAAAACATCATTCAGACAAATAGATAAATAGATCTTAGGTTAACCAGACCAAACTAATCTATTAACATATCTTTCTAACTTTGAGGGTAAAGAATTTAGGAAATGAGGCAGTCCCCAGGATTCAGCAAGCTCTGCACGGTGTGCAGGAATAGTGCAAGAGCTGCTGCACGCAATATGGCCAACGAGCGATCCAGGAATGAGCTCCCGGGACATGTACGAGTGTTCCAATACTATTCCTGCACAGACACAGCTCCTGTATGCTAATTATCCCATCTGCAGGTAAAAACCATGCAAATGAGGTAAATTAGTGATCCAGGAAGCATGCAGGCATCGGTGCAGGAATAGTGTAATCTGCAGAAATGTATTCGGTCACTAACCGAATACATTTCTGCAAATTACAAAACAGAGGCATGACAGCTCCAAAGAAAACATATATTCAATGCATTAGGCATGCCAATGGCCAAATATATGGCCACTGGCATGGTAAATAGATGCAAAATTATAAAAAATAACTGTTATTTTTTTTTTGGCCGATTTTGGCCATTTAAGCATCGGGCAAACGGGATTGGCCTGAAAAAAAAAAAAAAAGCTGGAAATAAACTTTTAAACCAAAATCAGCATTCTGCCATAATAGTCAATGGCATGCAGAAGAAAACAATACCATTGAATAGTGGTTGCTAAGGGGGAAGGCTGAGTGTCAGTCTTGTAACCATGCATTAGCAGTCAGTTTTATGCAAACAAGGGGACTGATAATGATCACAGATTTCCCCTCAGTGTTAGCTAGCACCCAACCGTGTAAGTGCAGCAACACCATGGTGCAAGCCTAAGAGAGGTAGATGACCTCATAAGGGGGAGTGTCATGCATGCTGTAAGCTTATTGGAGCTCTGTGGCCCTTGTTTACCCTTAGCTAAGCACAGCGAAGGAAGGGGGTGTGTGTCTGAGGCTGCCTAGCAGTGTTTACATTGCTTAAATGGGTGTGCGCACCATACACTGTGTTTTAAACAAAAAAAAATGGGAAATAGCAGCTCTGTTCACATCTGGCTACATGAGCTGGAGATAGTGGAGTGCTATAGGGTGTACAGGGACATCCTACAGCAAATTGCTGAGCTGTGCTGGCCACGCCTCACACACAGAACCAGCAGAGGGGAACCCATCCCAGTGGATACCAAGGTATGTGTAGGCTTAAGAATACTAGCCACATGTACCTTTCAAAGACCAACTGGGGATATCATGGGGATTTTACAGGCATCAGCATCCAGGGTACTCCACCAGTTCCTGGTTGCCATGTCAGCACATGCCAGTGAGCACATATATTTCTCCAACACCCATGAGGCGTTGACCAGCAATATGCATCTCTTCCAGCAAACAGCAGAATACCCTGAGGTAGTGGGTGCTATAGAATGTACGCACATACACATCAAAGCACCACCTGGCAAGCGGAGGAGGGTCTACATAAACCGCATATGCTTCCCCTTCATCAACTGCCAGGTTGTGTGTGATGCTCAGGGCATTATAATGAACGTGTGTGCTGGCAGCCCTGGAAGCTATCATGACTCTCACATCTGTCATATGACACCGCTGTAAAGAGATTTGCCAGTGGGGACATCCCATATGGCCACCTAGTGGGGAGTGCTGGTTACGCACTGGAGCCGTGGCTGATGACACCAATCAGAAATGCGCACACACCAGAACAAGAACTCCATAATGAGGCACATGCACAAATGAGAATCATAATAGAGCGTGTGCTTGGGATGCTAAGGTCATGGTTCCAGTGCCTTGACATATCTGGTGGAGCCTTGCAGTACTCTCCAGCTACATGTACACAAATTTTAATTGTAGGTGTCATGCTACACAATATGATCCTGCGAAAACAGCTGCAGTAGGAACAGCACGGGGCAGGGCCACACAGCTCCCCACCATTGCCAAGGCCAGCACAACTACAGAGTGACACGGAGGAGGAACAACCTGAGCCTGCTCATGTAGGCAGAAGGAGGCATGCCCACTATGCCCATGCTTTGGCAAAGCAGCAATGCATAGCACATACACTGACATGGTAGAAACCCAGGGAATGACACCTCTCTCTGACTCACATATAGTAAAAGGGATGCCAAACATGACACTACCTGTGCTTTACTATGTATAGGGAGTGTACTATGTGCATCCAACATAGTCAGCCCTCTGGCATCATCCTCAATACTGGTACAGCCACAAGTAACTCACTCTTCCTATCAATTTCTGAATGGAGTAGTATGTTCTGCTAGTCGTAGCTATAGTATGGATGTGAGCATGCAAGGGAATCATGTGGCTGAATGGGGCGGCAGCAGATAGTGGACACTTATATGGGCAGCATGAAATCCATAAAAAATACTGATGTCAACAAAGTAGGCAGTACTAAAAAAGGTGATACATCCCAGTACATGTGGTGGCCCAAATGTATGTCCACAGGACACATACATGCATGTCAGTGAGGTTCACATACCCAACAACAGCCTCAGCCAGAAGGACAGGTGTAGATGACCATAAAGAAAGGCTGTGCTAAGGCCACCAATTAATGGTAATGGATAACAGCCCCCCTCCAGGCCTACACAGACAGACTACAACAGGTCAGGCAGTTGTATGTTAGTTCTGCAGGGTATGAAGTGTGAAACTGAAATGTAGGTCAATAAAACCTAAAATCTGTACTCTACTGATATGCCTCTAGTCTGCATAATAGGTCAGAATAGAAAACAAAATGGAAGCCAGCACAGTACCTGAAATACCAGTGCAGTCATAGCAAATGTTTACAGTTGTCAGGTGTGACCCCCCCCCACACAATCCTATGTAGAAATGCAGTAACATGTACGAGTGGGATTAACAAAAGTGGGGCACAGATTACCTGAGCTGGCCCAATTTACAGGATAGATTGTTGCATGTGTACAGTAGCCACGCTGGTACAGCAGTAGTGTTGTTGCCTCACAACAAGAGGTTCTCCTGTTTGATTCTCGGCTGGAGTGCCTTCTGTGTGGATTCTGCATGTCCTCCCCATGGTCAAGTGGCCTTCAAAAGACATGCGTGAATGGGCGTGCCTTCGCTGAAGGTTGGGCATCGAGCTGGCAACTCAGCACCATAAAAATCTACTGCCAATCATTAGCGGACCAGAGTTCCACTGTGGCAACCCCTAACCGGGACAAGCCAAAAAGACAAAGAAAGATTGTTGCATGTGTACAATATGCAGGGCTCTGTGTGTTAGGTTGTTGTGTGTTGTACATTGTGTGTGAGTGGTCAGCATGTAGGCATGGAGGGTTGTGTCTCGGTGGCCTATGGCCACTACTGTTAATGAGAGGGCCATGTTCTGACAACTGCAGTGCCAACCACAATGCATCCCAGCAAGACCCAATTCAGCAGTCATCCATACTCATTGTTCAGATGCCAATATCTGTCACCATCTGAAAGATGGACATGTCATGAATGTGGGCCCAAACATACACACAGACCACAGGTGGAAGTACCCTAGACCGAGTACATAAAATGTAACTGTCAACTGCACACACCTTTGAAATTGTACATACAGGTTAGGAGCACATTAGTTGTTTGTGTAGTATGGAATACTGATGTATTCTGACTAGTCACTGGCAGACCACAAAAGGCACATTTATGAAGTAATGAGAAAATGCCTATGTCCCCACACAAGGCAGCATAAGGGGAATGTCCCAGGTATATCTGTGAGTCAGCTGCAAGAAGCCTCCATATCACACATGCACTCAGCTCACCCCACCATCATCCACAGGTTTATCACAGGTCATATCACTGCTGTTGGGAATGAGTACAGCATGACCCCCACTTCTGTATGGGAATACCCACAGAATGCAGCATGCTGAAGAGATGTCCTATGCAGGTGTGTTCATCCCTATCTGTAAGCAGCACCCTGCCAGTATCCAGACCAATGGATTAATATGGACAGGAACTATTGCCATTAACACCTTGCACACTTACCCTGTCACCCCAGGGAAACCCAGGGGCTCGCTGCCTGGGACTGTAGGAGTGACAGAATGACTGGCTTGCTACAGATGGCCTGCATCACTACCAAATGCCCTACAGTCCTCTGTCAAAGGCCTGTGCCTCACCTGTACTGCCAATGTATGTTATCTCATGGGGTCCCAAATAACAACATAACACAGTCGACACAACACAAATGCAAGGCCATGTTGACAAATCACAGTAGCATGCCCACCATGTCATACTGCATGAACTGTTGACCAACCCCTAAATAATGCTGGGATGAAGGGACAACTATAGGGATACTTCAAAGATATCACTCGCATAATGTTAGGAAGAGGATAGAATAACAGAGTGGGGGTGTAGAAGCATGGACGCCATGGAGTGTGTGAAGTCTGAAATTCTGATGCGTGCCCATACTACCCCTGCCTGCAAACCCAGTAATGGGTGGCTACAAACCTGCTCGTAAACCACAATGTGAAGGGGGACTGCCCAGATATATGAACCCTGCCTCTGGGTAACCTGGGTGAATCTGTACAGCTGAGAGGTATAACCACAGCAGTATATGGCCATTCTGTTATGTCGACAGATATGCAAGCAGGGGATCCTCAGCCACCACAGTACCAAGGTGTTGGACCATTTACTCAGATCCATCAGCAAGTGTCTGCAGCTACCCCTCCAGAATAGCATGAGAGTGCAAGAATATGTAGGCTGCAGACCACAGTACTGGATACAGCTTCATTCATCTTGTATTTCCCTAGAAATAACTGTGAGCAAATAAGTATATCTGTTGGTAGTTGATGACATAATACATCACAGTGTAAACCAGTACATGTCTGAATATCTCTGCTAACACCAACCATGTAACACAAACAGCACAGACAGCAATAGTTACAGTATCCTACTATCTGTCGCCCATTGTGGCTCTATATTGTTAACCTATCTACAGATATCCTGAAGAAACAGGTTGCTAGCTGTAGGTGTAGAACACAAAATCCTGCACTGGAGTACAAACTAACTGGAATGGATTCACACACTCAATACAAAAGGTTATACTGGGCATGCTCCTGCACTTAGAGAAATGAAGCACATGTCTGACAACAACAGTGGACTACACATATCTGTCAGTCGCAGATGTCTGTGCACACACACTACATTGCACACCATTAATGCTTTGCACACACATCGGATAGGAATCCTCACACATCCAAGGCCAGCATACTATAATAGGTCAAACATACACACACACAGATGTGGGGAAAAGAGAGGCAGACAATGACAAAGAGATTGCCATCATGAGTTCTGTACCACCCACCACACATCCAGTTGGCCAATATCACATGTTGTGCAGATGTCAATCACTGTAGACATTTTTTCGGTAGCCCACAGCCCTATAGTGTCTGTGATGCTTGTGATAACTGTGTAACATGATAGTACAAATCAGTATTCATCTGGCATTTGTATACCCAGTCCTGTCAAATGTAAAGTTGTGTGTGACTGAGTGTTGTGTGTGTGTTCCCAGAGGAATGGTTTATGGCCCATTCACACACACTGCACTTCCTATAGCCCATGTTAGCACTCATGCTGTTGTCAGTCACCTTGAAATAACCATCTGGCCAATTATCAGCCCCAAAATCTTTGTGGTGCGTGCGATAACTGTGTAATGCTATAGTGTAACATACTAGTTAGGTAGGAATTCTAATAACAGACATGGCAATTGTGAAACTCTGTGTGTGTGTGTGTGTGTGTGTGTGTGTGTGTGTGTGTGTGTGTGTGTGTGTGTGTGTGTGTGTGTGTGTGTGTGTGCGTGTGTGTGCATGTGTGTGTGTGTGGAGATTAATGATTTTGAGGCCATTCACAGTCACTAGACCTCCCATTGCCCTACTTTAGCAAGCCTGCTGATGTCAGTCACCTTGAAATATCCCTTTGGATAAGGGCTATCCCTATAAGCTCTGTGGCATGTGTGATAACTGTAATGGTATACTGTAACATACTAGTCAGGTAGGAGTTCTAATCCCAAACATGGCAACTGTGAAACTCTGTGCATGTGTGTGTGTGTGTAGAGATTAATGATTTTGAGGCCATTCACAGTCACTACACCTCCCATTGCCCTACTTTAGAAAGCCTGCTGATGTTAGTCACCTTGAAATATCCCTTTGGACAAGGGCTAGCCCTATAAACTCTGTGGTGCATGCCATAAATGTGGAACAATGTAGTAGCAGTAATTACACAGGTATGGGTTTGAATCTCATCTGTGGCAAGTGTTTGTGTGTGTAGATATGCATGTGTATACCTCAAGCAATCTGGCCCCATTTACAGCCAGTGCACATCTCAGAGCCTGACTTTAGCAGTCCTGCAGATATCATCCACCTTACAATTATCTGTTACCAAGCCTAAAACATATAGATAGAATACCTGTATCATGCTGTCAATGTAGGTGCAAGCACGACCTCACTTCCATAGCCAGATCTCCCCTACATCAGAAGATAACAATCTGTACACACAACATGCCCCAGAGACCTCAAGTACACTTCCACATGTCAAAGAACATGCGTGTGGGACATGTGCACAACCCAGACACTGCCCATGTTATGGAATATAACTCACATACATGAGAAGCAGTGCATTTTACTGGCCACCCACAATAGTAACCCAGATGATTAGATGGTGAATACAATACTCAACTATGGGGACCACACCAGGAACTACACCCCTGAGCCACACTGGAGACCATTATCATGTGGCCTGATGCCAAGCTATTTCCTTTGCCTAGCCTTATACAGCCATCAGGCCAATTCACCTACTGCAAACCTGCAAAACAATGAACCTATGCATCTCAGTATTGGCAAATTTGTGTGTGTGTGTGTGTGTGTGTGTGTGTGTGTGTGTGTGTGTGTGTGTGTGTGTGTGTGTGTGTGTGTGTGTGTGTGTGTGTGTGTGTGTGTGTGTGTGTGTGCATGTGTGGAGATTAATGATTTTGAAGCCATTCACAATCACTGCACCTCTCATTGGCCTACTTTAGCATGCTTGCTGATGTCATTCACCTTGACATAACCCTTTGGCCATGTATCAGCCATATAATCTCTGTGGTAAATTTGATTACTGCATAATACTGTAGTGTAGCAAACTAGTTAAGTAGGGGGTTTTAATCTTGATCCTGCCAACTGTGATGATGTGTGCATTTCTCTGACAGAGTGTGTGTATGTGTCTCCATTGTCACCTGCTTTTGTGGGCATTCACATGTACTACACTTCCCTTATCCCTTCTTTAGCACTGTTACTGATGTCACTCACCTTCAAAGATACCTTTGGACAGCTCTCCAACATGTAAACTCCATGGTGCGTGCAATAAGTGCATAACACTGTAATAGCAATACCTAGTCAGGTAGGGAATTGAAACTCAGTACTGGTAAGTGTCTGTTTGTGCATGTGTTAGTATCCTGTGTGGGTGTTGGGGTGAGTGTGTAATGACAGGATCCATTGCAGTGTGGGTTTTGCTACATCATTATGTTGAGGACTTATATGTGCCATTGTCCACATTACAAGGACAACAGTTTTCAAACACTGTAGAGGTTGTTATACACAATCCGCAGCCATAAATGTGTACAGCCATGTGCAATTACTATGTGACAGTATGGATAAGTAAGCAATATAGGCAACTGTTACAATACCCAGATACCACTCTCCACCTATGGATCATACACAAGCACACTTGGCTCTTACTGTCTTACACCCTTCCTTTCTTACTTTGTCTCTGCCTGTCTCTCTCTCTCTCTCTCTCTCTCTCTCTCTCTCTCTCTCTCTCTCTCTCTCTCTCTCTCTCCCTCTCTGGTGGATGTGGAAAAGTATATCTATTTTGCATAGGCAGCAGCTTGAGTTTTGTAAGAAATGCTCATGATCTGCTGATGGCCTGTGCATGAATTGCAGTCCTCCACTTGCTAACTGCATGTGGAACAGCTGTGGTATTATTTCTATAGCCAATTGCATGGAAATGTACTCCTATAACTAAGCACTTCATGTGGGTGTTGGCCATTTTCCTTCACTGTAAGCAGGACTTCATGCGAGTGTTTGACAAACAGCATCACTGACAGTAGTTGGAAATACCTCTTACAACATACACTGTGGAGGCAGGCCAACAAAGAGGAGAAGGATGTTCAAGACATGGGGGACAGAATGTAAGTATTGCTGTTCTACATTTGAAGTAATGTTGGTTTAACAGGGTTTGTGTGGATATGACTGTTCTACATGACTTAAAGTCTGGCATGACAGTGTTATGTGGTTGAGGAGACTCTCACCTGTAGGGCTATCTGCAGACTGTCCAGAGTTTGAAGTTGTACATATGTGTTGTGTTACTCACACATTTCCTATCATTAGAAATGCAGTAGCATACTCTGATGATTGCAATCAGTACATGCTGATATCCATGTGAGTTACTGACTTCATATCCCTCAGAAGAGATATGTCATAACAAACCCTGTTATACCAGGATATTTCTCAGATTACCACAGCAATATTTCAATATTGGCACTGTTTGAGCCTTTATCCCCCAAGTCTGTCACCCTTTGTCCATATGTCATGCAGTAAGAGGTGCATATGTACAGTATATCATTATTTACTGACATCATACCTGATAACAAGCCAGATATCAGAGTGCTAGATATGATATGTATAGTAGGCCTCATATTTGAGGACAAAACCTGGACATTCTGTTGTAGT